>NC_142867.1:22412321-22728928 GCF_051225735.1 Oryctolagus cuniculus | reverse complement strand
TTGAGAAGGATTCTTCAAATCAGTTTGCAAAAATAGCCACCTCAATGATTTCTTATCTCTGCCCCAGTTTTCTAAATCAGCAAGTAATAATTATTTCCTATAAATCAGAACTCCCTGAAGTTTTATTCTTTACACTTACAACAAGCTGTTTGCTTTCCCCCTCATTACATTTGATGTCTTTTGTTTGCACAGTCCCCTTTCTTCCTTTTATAATAATTCTCATGGTGTCCTAAGCCACTAAATTTATGGGTGGAAAAATGTTGGTTTCTAGTAATTCTTAATAAAAAAGTTTCCTAATTAGAAAAATAAAATGAATTATAAATCAAAACATTCTACTCTTTGTAAGAACTAATCTACTTGCAAAATATGACAACCCATGAAATAATAATTCACCATGATGGCAACTCTAGCCTCCATTTACTGGACAAGCAGAAATCCATGAACAGAAACACTTCAGAAAAGATAATCTGAAGATGGTGGCATAGCAACAGGATGATCCAAGTTATGTGGAGCAAAATTGATAGTTAAAAAGGAGAGAAGATACATGCCAAAGATAGAGCTGGGGGGAAAGTTGCAGTAGGAAACCTAAGAAAGCAATAGAGATTGGGCAGGTGCACTCCAAAAGGCTAAATAAGGAAAGGAAATGGTGGAGGCTCGGACTGGGGAGGTTGGTGCCAGCCCCCAGAGGAACACGTGAGACAAGAATTTGCAGGTCCACAGAGCTGGAGATGGCAGCAGGAGGGAGTTTGGTGAATTGCTCTTGAAGTTCCATGCAGGAAAAAAGAGAAAATATAGAGAAACAAATGGAAAGGTCAGGCAACTCCCTGCCCACCTCCCTGTACCCCTCCCCTGACCCAGACCTGAAGTTACCTGTGAGAACCCATTTTTCCCCATTGTGTATTTGTTTACAATTTTACATGCAAGCAGGGGACTGCTGACCTTGCCTCCCACACACACACACACACACCCATCAATAGCAGGGGTAACCTCACCATATCCCCCATCCAGGAATGAGGACCACAACATTCCACAAGAATTTCTTTCACATTATACAAGCTGTACAACGAGGAGAAGTGCATCCCAACCACCATCAAGAAGTGAGCCGGGCTCCGCTAGGCATGTCTCTGTGTAACTGAAAATGCCAAAAAAGCAAAGAAAAAACCCTAAATAAGAATAAGGAAGACGCTATGAGATCCCCAAAAGGAACACTACAACACTACAATAATAGAAGGAAGATGAAGAGACCAGGATATGTCAGAAACAGAATTCAGAAAATTAATCATCAGATTACTTAGAAACAATCAGAAGCAAATTCACTATCTAAATGCACTTTTCCAAGAAATTGAGAAATTAAAGAGAAGCCAGAATGAAATAATAGAAATGAATAATTCAATAGATCAAATAAAAAATGCAATGGAAAGCCTTAACAACAGAATAGGTGAAATAGAAGAAAGAATATCAGGACTAGAAGACAAAGTTCTGGAAATTCTATAGTCAAGAAACATAGGAGAAATTAGAACCCTAAAAAACACCATTGGAGATCTATTAAGATATTATCAAATGACCTAACATACAGGTCTTAGGAGTTCTGGAATGTGTGGAAAGAGAGGATTAGAAGGCTTTCTTAATGAAATAATAATAGAAAAATTCCCCTATCTGGAGAAAGAAAGAGGCACCCCAAAAAAGGAAGTAACCAGAACTCCCAATACACACAATGAGAAAATTGTAGAAAAATTCTCCACAGGAAAACATAAAGAAAAGATCTTAAAATGCGCATGGCAGAAATGCCAAATCACATTCAGAGGAACTCCAATTAGACTCATTGCAGACTTCTCATCAGAAACCTACAGCAAGGAGAGAATGGTGAGATATATTCCAAGTCCTAAGATAAAAAAAAAAGTCAAGCCAGAATACTGTACCCTGCAAATGCAAAACTCTGATTTATGAATGAAGGCGAAATAAAGACCTTCCACAACAAACAGAAATTGAAAGAATTTGTAACTACCAACCCAGCCCTACAAAAGATGCTCAAGGATGTGCTACACACACGAACACAGATTCAGAAACATCACTCCAAAAGAAGGTGAACACAGAAAATGGCACAGAATACATATATTTCTCAGTGGTCTATGAAATTTTCTCTAAGATTGACCAAAGACTAGGCCATCAAGCAAGTGTCAGCAAATTCAAAAAAATCGAAATCATAACATGGTAATCCACAACTCATGAATCCCTAAAACATATGCAAACATATGGAGACTGAACAACATGCTCCTGAATGAACAGTGGATCATTGAGGAAATCAAAAGAGAAATTAAAAAATTTCTGGAAAAAATGAAGATGATAATTAAACATATCAAAATATATAGGCTACTGCAAAAGCAGTGTTAAGAAGAAAGTTAATAGCAATTGGAGCCTACTTCAAAAAATTGGAAAGGCACAAAATAATCAAGTTATCAATGCATCTCAAAGACCCAGAAAAACAACAGCAAACCAAACACAAAACTAGTAGGAGAATAGAAATGATTAAAATTTGAAAAGAAATAAACAAAATCAAAACCAATAAATCACCTCGAATAGCTAAAGAAATCTTGTACAACAAAAACAAAGCTAGAGGCATCACAATACCAGATTTGAGGACATACTACAGGGCAGTTGTAATCAAAACAGCATGGTACTGGTACAGAAACAGATGGATAGACCAATGGAACAGAATTGAAACACCAGAAATCCATCCAAACATCTACAGCCGACTCATATTTGATCAAGGATCCAAAACCAATTCCTGGAGTAAGGACAGTCTAATCAATAAATGGTGCTGGGAAAACTGGATTTCCACGTGCAGAATCATGAAGCAAGACCCCTACCTTTCACCTTACACAAAAATTCACTCAACATGGATTAAAGACTTAAATCTACGACCCAACACCATCAAATTATTAGAGAGCATTGGAAAAACCCTGCAAGATATAGGTACCGGCAATGACTTCTTGGAAAACACCCCAGAAGCACAGGCAGTCAAAGCCAAAATTAACATTTGGGATTGCATCAAATTGAGAAGTTTCTGTATTGTAAAAGAAACAGTCAGGAAAGTGAAGAGACAACCGACAGAATGGGAAAATATATTTGCAAACTATGCAACTGATAAAGGGTTGATAACCAGAATCTACAAAGGAATCAAGAAACTCCACAAGATCAAAACAAACAACCCACTTAAGAGATGGGACAAGGACCTCAATAGACATTTTTCAAAAGACGAAATCCAAATGGCCAACAGACACATGAAAAAATGTTCAAGATCACTAGCAATCAGGGAAATGCAAATCAAAACCACAAGGAGGTTTCACCTCACCCCGGTTAGAATGGCTCACATTCAGAAATCTACCAACAATAGATGCTGGAGAGGATGTGGGGAAAAAGGGACACTAACCCACTGTTGGTGGGAATGCAAATTGGTAAAGCCACTATGGAAGTCAGTCTGGAGATTCCTCTGAAACCTGAAGATAACCCTACCATTCAACCCAGCCATCCCAATCCTTGGAATTTACCCAAAGGAAACAAAATTGGCAAACAAACAAGCTGTCTGCACTTTAATGTTTATCGCAGCTCAATTCACAATAGCTAAGACCTGGAACCAACCCAAATGCCCATCAACAGTAAACTGGATAAAGAAAATATGGGACATGTACTCTATCGAATACTATACAACAGTCAAAAATAATGAAACCCGGTCATTTGCAACAAGTTGGAGGAATTTGGAAAACATCATGCTGAGTGAATTAAGCCAGTCCCAAAGAGACAAATATCATATGTTCTCCCTGATCAGCAACAGCTAACTGAGCACCAAAGGGGAAACTTGTTGAAGTGAAATGGACACTATGAGAAACAGTGACTTGATCAGCTCTTGTCCTGACTGTTGATGTACAATGTAATACTTTATCCATTTTAGTAATTTTTTTGTTCTAGTTCTATTGGTTGAACTCTATAATTAACACACAATTATTCATAGGTGTTTAAATTTTAACTGAAAAGTGATCCCTGTTAGGAATTTGGAAAACATTATGCTGAGTGAAATAAGCCAATCCCAAAGGGACAAATACCACATGTTCTCCCTGATAGGTGACAACTAACTGAGCACCAAAAAGGAAACCTGTTAAAGTGAAATGAACACGATGAGAAACGGTGACTTGATCAGCCCTCACCCTGACTGTTGATGAGCAACTTGATATGTTATCCCACTTAGTATTTTTTTTGTTTGTTCTACTTAATACTTTTGGTTGAATACTGTAATCAACACACAATTATTTTTAAGTGCTGAAACTTGACTGAAAAGTGATCACTGTTAAATATAAGAGTGGGAATAAGAGAGGGAAGAGATGTGCAATTCGATACATGCTCAAGCTGAGTTACCTCGAACGGTAGAGTTAGAAACATACCAGGGGATTCCAATTCAATCCCATCAAAGTGGCAGGTACCAATGCCATCTCACTAGTCCCAGTGATCAATTTCTGTTCACAATTGATCATAATGATAGGACTAAGAACCAAAGGGATCACATAAACAAGAATAGTGTCTGCAAATACTACCTGATAGAATAAAAAAGGGAGAGAACGATCCAACATGGGAAGTGAGATACACAGGAGACACATAGAATGGCAGATGTCCTAAACAGCACTCTGGCCTCAGAATCAGCCCTTAAGGCATGCGGATCCAGTTGAAATGCCCATGAGGATATTTCAGGCATGGAAAGCCAAGACACTCTGGCAAAAAAAAAACAAAACAACAAAAAAAAAAAAAAACAAAACCACCACCCTAAATGAAAGATCTCCGTGAATGAGATCCCAGTAGAAAGAACGGGTCATCAAAGAAGGAGGTACCTTTCTCTGAAGGGAGGAGAGAACTTCCACTTTGACCAAGGCCTTGTCTAAATATGATTAGAGTCGGTGAACTCAGGGGGCTTCCATAGCCTTGGCAGCTCATGACAAGAGCCTAGGGTGATTACTGATGCCATAAACAAGAGTGTCAATTTGTTAAGTCAACAACAGGAGTCACTGTGCACTTACTCTTCATGTAGGATCTTTGTCCTTAGTGTGCTGTACATTGAGATTTAATGCTATAACTAGTACTCAAACAGTATTTTTCACTTTATGTTTCTGTGTGGGAGCAAACTGTTGAAATCTGTACTTAATGTATGCTAAACTGATCTTCTGTATATAAAGAGAATCAAAAATGAATCATGATGTGAATGGAAGGGGAGAGGGAGTGGGAAAGGGGAGGGTAGCGGGTGGGAGGGACGTTATGGGTGGGAAGCCATTGTAATCCATAAGCTGTACTTTGGAAATTTATATTCATTAAATAAAAGTTAAAAAAAAGAGATTAGCAAAATGAAGAGCTGGTTCTTTGAAAAATAAATAAAATTAACACACCAATGGCTCAACTAAATAAAAAAAGGAGGCAGAAGACCCTATTTAATAAATTCAGAGATGAAAAAGGAAATGTAACAATAAACATCACAGAAATAACAAGAATCATCAGAAATCAATACAAAGAGATGTATGCCAACAAAATAGGAAACCTAGAAGATTCTTTGGTACATACAACCTGCCTAAATTGAGCCTTCAAGACATAGATAACCTAAACAGACCTATTACCAAAAGGGAAATTGAATCAGTAACAAAGACCCTCCCAAGAAAAATAAGCCCAGGACCAGGTGACTTCACCACTGAATTCTGCAAGACATTTAAGAACTAACTCCAATTCTTCTCAAGTTATTGGAAAACAACTGAAATGGAGGCAATCTTCCCAGATTCTTTCTTATGAAGCCAGAATCATCTTAATTCCTAAATCTGAAAAATATGTAACAGAGAAAAAGAATTACAGACCAATCTCTCTGATGAACATAGACATAAAAAACCTTAACAAGACACTAGCCAATCGAATCCAACAACCCATTAGAAAGATCATCCACCAGGAACTAGTAGGATTTATTCCTGTTATGCAGGAATCTTTCAATATGTGCAAATCAATCAATGTGATGCATCAAATTAACAAATTGAAGAACAGAAATCATATTATTATCTCAGTAGATACAGAGAAAACATTTGACAAAATACAACACCCTTTCATTGTGAAAACTTTAGGAAAATTGGGAATAAAAGGAATTTTTCTCAACACAATCAAAGCAATACATGACAAATCCACAGCCAGCATCCTATTGATTGAGGGAAAGTTTGAAGCAAGCCCACTGAGATCCACAACCAGACTAGGGTGCCCACTCTACCACTGCTTTTCAATATAGTCCTGGATGTTTAAGCCAGAGCTATTAGACAAGAAAAAGAAATAAAATGATACAAATTGGGAAGGAGGAAGTCAAACTATCTCTATTTGCAGATAACATGATCCTATACGTAGGGGATCCAAAAGACTCCACTAAGAGACTATTGGAACTAATAGAAGAGTTTGGAAATATAACAAGATATAAAATCAACACACAAAAATCAATGCCTTTTTATGTGCAGACAATGTCACAGCTGAGAAACAACTTCTAAAATCAACCTCATTCACAATAGCTACCAAAAAAATTCCTTGGAATAAATTTAACCAAGGATGTCAAAGATCTCTACAATGAGAATTACAAAATATTAAAGATAGAAATAGAAGAAGAAACCAAAAAATGGAAAAATCTTCCATGTTCATGGATTGGTAGAATCAATATCATCAAAATGTCCATAGCACCAAAAGCAATTTACAGATTCAACATGATACCAATCAAAATACCAGACATTTTTCTCAGTTATAGAAAAAATTATGATGAAATTCATATGGAAACACCAAGACACTGAATAGCGAAAGCAATCTTATACAACAAAAACAATACCAGAGGCATCACAATACCAGATTTCAAGACATACTACAGGGCAGTTGTAATGAAACCAGCCTTTGGTACTAGTACAAAAACAGATGGATAGACTAATGGAACAGAATAGAAACACCCCAAATCAATCCAAATATCTACAACCAACTCATCTTTGATAAAGGAACTAAAATCAACCCCTGAAACAACAGCAGTTTCTTCAAAACATGGTGCTGTGAAAACTGGATTGCCACACGCAGAAGCATGAAGCAAGACCTTTATCTGATACCATTCACCAAAATCCACTCAAAATGGACTACGGACCTAAATCTATGTCATCAAATTATTAAAGAACATTGGGAAACCCTACAAAACATTGCTTTAAACAAAGAGTTCCTGGAAAGGACCCCAGAGGCACAGGCTATCAAAGAAAAAATAGATAAATGAGATTACATCAAATAGAGAAGCTTCTGCACTGCAAAAGAAGCAATCAGAAAAATTAAGAGATAACCGACGAAGAATAAGATCGAAGTCGGCGAACTCAAAAGGCTTCCATAGACTTGGCAACTCATGACTAGAGCCTAGGGAGATTACTGACGCCATAAACAAGAGTGTCAAATTCTTAAGTCAACAACAGAAGTCACTGTGTACTTACTTCTCATGTGGGATCTGTCCTTAGTGTGTTGTCCAATGTGAAGTAATGCTATAACTAGTACCGAAACAGTATTTTACGCTTTGTGTTTCTGTGTGGGTGCAAACTGATGAAATCTTTACTTAATATATACTAAATCAATCTTCTGTACATAAAGATAATTGGAAATTAATCTCAATGTGAATGGAATGGGAGAGGGAGTGGGAGATGGGAGGGGTGCAAGGGGAAGGGTAGTTATGGGGGGGAGCCATTATAATCCATAAACTGTACTTTGGAAATTTATATTTACTAAATATAAAAAAGGAAAAAAAAAAGAGATAACCGACAAAATGGGAAAAAATATTTGAAAACTATATAACTGATAAAGGATTTTTTTTTTTTGACAGGCAGAGTGGACAGTGAGAGAGAGGGACAGAGAGAAAGGTCTTCCTTTGCTGTTGGTTCACCCTCCTATGGCCACCGCGGCTGGCGCGCTGCAGCTGGCGCACCGCACTGATCTGATGGCAGGAGCCAGGTGCTTCTCCTGGTCTCCCACGGGGTGCAGGGCCCAAGCACTTGGGCCATCCTCCACTGCACTCCCTGGCCACAGCAGAGAGCTGGCATGGAAGAAGGGCAACCGGGACAGAACCTGGTGTGCAGGCACCGCAAGGCGGAGGATTAGCCTAGTGAGCCACGGCGTCAGCCACTGATAAAGGATTAATAATCAGAACATATAAAGAGCTCAAGAAACTCAACAACAACAAAACAAACAATCTGGTTAAGAAATGAGCAAAGAAATTAAACAGACCTTTCTCAAAAGAAGAAATCCAAATGGCCAACAGACACATGAAAAGTACTCAGGATTGCTAGCCATCAGAGAAATGCAGATCAAAACCACAGTGAGGTTTCACTTCACTCCAGTTAGAATGGCTTTCATACAGAAATCACGAAACAACAAATGTTGGCAAGGATGCAGGGAAAAAGGTACCCTAATCCATGGTAGGTGGTAATGTAAACTGGTAAAGTCACAATGGAAGACAGTGTGGAGATACCTCAGAGGTCTGACTATATATCTATATATTACTATATATACCTATATATATGACTCAGCCATCCCACTCCTGGGAATCTACCCAAGGGAAATGAAATTAGCATATGAAAGAGCTATCTGTACCTCCATGTTTATCACAGCTCAGTTCACAATAATAAAGAAGTAAAATCAACCCAAATACACATCAACTGAAGACTGGATAAAGAAATTATGGGATATGTACACAATGGAATACTACACAGTAGTAAAAAAAAAAAAGAGATCCAGTCATTTGCAACAAAATTTACAAAAGTGGAATACATCATACTTAGTAAAATAAGCCAGTCTCAAAAGGGACAAATTCTGTATGTTTCCCCTGATTGGTAATAACTAATAGAGCATCTAAAATAGTATGTAGAAATGAAATTGACACTATAAGAAAGAATTACTTTGAATAGCCCTTTTCTTAATTGTTGAGGAACAGCTTTTTATTTTGGATTTTTGGTTATCATTTCCTTTCTTTTCCTTTTAATATTTTTCTTAACTTTTTCTCTTTCATACAAATCATATATGTATAAAATTAATTGAAAACAGATCTTAGTTTTAAGAGTGAGAATAAGAAAGGGAAGAGGATTGGGATGGAAATGTGAGTGGGAGGGCAGGCACTATGGGAAGAATTACCTAGATCCTAAAGCTATAATTGTGAAATGCATGAAGCGCATAACTGCAAAGCAGTATAGTTCTATATACTTTAATATAGATCACTTCTAAGGGTACAGCTAAACAAATTAACATAGGACTTCAAAATCCTTTAATCTGGCTGATGAAAATAGAAGATTAAGCAGTTTTGTTTTTGTTTTTGTTTTTGTTTTTTTAGATTTTTATTTTATTTATTTGAAACACAGAGTTACAGAGAAAGGTAGAGACAGAGAGGTCTTCCATCTGCTGGTTCACTCCCCAGATGGCCACAGAGGCCAGAGTTGTGTCAATCCAAAGCCAGGAGCCAGGAGTTTCCTTCAGGTCTACCACATGGGTGCAGGGGCCCAAGGACTTGGGCCGTCTTCCACTGCTATCCCAGGACATAGCAGAGAGCTGGATTGGAAGAGGAGCTGCCAGGACTAGAACTGACACCCATATAGGATGCCAGTGCTTCAGGCCAGGGCTTTAACCCTCTGCGCCCAGCACTGGACCTGCAGGTTACATGTTATAAAGCCCAAATAGATGGGATTAAGTGGCAAAATGATCATATAGATAGGAACAAGTGATCAAGTGATCATATAAATAGGACTAAATGTATTGAAACCATAATAGATAGAATTAAAAGGGAGTGAAGGCTCCAACACGGGAAGCAGTCCATACAGCAGACTCATAGAATGATAATAGCTTTAAGTAGCATTCCAACCTCAGAATCAGCCCTTAAGGCACTTTGGTCTAGCTGGAAAGCACAGGAAGAGCATTTCAGGCATGGAAAGCCAAGTCACTCCAGCAAAAGATGTCCTACATAAAGGACCCCTGTGAGTAAGACCCCAGTGGAAAGAAGGGGCCACCAAAGAAAGATGTACTTTTCTCTGAAAGGAGGAGAGAACTTTCACTTTGCTTATGGCATTGACAAGCTAGTGGATCCAAAAGGCTTCCATAGCAGAGGCAGCTCATGTCAAGAGCCTTGAGTGGTTACTGATGTCATACATAAGTGGTAATTGCTAAACAAACAACAAGAGTCACTGTGTGGCCGGTGCCGCGGCTCAATAGGCTAATCCTCTGCCTTCAGTGCCGGCACCCCGAGTTCTAGTCCCTCTCAGGACGCCGGATTCTGTCCCAGTTGTTCCTCTTCCAGTCCAGCTCTCTGCTGTGGCCAGGGAGTGCAGTGGAGGATGGCCCAAGTGCTTGGGCCCTGCACCCCATGGGAGACCAGGAGAAGCACCTGGCTCCTGGCTTCGGATCGGCGTGGTGCGTAGCAGCCCCTTGAGGGGTGAACCAACAGAAAAAGGAAGACCTTTCTCTCTGTCTCTCTCTCTCACTGTCCACTCTGCCTGTGGAAAAAAAAAAGAGTCATTGTGCACTAACTTGTAGGACCTCTGTCCCCAAAGAGTTGTACCATGAAACTAAATAGTAAAACTTGTCCTCAAGAATCATTTTCTTTCAGTATATTAAAAGGAGGACATTATTATGTCTCATAAGTAATAATTATGTCTAAGAGCTCACAAAAATGTATCATTCTTAGATTTCTTTCAAAGACAGTTAAATTGCTAAAAAGAAAGAAGGGGGAGGAAGGAAGGAAAAAGAGGAAGGGGAAAAAAGCAAAATCAGCTTCAAGTAGCAACAACATAGACCAGCCCTTGTACAGACTCTCAAGGAACACTTCTCTTAGTTTTCTTTACTCCATTCATTCTTTTTTTTCTTTTTATTTTTCTTTCTCAGATAAAGTAGGAGAGTGAGCAGGCAGGGGGAGTGAGAATAGGTGGGAGGGCTGGTATGGTGGGAAGAATTACTATGTTCCTAATGTTGCATTTGTGAGACACATACAAATTAAAAACAAAAAGGAGAATTCTATTCTATGGGAGAGTAGTTAACCTACACATACGCATGATGACCAGATAAGAAGAAATACGGTGATGACAGGAGAAGCATAGCTACATTCAGCTTATCAAGTACTGATGTCTTTTCTAGACCTAAGCCTTAAGACATATCCCACTAGCACAATAAACACTTAATCATAAAAAAAGAAAATTATTGTTTGACTTCTCTGAAGCAATAGTTAAGCAAGCACTGCTACGAACATCCACTGGCTGAAACACAGCAGATATTTAATCAAAATTTTTTGAGTTAATTACAGGCCAGATGAAAACATAGCAAATTCGGAAGAAACTTAAAAAACCATCTAGAATTAATGTCCAGATAAACTAAATCAATTGACCTCAATCACAAAATCAACTAGTCGAGGTGCACGTCTCTCATCTTCCCATTCAGCGTTCTTTTGTCCATTCATTTCCACCGACCAGTAAACAGCAGTCACTGGCAATTAGGTTTACCAGCAGCTTTCCCAAAATTTGTTCTCCCTTTAGTTGATTTTACTCATAAATATATCTAAAAATAAAAGGAGGTTATAAAGCAGTCATCTGAGCTAGTACTCTTCTCCAAGCACCTCTTATATGGTCCTATGTAAAGGAGAAAGTCACCTTTTTTATTGTGTTTTAAATACACTGTTTTGTAAATACCATACACCAGATATGTTATAGGAAAGCGACACGCAAAAATACAGTCAGAAAAGGGAATAGTTATGTAAACAGTTCTTTGGGGGATTAAATATCCATCTGTGAAAACTGGTTTCTTGTCCAACTTATTCTCTCTCTTTTGTGCTATCACTCTATAGTGTATATATTACTGCACTAATCACTCTGTGTTTAATAAACAAGCATATAAGTATTTTATGTATGTATGTATAAATGTGTATGTATGTGTATCCTATGCTCCAATAAAGCTGGGAGCACTTCAAAAGACTGAAGAATTCATTAAGTCATACAAAATGACAGGCAGATGGCATGTCATTGATACAAGTTGGTTGGTATCTTACTTTTTAGGGGATTATGCTGAGTGTTACACTTTAAGGACAACAAAGGGAAAGACCAAGTTGCCTATGCAAATTTTCCAATTTCAACTCAGAAACTAGAATCACTCTCAAATGTTGCCTATGTGCCTCCCCTTACATTTGAGCTATTTCCTATGACTCCACTCAACTGACCCATTAGAAAATGTCAGGAAGATAAATAATGAATGGCTGTTTACTAAACACATGAGAATCCTTCAAAAAATTCATAAAAAATAGAATTAAAGGAAAAGTTCATTGTGGCACAAAAGATTTTGTAAATCGATGCATAATAGGGGTCTTCAAAAAGTTCATGGAAATACATATTATGAAAAAAAATTATGCTTAAGTTTCAAAATATTTTGCTCCAAAGCACATTTTTCTTTTACTTCCATTTTCTACAAACTGAAGTCTTGTCATATAAAAGAAGGAACTTTTATTTTGGTGTTACAAAATCCTCAACATTTAACTGTGATATTGTGATGCTTATTTAACAGAATTAACCAGATTATTTTGAAGAAAGTGCTTTTATATAACTGCCATGAATTTGAAAATGATAGCCTAGAACTGAAATGATAGTGTATTACTAACAAGCAACAGTTTCAGAGGAGTAGAAGAAAATTGGAGAAACTTGCTAGCAATAGTTTCATTAATAAATGAACAAAGATGTGAAACTGATTAGCAGTCACTGAATTATTGAGCCCCAGGCCCATCTGCTCCACTTTTATGAGTCAAAATTCAAAATTTCATAAACTTGTAAACACTCAATTTTCACAAACATCATCATCATATTAAGGAAATTATCCAATATGCCAAAGGCAGTGTAGCACATCATCAAACTGTTAAAACAGGAATCTTCCACAAAAAAAAAAAAAAAAAAAAGCACACACACCGGGATCTTGTACAAAAGAAATAACAAAAGCCAGATGGAACAATAAACTCTGATGCTTGGCCGTGTGATCCTTGGCATGGTAAATACACGTCATGTGGAATGTCAAGAGGAGGTCTTTCATAGAGTCATAAAACAAGGTTCAGAAAACCCATCCTGAACAAAAAGAAGAAGAAAGGCCTTGGTCTCTGAAAGTTAAGATGACCAGATGAGATGGGTGTAATAGAAACAGCAGGGATATTGAAGTGGGACAGAGTCGCAATCCTAATAATTCTAACAACTATTTAGTGGTGGCATTCAGGTGTAGGCACTTTCGTTTCCTCTAGAAAATGAGCTTCAGAACACCTGCTTCATAGCTTTGCCAGAATTAAAGAAAGATTCTAATTCTGGACAAATTGGAACACCCTTTGTCGGCATCCCAACTTATAAATCATCATTGGTTGGTGTGGGTAAACTATGAAAATTCCTGAAAAGTGACCGTATTAGTCAGTTTTATACAACTGTAACTAACATACCTGAGAGGTGCCACTAGGAGTGATGAAGGTGTGAGTTATAGCTTGAAGGTTCAAGATTGGGTGGCCTCATTATTCTGGTATCTGATAGAAGGTGACAATGGCAGTGCATATGTGGAGAGGAACAACCACGTGGTGAGCCAGAAAACAGAGAACAGCTGAGCATCTACAAGAAATGCTTTTTGAGGCCACTCCCTCAATAACCTAAAGAGTTCCTTCCAGGCCTTCCTCTAGATACATGGTTAGATCAAATCTCCACTGTTAACCCACGGACCATTAAAATAAGACTTTGAATAAGACTTTGGAACTTAAATATCTGCCTGAATTCAGAGAGCCCAATCTTGTTCATACTGTAACAGTCGTGAAATGTGTTTTCATTATGAATGTAAAACTTGCAGAACCACTAGATCCCCGTCTTCTGTCGAAATTGCACAATGTACAAGACTTCAAAGTAGCTTCCTGTAACATACATGGTGCTGTGTGTGTTCCTTTCATTCTTCTCTCTGGACACAGCGGAAGTTTCCAAGCTTCATATAAATTATGTTGAGAGAATGAGATTGAGTTCTTGCCAATTATGTGCACCTGGAACTGACACATCACTTCTGGGCTTGTCCTTGCTACCTCTTGTGGAAGGGGATCTATATTTTCAGGCACTAATTGTTCTTTTTTTTTTTAATAATTTATTTATTTATTTGAGAGGCAGAGTTACAGAGAGAGACAGAGACAGAGACACAGAGAGAGGTATTCCATTCACTGGTTCACTCCTCAAATGGCTGTAACGGCCAGATAGGCCTATCCATTGCCAGGACCAGGAGCTTCCTCTGGGTCCCCCATAATAGGTGCAGAGGCTCAACCTCTTGGGCCATCTTCCGATGGTTTACCAGGTGCATTAGCAGGGAGCTGGATTAGAAGTGGAGCAACCAGGTGCCAGTAAAATGGCTCACTTGGCTAATCCTCCGCCTGCAGCGCCGGCACCCCGGGTTCTAGTCCCAGTCGGGGTGCTGGGTACTAATCCCAGTTGCTCCTCTTCCAGTCCAGCTCTCTGCTGTGGCCCTGGAGGGCAGTGGAGGATGGTACAAGTGCTTGAGTCCCTGCACCCGCATGGGAGACCAGGAGGAAGCACCCGGCTCCTGGCTTCGGATCAGCATAGCGCTGGCCGTAGTGGTCATTAGGGGAGTGAAACAACGGAAGGAAGACCTTTCTCTCTGTCTCTCTCTCACTGTCTATAACTACCTGTCAAATAAAAAAAAAAAGAAGTGGAGCAGACAGGACTCAAACTGTCACCCACATGGGATGCCATCACCTTACACAGAGGCTTAACCTACTACACTATAGCAACTGATTTTCACTGCTGCTGATTTTCACTCTAATATGTTAAATTATTGTTCCATCCCTTAGCAATATTTTTTTACACATTCTGAAAGTTTCTGTTTGCTTTATTTGCTAAAACACAATCCAATTCAGTCTAAATCTTTAGTATTCAAAGCTTCCCTCACCCCCTTCCCCAGTATACACTACAGCTATGGTTCTGCCTTCTCAGCATGGAGGAAGAGCCTGGGAATGTCAGGGCACATCCCTCCTGACACAGACTTTGATATTGGGGTCAGGGAGGAAAGGTAGAAATGCAGGACCTTCCTCCATCACTGTCCCTCTGCCACTTGTGAGAACGAGTCCCCAGTCTCACTTTGGTTCATTAAGGTTTTGTCTGATGTAGCTTCCTCTGATGTGCTGGTCTGTACAGTTTTCTTGGGGACAGTGCTAATGTGCTCTCTGGCTCTCTCCAGGGACCTGTTCAGTGCAACAACTATTTCTTTCACAAGTCTTACCTGTTGTTCAAGTCCCTTTCCCTTTTATGGTTTGGGTGTCCCTTTGGAGACCCACTTGGTAGCCCTCACCTTCTGTGCTTTTTCTATCACGTGAGTCTCTCCGATTTGGAACCCCTAGAACAATTAGGGATGAATCTTATGACGTTAAAATGAGAGCCATATGTGGAGATTGCTTCATATTCTTCACAGGCATTTTTTTTTTTTTTGGTCAGGCAGAGTAGACAGTGAGAGAGAGAAACAGAGAGAAAGGTCTTCCTTTTCCATTGGTTCACTCCCCAAATGGCTGCCATGGCCAGCGCGCTGTGTCGATCCAAAGCCATGAGCCAGGTGCTTCCTCCTGGTCTCTCATGCGAGTGCAGGGCCCAAGTACTTGGGCCATCCTCCACTGCCCTCCAGGGCCACAGAAGAGAACTGGACTGGAAGGGGAGCAACCAGGACAGAATCCGGCACCCCGACCGGGACTAGAACCCAGTGTGCCCATGCCGCAGGCTGAGGATTAGCCTATTGAGCCTCAGTGCCGGCCATCACAGGCATCCCTTTCAACCTATGGCTCTGTGCTACACCAATGGCCTCCCACCTCGATCACAGCAAAGCCAAGTTCCAATACCTGCTTATCAACTCCCAACCCTTATTCTCCAAGGAATTCACTCTTTGTTTTGGAAGAGGCACCAGGGAATGCCAGGTAATATTTTAGCTCAGCAAGTACTTTGACAAGTAAACAAGGGCTTTTCTTTTAAGCATACCTAATTCTTTTTGTTTTAACTGACATACAAAGTCAGATCCCAGGCCCCACAGTGTGATGTTTTATCTTAGTCCAAAGATGGAAGTATTTATGTTGGACTCATTGTGGGTATATATTGGAGGCTCAGAGCTTCTAGTTAGACTTCCGCCTGCGTGGGGTGCTTGGTAAGAATAGTGGAAGAGGCTGAAGCTGTAGCAGAGCTGGGAGAGAATTGGCACTTCCAGAAAGAGGGATATCAGAAAGAATCCACAAGGTTTATGATCACACTTAATATGCTCACTCACTACCTTTATTCTTTGAATTTGCTAAGAAGAAACAGTTTGCAAATTTTGTTGTTTTTTTTAAGGACTTATTTTCTTTGAAAGGCAGAGTTACAGAGAGGTGGAGAGACAGAGAGAGAGAGAGAGAGAGAGAGAGAGAGAGAGAGAGAGAATCCTCCACCCACTAGTTCATTCACCAAATGGCCACAATGGCTAAGGTTGTGCCAAGCTGAAGCCAGGAGCCAGGTCTACCACACGGGTGCAGGGACCCATGCATTTGGGGCAACCTTCTTTGCTTTCCCAGGCACATTAGCAGGGAGCTGGACTGGAAATGGAGCAGCTGGAACACAAACTGGTACCCATAAGGGATTCTGGCATCGCTTGCAGCATCTTAACCCATTAAGCCACAAAGTGGGCCCCAGTCTTCATATTTTATAACTTCAGAAATATTCAGACTGAACTTACCTTCAATTTGAGGATAGAAAATGTAGAATTCAGTTTAGTGCTACATAACTTTATATCAATTCATATTGCCTCTAACACAGGATATGTTTTTTCCACTCTTGGAAGGAAACTAAGTGTTTTGCTTAGTGGTGCTTAGAAAGTCTATTAACTTCCTGACTGAAAGTGGTAATGCGATGAAGTTTGATGGATTAAAGCTGCAATGAACTTCTGCCTACTCCTGGACAAGTCAGAGAACAATCTGTCATTTTTGAATAGTCCCAGAGATTCAAGCCCTGCCAACGCCAATGAGGAGGTTCTCTTGTCCATGTTTCATTTACCATTCAAGAAGTTGGTGATACCAGTGAACTTCTACACTCATGGTTCAGACAAGAGACAGAGGAACTCATAAACCAAAGCTATTCTGGACAAGAGAGAAAAGGTGATATTGAAAACATGTATGCTGCTTACAAGAAACACATCTTTCCAACAAAGATCCATACAGACTGAAAGTGAAAGGCTGAAAAAGATATACCATGAAAACAGAAATGAAAAAAGAGCGGGCTTAGCCATCTTAATATCAGACAACATAAACTTTAACACAAAAACTGTTAAGAATCTATAAATTGCTTTTGGGAGAATGGACATTTTGATGATATTGATTCTTCCAATCCATGAGCATAGAAGATTTTTCCATTTCTTGGTATCCTCTTCTATTTCTTTCTTTAAGGTTTTGTAATTTTCATTGTAGAGATCTTTAAAGTCCTTGGTTAAGTTTATTCCAAGGTATTTGATTGTTTTTGTAGCTATTGTGAATGGGATTGATCTTAGAAGTTCTTCCTCAGCCATGGCATTGTCTGTGTATACAAAGGCTGTTGATTTTTGTGCATTGATTTTATACCCTGCTACTTTGCCAAACTCTTCTATGAGTTCCAATAGTCTCTTAGTAGAGGTCTTTGGGTCCCCTAAATAAAGAATCATATCATCTGCAAAGAGGGATAGTTTGAGTTCCTCCTTCCCAATTTGTATCCCTTTAATTTCTTTTTCTTGCCTAATAGCTCTGGCTAGAACTTCCAGAACTATATTGAATAGCAGTGGTGAGAGTGTGCATCCCTGTCTGGTACCAGATCTCAGTGGAAATGCTTCCAACTTTTCCCCATTCAATAGGATGTTGGCTGTGGGTTTTTCATAGATTGCTTTGATTATATTGAGGAATGTTCCTTCCAAACCCAGTTTGCTTAGAGTTTTCATCATGAAAGGGTGCTGTATTTTATCAAATGCCTTCTCTGCATCTACTTAGATAATCATATGGTTTTTCTTCTGCAGTCTGTTAATGTGGTGTATCACATTGATTGTTTTGCACACATTAAACCATCCCTGCATACCAGGGATAAATCCCACTTGGTCTGGGTGGATGATCTTTCTGATGTGTTCTTGCATTCTATTGGCCATAATTTTATTGAGAATTTTTGCGTCTATGTTCATCAGGGATATTGGTCTGTAATTCTCTTTCAATGCTGCATCTTTTTCCAGCTTAGGAATTAAGGTGATGCTGGCTTCATAGAATGAATTTGGGAGGATTCCCTCTTTTTTGATTGTTCTGAATAGTTTGAGAAGAATTGGAGTTAGTTCTTCTTTAAATGTCTGGTAGAATTCAGCAGTGAATCCATCTGGTCCTGGGCTTTTCTTTGTTGGGAGGGCCTTTATTACTGTTTCAATTTCTGTCTCAGTTATGGGTCTGTTTAGGTTTTCTATATCTTCCTTGTTCAATTTTGGTAGGTTGCATGTGTCCAGGAATATATCCATTTCTGTTAGGTTTCCCTGTTTGCTGGCATACAAGTCCTTGTAGTAATTTCTGATGATTCTATTTATTTCTGTGGTGTCTGTTGTTACATTTCCTTTTTCATCTCTGATTTTATTGATTTGGGTCTTTTCTCTTCTTTTTTTAGTTAGTTGGGCCAATGGGGTGGATGCCAATTTTGTTTATTTTTTCAAAAAACCAGCTCCTCGTTTGGCTGATTTTTTGTAATATTTTTTTGGATTCAATCCTGTTGATTTCTTCTCTGATTTTAATTATTTCTCTTCTCCTACTAGATTTGGGTCTGGTTTGCTGTAGGTTTTCTGGATCCTTGAGATGAATTGAAAGCTCATCTATTTGGTGCCTTTCCAATTTCTTGATGTAGGCACCTATTGATATAAACTATCCTCTTAACACTGCTTTTCCTGCATCCCATAAGTTTTGGTATGTTGTGCTGTTATCCTCATTTACTTCCAGAAAATTTTTGATTTCTCTTTTAATTTCTTCTATGACCCATTGTTCATACAGGAGCATGTTGTACAATCTCCATGTGTTTGCATATACTCTAGGGATTTCTGAGTTACTAATTTCCAACTTCATTCCTTTATGGTCTGAGAAGCTGCATGGTATGATTCTAATTCTTTTGAATTTGCTGAGACTTGCTTTATGGCCTAGTATGTGGTCAATCCTAGAGAAGGTTCCATGTACCACTGAGAAGAATGTAAAATCTTTAGCTGTAGGATTGAAAGTTCTGTATATATCTGTTAGATTCATTTGGGCTATAGTGTCATTTAAATCTACTGTCTCCTTGTTGATCTTCTGTCCCGTTGATCTGTCTATTTCTGAGCGTGGAGTATTGAAGTCCCCCAGTACTATTGTATTGGGGTCTAAGTCTCCCTTTAAGTCCCTTAACAAATCTTTTAGATAAACCGGTGCCCTGTAGTTAGGTGCATATACATTGATAATTGTTATATCTTCCTGTTGAATTGATCCCTTAATCATTATATAGTGTCCCTCTTTGTCTCTCTTAACAGTTTCTGTGGTAAAGTTTATGTTGTCCGATTTTAAGATGGTTACGTCCGCTCTTTATTCATTTCTGTTGGCATTCAATACCAATCAAGATACTGAAAACCTTCTTCTCAGATCTGGAAAAATGATGCTAAAATTCATATGGAGAACAGGAGACCTCGAATAGCTAAAGCAATCTTGTACAACTAAAACAAAGCCGGAGGCATTACAATACCAGATTTCAGGACATACTACAGGACAGTTGTAATCAAACGAGCATGGTACTGGTACAGAAACAGATGGATAGACCAATGGAACAGAATTGAAACACCAGAAATCCATCCAAACATCTACAGCCAACTCATATTTGACCAAGGATCTAAAACCAATTCCTGGAGTAAGGACAGTCTATTCAATAAATGGTGCTGGGAAAACTGGATTTCCATGTGCAGAAGCATGAAGCAAGACCCCTACCTTTCACCTTACACAAAAATTCACTCAACATGGATTAAAGACTTAAATCTACGACCCAACACCATCAAATTATTAGAGAGCATTGGAAAAACCCTGCAAGATATAGGTACCGGCAATGACTTCTTGGAAAACACCCCAGAAGCACAGGCAGTCAAAGCCAAAATTAACATTTGGGATTGCATCAAATTGAGAAGTTTCTGTATTGTAAAAGAAACAGTCAGGAAAGTGAAGAGACAACCGACAGAATGGGAAAATATATTTGCAAACTATGCAACTGATAAAGGGTTGATAACCAGAATCTACAAAGAAATCAAGAAACTCCACAAGATCAAAACAAACAACCCACTTAAGAGATGGGACAAGGACCTCAATAGACATTTTTCAAAAGACGAAATCCAAATGGCCAAGAGACACATGAAAACATGTTCAAGATCACTAGCAATCAGGGAAATGCAAATCAAAACCACAAGGAGGTTTCACCTCACCCCAGTTAGAATGGCTCACATTCAGAAATCTACCAACAATAGATGCTGGAGAGGATGTGGGGAAAAAGGGACACTAACCCACTGTTGGTGGGAATGCAAATTGGTTAAGCCACTATGGAAGTCAGTTTGGAGATTCCTCAGAAACCTGAAGATAACCCTACCATTCAACCCAGCCATGCCACTCCTTGGAATTTACCCAAAGGAAATGAAATTGGCAAACAAACAAGCTGTCTGCACTTTAATGTTTATCGCAGCTCAATTCACAACAGCTAAGACCTGGAACCAACCCAAATGCCCATCAACAGTAGACTGGATAAAGAAATTATGGGACATGTACTCTATCAAATACTATACAGCAGTCAAAAACAACGAAACCCAGTCATTTGCAACAAGATGGAGGAATCTGGAAAACATCATGCTGAGTGAAATAAGCCAGTCCCAAAGGGACAAATATCATATGTTCTCCCTGATCGGCAACAACTAACTGAGCAGCAAATTGGAAAGCTGTTGAAGTGAAATGGACACTATGAGAAACAGTGACTTGATCAGCTCTTGTCCTGACTGTTGATGTACAATGTAATACTTTATCCCTTTTAGTATTTTTTTTGTTCTAGTACCATTGGTTGAACTCTGTGATTAGCACACAATTATTCTTAGGTGTTTAAATTTTAACTGAAAAGTGATCCCTGTTAAATATAAGAGTGGGAATAAGAGAGGGAGGAGATGTACAATCTGGGACATGCTCAATAGGACTTGCCCCAAATGGTGGAGTTAGAAACATGCCAGGGGATTCCAATACAATCCCATCAAGGTGGCATGTACCAATGCCATCTCACTAGTCCAAGTGATCAATTGCAGTTCACAATTGATCACACTGACAGGTCTAAGAATCAAAGGGATCACACAAACAAGTCTAGTGTCTGCTAATACTAGCTGATAGAATCAAAAAGGAAGAGAATGATCCATCATGGGAAGCAGGATACACAGTAGAATGGCAGATGTCCTAAATAGCACTCTGGCCTCAGAATCAGCCCTTAAGGCATTCAGATCTGGCTGAAGGGCCCATGAGAGTATTTTAGGCATGGAAAGCCAAGACACCCTGAAAAAAAAAAAAGCAGGACCTAAATGCAAGATCTCTGCGAGTGAGATCCCAGTGAAAGAATGGAGCCATCAAAGAAGGAGGTACCTTTCTCTGAAAGGAGGAGAGAACTTCCACTTTGACTATGACCCTGTCTGAATAAGATCAAAGTCAGTGAACTCAAAAGGCTTCCATAACCTTGGCAACTCATGACTAGAGCCTAGGGAGATTATTGACGCCATAAACAAGAGTGTCAAATTGTTAAGTCAACAACAGGAGTCACTGTGTACTTACTTCTCATGTGGGATCTGTCCTTAGTATGTTGTCCAATGTGAAGTAATGCTGTAACTAGTACTGAAACAGTATTTTTATACTTTGTGTTTCTGTGTGGGTACAAACTGATGAAATCTTTACTTAATATATACTAAATCAATCTTCTGTATATAAAGATAATTGAAAATGAATCTTGATGTGAATGGAATGGGAGAGGGAGCAGGAGATGGGTGGGGTGTGAGTGGGAGGGAAGTTATGGGGGGGAAGCCATTGTAATCCATTAACTGTACTTTGAAATTTTATATTTACTAAATAAAAAATTAAAAAAAGAAAACATGTAAAGTCTATGTGATCTCATTCATCTTTAGCTGATGTAAGTTGGATTGCTGCTAAATGAAGCATAAGCCCACTGTAATGAAGCTGTCTGCAGCCCCAAGAGCCACTTGAACATAGTACATAGCTTAGAATTACTGCTGAGGTGTCAGAAGTCATCAGTTGTCCCAAACTCACCTGCTGGGCTCAGAGCCATGGACCACAGGGCTAAAACATCATCATTCTCCCAAATGAAATCCACACTTACCACTTCATCATAAGTATCCTCCTCCACCACCAAATGTTCCCATTGATCAAGTCCTGTTATCCTCCAGGTACAGAGTCATGGAACACGGACTAGCATCATCATTCTTCCTTGCAGCTCACATACACCAGGGAGGCATTTCCTTCTCTTTCAGATGAATTACTGTCTGACAGCCCAGACCTTTCCTCTCTATGTGTCCTGCATGCAGAATGAGGACAAGTGCAGTTAAGGAAAACCAGCCGTTCTCTCCATAATTTCCGTAGCTTGGTCAAAATGTCCTTCTTGTTCATTCTAATCCAACAAAGCCATGAAAAGGGTGCCTTATCTTCTAATTGGAGGCCTTCGTAGGACTTATCTAAATCCAACCACCTGTGTAAATCAAGAAGCCTTTATGGTGATGGTCCTCCTGTTTGGAGTTTATGTTCTTCCAGTAAAGTGTAGTGGAGATTACTCCTAAACATCATTTCATTGATGGAAATGCCTCATTGCTACAAATTTCTTATGAGTAGCAATCCAACATCTGCTTCCTTAAAACATTCACTTACTTGGCAAAAAAAATCTAGGCTGAATTATCCTTTAATATAACATGCATTTGGGCTTCCAGCAAATGGATGCCTGGTAGGCAGCAGCATACCCCAGGAGGCAGCAAGTGATGGTTCAAGTGGGAAACCCTGACTGAGTTCCAGGCTTCTAACTTCAGCCTGACCAAAGCCAGCTGTTGTAGACATTTGGAATTGTCTCTTTCTCGCTCTCTCTTTCTCTCTTTCCTCTCTCTCCCAATAAAAAGAAATACATAAACTTTTTAAAATTTATTAAAATATAACAGGCATTCAAGAATCCAAACACTGGCTCCTTTTTGAGGGTATCTTTTAATGTGGTCCAGTCCCAATCTCTTCTCAACACTCTTTTCAAAGCTTAGTTTCTTGGAAACACTTTCCTTGAAATCTAAGTTCTTCAACACAATCCTTTTCATTTATTGCAAGTGGAACTTTTCCAAATAGTCTCCATGATCTCATCAGTGAGGTCAACAGTGGAACACTTGACCTCATATGCCTCTTCTTATTTCCATAAATAATATGTGTAAATGCATTCAATATCTAATATTATAAAGTCTGCATTATATTTTGGTTCATATTAAGTTTATAGGCTAAATTTCCAGTAAGATATTTAACAAATACTTCATTTTTTTCTTTTTTTATTTAGTAAATATAAATTTCCAAAGTACAGTTTATGGATTACATTGGCTCCCCCCCGCATAATTTCCCTCGCACTTGCACCCCTCTCAACTCCCGCTCCCTCTCCCATTCCATTCACATCAAGATTCATTTTCAATTATCTTGATATACAAAAGATCAATTCAGTTTATATTAAGCAAAGATTTCATCAGTTTGCACCCACACAGAAACACAAAGTATAAAAATACTGTTTCAGTACTAGTTATAGCATTACTTCACATTGGACGACACATTAAGGACAGAACCCACATGAGAAGTAAGTACACAGTGACTCCTGTTGTTGACTTAACAATTTGACAATCTTGTTTATGGTGTCAATAATCTCTCTAGGCTCTAGTCATGAGTTGCCAAGGCTATGGAAGCCTTTTGGGTTCTCTGATTTCGATCTTATTCCAACGGGGTCATAGTCAAAATGGAAGTTCTCTCCTCCCTTCAGAGAAAGGTACCTCCTTCTTTGATGACCCGTTCTTTCTACTGGGATTTCACTCACGGAGATCTTTCATTTAGGTCTTTTTTTTTTTTTTTCAGGGTGTCTTGGCTTTCCATGCCTAAATTACTCTCATGGGCTCTTCAGCCAGATCCAAATGCCTTAAGGGCTGATGGCTTACATTCAGAAATCTACCAACAATAGATGCTGGAGAGGATGTGGGGAAAAAGGGACACTAACCCACTGTTGGTGGGAATGCAAATTGGTTAAGCCACTATGGAAGTCAGTTTGGAGATTCCTCCGAAACCTGAAGATAACCCTACCATACAACCCAGCCATGCCACTCCTTGGAATTTACCCAAAGGAAATGAAATTGGCAAACAAACAAGCTGTCTGCACTTTAATGTTTATCGCAGCTCAATTCACAACAGCTAAGACCTGGAACCAACCCAAATGCCCATCAACAGTAGACTGGATAAAGAAATTATGGGACATGTACTCTATCAAATACTATACAGCAGTCAAAAACAACGAAACCCAGTCATTTGCAACAAGATGGAGGAATCTGGAAAACATCATGCTGAGTGAAATAAGCCAGTCCCAAAGGGACAAATATCATATGTTCTCCCTGATCGGCAACAACTAACTGAGCAGCAAATTGGAAAGCTGTTGAAGTGAAATGGACACTATGAGAAACAGTGACTTGATCAGCTCTTGTCCTGACTGTTGATGTACAATGTAATACTTTATCCCTTTTAGTATTTTTTTTGTTCTAGTACCATTGGTTGAACTCTGTGATTAGCACACAATTATTCTTAGGTGTTTAAATTTTAACTGAAAAGTGATCCCTGTTAAATATAAGAGTGGGAATAAGAGAGGGAGGAGATGTACAATCTGGGACATGCTCAATAGGACTTGCCCCAAATGGTGGAGTTAGAAACGTGCCAGGGGATTCCAATACAATCCCATCAAGGTAGCATGTACCAATGCCATCTCACTAGTCCAAGTGATCAATTGCAGTTCACAATTGATCACACTGATAGGTCTAAGAGTCAAAGGGATCACACAAACAAGTCTAGTGTCTGCTAATACTAGCTGATAGAATCAAAAAGGGAGAGAATGATCCATCATGGGAAGCGGGATACACAGCAGACTCATAGAATGGCAGATGTCCTAAATAGCACTCTGGCCACAAATACTTCATTTTAAAATTATATCTCCCCCAATCCATAATGCAATAGATTTTTAACCCAAATATATTATTAAACTATATTTAAAATTTTATTAAATTGTAATATATGTGATTCACCATTTCTTCTTAAGATGTGTTTATTTTTATTTATATAAGTTGAACAAACTTAATGTTGATTTTCTGTCTAGTTGATCTGCCCATTACTAAAAATGGGGTATTGAACCCTCCATTACTATTGTATTCAAATCTATGTCTCTCTTTAGGTCCATTAACATTTCTTTTTAATAGCCAGGTGCCTGTAAATGTATATACATTTATTATCGCCACATCTTCCTGTTGATTGATGCCTTAATCATTATACAGTGCCGTTCTTCGTCTCTTTAACAGTTTTTGTGTTAAAGTCTATTTTATCTGATATTAGGTTGACTATACCAGCACTTTTTTTGGTTTTTGTTAGCATGGATTATCTTGTTTCATCCTTTCACTTTCAGTCTGCAGGTATCTTTGTTTGTGAGATGTGTTTGTTGGAGGCAGCAAATAGATGTGTCATGTTTTAATCTATTTGGCCAGTCTGTATTGTTTAACTTGAGAGTTCAGGCTATTTGCTTTCACAGTGACTATTGATAAGTAATGACTTGGCCCTGCCATTTCTCCATGAATATTCCTATTGTTTAGTTTGGATTAAATTTGTGCTTTTACTAGGGATTTTTTGCCTTCACGTTCTTTCATAGTGATGGCTATCTCTCTGTGTTTCTTGTGTGGAGCATCCTTAAGCATCTTTTGTAAGGCTGGACAAGTGGTGACAAATTATTCCAATTTCTGTTTGTTATGGGAGGTCTTCATTTCACTTTCATTCATAAATGAGAGCTTTGCAGATCACAGTCCTTTGGGTTGACAGTTTTTTCTTTTAAGACATGGACTATGTCTTGCCATTTTCTCCTAGCCTGTAGGTTTCTGAAGAGAAGTCAGCTGTGAATCTAATTGGATAACCTCTAAAAGTAATACAGTGCTTCTCTCATGTACATTTTAGAATCTTTTCTTTATGTTTTACTGTTGAAAGTTTGACTACAATGTGTTATGGTGAAGATCTTTTCTGGTCATATCTATTAGGAGTTCTATATGCTTCCTGTACTTGGCCATCCCTTTCTTTCTCTAAATTACAAAAGTTTTACTGTAATTATTTCACTAAATAGGCCTTCTAGTCCATTCTCTCTTTCCAGACCATCAGGAACTCCTAAAACAACTTTGTTTGATGGCATTCCATAAATCTTCAACACTGTTTTTTTAGCTTTCTAATTTCTTATTATTTTTTTTTATCTGACTGAAAGATTTCCAAGAATTTTTCTTCTGGTTAGATATTCTTTCTTCTGCCTTACCAAGCCTGTTGTTGAGGCTTTCCACCACATTTATTGTTTGATCTATCAAATCCTTCATCTCTAATATTTCATTTTGATTTATGTTTAAAATCTGAATTTCTTGGGAAAGATTCCCATTAATGTCATGTATGGTTTTCTTTAGTTCATGGATTTGCTTCTTACTGCATTTCAAAAAAAAATTTGGAATTTCTTTTCTGGCATCTTTTCATCATTCTCTTCATATTAACATTCTGATATTGAAATGTTGTTGTGTTCCTCTGTGGGGGTGGGTGGTGGTCATGGTGTCTTTCTTATTCTTGTTTCTTGAATTTCTGTGTTTACTTTTAGGCATCTGTGAAGTTATTTGTTGGTCTTTTCCTCTGAAGGCTTTTATCTTTGAACTATGCCTCTCAGGCTAAGTGGAATATCTGCACTTTCAGTGAATACCTAGAGGTGTGTGCTGGTTGTGGCCAGAGAGCTCTGGTCAGTGCTCCAGGGTAGGGCATGTATCCAAGGTAACACCCCAGTTGGGTGTGGTAGATGTTCTCTTGTTAACAGAAGTGGGGAATGTTCACCTCTATTGATGTGATCACCTCCTCATCTCTTCTCCAAGCTGAGCTATGAACATTCTTAAACCTCAGCGAGTTCAATACTCATCTATGCTACCATATGAACCGCACAAATGATCTGCACAATCTGGACCCTGAGTAGCTCCAGCTGCAATAACCTGCCCCAGGCAACCAAGGAGTTCTGAGCATGTGGAGCTGCACCCAGTGATTGCCCAGAGACCCAGCTACACCCTGCACCCTCTCATGTATTTTGTTGCAAAAGATGTGGTAGAAGATTCTCTCTCTCCCTCCCTCCCTCTCTCTCTCTATAACTCTGCCTTCAAATAAATAAACACATATGGAGTCCTACCTGAGCTCAGGGAGGAACACCAGACTCTACCAAGAAATGTTGAGAAAAACTCAGAAAAATATATGAGGTTTCTTTCCCCAACCCCTTTCCCTTTTGGAATTAAGGCTCAAGAATCGGAAAAAGAAGAGACTTACTAGAGTCCTCAGCAACAGTGGAGTAGAAAGGGAAAAGATTTGTTTAGATCCACCAGCACAGGCCCATTCCACACAATTACTTCCTTTCTAGTTTCTAGGTTAACCCTCCTCTAGTTCTGATGCTTGTAAGTGTTGTAGTTATTTCAGAGGGATTTGTGCACAACAGATGAAACATCGGTGGCACAAATAGGCATCAGACAGTCTTCACTCATGCTGAGCTATCAATAGACTGCATTGCTGTTGAAGGGAAGCCATAGAGGCCAATGAAAGGCCAAGTGGCAATTCCACACCACAAGTGTTGCATGGTTCTAACCAGCTCCAACCCCTCCCCCCTGGCCTCTGCTGTTCATGGGCTAATCTCTACGAGGGAAATTTTACTTTTGCATGTCAATACATTCTTCTAAACCTTAAGACTCCAGCCTTTAGAAATCCAAAGCCAACACAGACTGTCTTTTCCTCTGCTATTTTGAGGTGTCATCAGTTACCTGAGGCTTGGTTCAGACAGCCTTGCCAACTCAAGGAGGTCCACGGTTAGAAAGGAAAAAAGGAAATGCTGGCTAATAATTTAAAACCATCGCCCTGCCTTGAATGAGTAGGCAATCATCAACTGATGAGAGGCAAAGCTTTCCAGGGAGAGTACAGAATGTGCAAAATGCATGGAAAAGCATAGCTTATGAGCAATTTTTCAAATATCTTACTAAAATCTATATATTTTCCATCTAGTGAATTTCTCTAATCAAATCATTCAATGTGGGTGGCAGGGGCATGATAGAGGAAGGCTAAATAATCTGTATCAAATCACAGTTATATAGAAGTAACAAGTTACAGTATTTCACATACAGTTGGGTGACTATAGTTCGTGTATTATATACTATATAAAGAACAGAAAGAGAGGAGCTGCTAGCCTAATAAGTATAAAGAAAAGATAAGGAAGTGGAAATGTTAATTGGCTGATTTGACCTGCATTAAAACATTGCACTGTATCCTATAAAATCGCACAAATATTACAAATTAATCAAAACTTCCTGAAATAATTTTTTAGTCATTCAATAACAAAAATCAAACTAAGCTATCCAGACTTTGCTATTTAGAAATCATCATTTGTATCATTTCTCAGTCTTCTGGCTAAGACAGAGTGTAGAAATCATCATTCTTGATATGGGATAAGGCAGGTAGCTAGACTAGGAGAACAAGCTGAATCCACCCACCCAACCCCAACCCGTGTCCTATCCACTCATCTGTTGATCAGATGACCCCTTCCTCAGGATATACCTCCTCTTACCTGAGACCTACCAGAAGTACTATGCAACCACTGTGTCTTCTAAGCGCATAAGAACCCTGGTAAAGGGGAGGAGGTTCTCTCTCTCTCTCTCTCTCTCTCTCTCTCCATGTGGACCCAGAGTGAGAATGGTATGGAAATCTGTCTCTCTTCCGTTCCTGGCCCACTCTCCCTGAACAATGCCCCTGAGTGTGTTTGTGTGTGTGTGTGTGTTTCCTTGCCCTGTAAATAAAGTTTATCACTTTGCATGTTGTGTTTGTGCCTGTACTTGGGATTCTTTTTGAAGAGGCAAGGGCCTGGAATAGGAATTTAGGGCCAACCAAGCCCACAACAATTTTCATAATTTCATCTTCCTTTTCAGAGTACATACAATCCATCCATCATTTTTTTTATTTTTTACTTATTTTAAAGGCAGAAAGACAAAGGAGGGAGAGAAGAGACAGAGAGAAATCTTCCAACCACTATTCTACTCCCCAAATGCTCACAATAGCTGAGTCTAGGTCACGCTTAAGCCTGGAACCAAAGACTCCATTCAGGTCACCAATGTGCATGGTAGGAACACAACAACTTGAACCCTCACCTGATACCTCTCAGGGTGCAAATTAGTTGGAAACTAGATTTAGAAACAAAACTAGGACTTAAACCAAGGACTCTGATAGGGGACGCCAGCATCCCAAGTGTATTGACTGCTGCACTAAATGCTTGCCCCATCTCTAAATATTTTTCTCCTGAATTTTGATCCATTTTATCCTTGATTGATATCTTCATTGATGTGTTGTTTTCAGAATTTGTCTCATTCCCCTTTTTGAACATTTTCCCATTTCAAAATTTGATCACCTTTTTTATTCTTAATAATTCCACAAAAATAAAAGATAGAAATTTCAGTATATGATTAAATACTTACATGTTTCAGACACACCTTAAGTGTTAATATCTATTAAAATCTGGTTGTTTACAAGATCCTTTTGCCTTTTCCAACTTGAAGATCACTTCCTTGATATAAGAGATGGAAGCAAAATAGACATTAAATAATTCTTTCCTTTCAGCAATCAGCTGTACATTGGCTCTGTACCCAAGCACAGAGCCCATCTTTTCCTGTTCTTGCTTTAAATATTAATAAATAATGATAAGGCACATAGCCTAACAGTTAAGATCCTCTTATACTATACTGAAGTATTCAATTAGGTTCAATTAGTGGCTCTGCTTCCTGACCACGGGATCCTGCCAACACAGATCCTGGGAGGCAGTGGTGTTGACTCAAGAAATTGGGGTCTAGCTGCCCACTTGGGTGACTTGGATTGCATTATCAGCTCCTGCTTCAGCCTCATAACAGCCTTGGCCACCTGCTGGTGCTGTAGGGTGCCAGTGTAAGTCACTGGCTGTGACTCTGGCATCCTATATGGAAGCTGGTTTGAATCCTACACACTTCACTTCCAATCCATCTCCCTGAAAATACTCCTGGGTAGGCAACAGAAGATGGCCCAAATAATTGTTCCCCTGCCTGTCACTTGGGGAACCCCGGTGGAGTTCGGACCTCCTGGATTCAGCCTGGTACAGAAGTAGCCATTGCAGCTATTTGGGTAGTGCATAAGTAGATGTAAAATCTCTATCTGTGTCTTCTCTCGACGCCACCTTTGAAAGCAATAAAGAAATCCTAAAAATAAAATGGCCATGTTCATTGTAGTCATATTTTGAATAAACCAGTGATGGAAACAACCTTCTCTTTTTCTGTCTCTCTCTCTCTCTCCAACAGCAGATAAATAAATAAATAAAAGATGGTACTATGTACAGGTAAAATATTCTAATACATATTAATAAATGAAATCCTGTATTTTTTCATTGTATTTCACTGAGATGTACTAACTCTTCATAATTTTGCTAACATTACTCTTACAAATATGTTATCCTTTTTTCTAGCCATCCTTATTATACCTGACTATCTGCCTTCCAAAAATATGCTCTTTAAAAAGTTCAAGTTTTTTTAACATTTTAATTATTTATTTGATAAGTAGAGTTACAGACAGAGAGAGACAGAGAGAAACATCTTCTATCTGCTGGTTCACTCCCTAAATGGCCACAGTGACCAAAGCTGGGCTAATCCGAAGCCAGGAGTTAAAAGCTTCTTCCAGGTCTCCCACAAGGGTGCAGGGACCCAAGCACTTGGGCCATCTTCCAGTGATTCCCCAGGCCATTAGCAAGAAGCTTTATTGGAAGCAGAGAAGCCGGGACTGGAACCACTGCCCATATGGGATGCCAGTGCCGCTTAACTCACTAAGCCACAGTGCCAGACCAACTAAGATTTTTGTTACCTAAGTGTCCATTACTAGAAGGAAATAGTTAATTAATTATGGTGAATTTACTACATAAATATTTCATAACTCTTATAAAATATTCATCAAAAAAAGTGTGAAAAAAAAATTCAAGTTGAATCCTCCTTGAGTTTTTTGTTAATAATATAATTAGTAGAGGTAGTGTTATACAAACATGATATTTCATTTACTTCTCTAAAATGTTGAACCTTTAGTCATCAGTCTTCAACACTAAATAATACAGGAGAATTTTCCCATCACTGTAGGAGAAGTTTTTTTTTTGTTTTGTTTTGTTTTTTTTTTTTTTTTTTTTTTTTGATGCACAAAAATCAAGAGCCTTTGTATACACAAGTCATGCCACGGCTGAGGAAGAACTTCTAAGATCAATCCCATTCACAATTAGCCACCAAAATAATCAAATACCTTGGAATAAACTTAACCAAGGACATTAAAGATCTCTACGATGAGAATTACAAAACCTTAAAGAAAGTAATAGAAGAAGATGGAAAAATCTTCAATGCTCATGGATTGGAAGAATCAATATCATCAAAATTTCCATTCTCCCAAAAGCAATTTATAGATTCAATGCAATACCAATCAAAATTCCAAAGACATTCTTCTCAGATCTGGAAAAAATGATGCTGAAATTCATATGGAGACACAGGAGACCTCGAATAGCTAAAGCAATCTTGTACAACTAAAACAAAGCTGGAGGCATTACAATACCAGATTTCAGGACATACTACAGGGCAGTTGTAATCAAACGAGCATGGTACTGGTACAGAAACAGATGGATAGACCAATGGAACAGAATTGAAACACCAGAAATCCATCCAAACATCTACAGCCAACTCATATTTGATCAAGTATCTAAAACCAATTCCTGGAGCAAGGACAGTCTATTCAATAAATGGTGCTGGGAAAATTGGATTTCCATGTGCAGAAGCATGAAGCAAGACCCCCTACTTTTCACCTTACACAAAAATCCACTCAACATGGATTAAAGACCTAAATCTATGACCTGACTCCATCAAATTATTAGAGAACACTGGAGAAACCCTGCAAGATATAGGTACCAGCAATGACTTCTTGGAAAACACCCCAGAAGCACAGGCAGTCAAAGCCAAAATTAACATTTGGGATTGCATCAAATTGAGAAGTTTCTGTACTGAAAAAGAAACAGTCAGGAAAGTGAAGAGGCAACCGACAGAATGGAAAAAATTTTGCAAACTATGCAACAGATAAAGGGTTGATAACCAGAATCTACAAAGAAATCAAAAAACTCCACAACATCAAAACAAACAAACCACTTAAGAGATGGGACAAGGACCTCAATAGACATTTTTCAAAAGACGAAATCCAAATGGCCAACAGACACATGAAAAAATGTTCAAGGTCATTAGCAATCAGGGAAATGCAAATCAAAACCACAAGGAGGTTTCACCTCACCCTGGTTAGAATGGCTTTCATACAGAAATCTACCAACAACAGATGCTGGCGAGGATGTGGGGAAAAAGGGACACTAACCCACTGTTGGTGGGAATACAAACTGGTAAAGCCACTATGGAAGTCAGTCTGGAGATTCCTCAGAATGCTGAATATTACCCTACCATACAACCCAGGTAAGGTGTTAGTTAATGGGGTCAACACTATTGCATAGTAGGTTAAGCCTCCAACTGTGGTGCCAGCATCCCTTATGGGTGCCAGTTCATGTCCTGGCAGCTCCTTTTCTGATCTAGTTCCCTGGGATGGCCTGGGAGAGCAATGGAAAAATGCCCCAAGTGCTTAGCCCCTTGTACCCATGTGGGAGATCCAAAATAAGCTCCCAGCTGCTGGCTTCAGATTGGCACAGTCCCAGTCATTGCAACCATTTGGGGAATGAACCAGTTGGTGGGAGATCTTTCTCTCTGTCTCTTTCTCTCTCTCTCTCTCTCTCTCTCTCTGTAACTAATCCTCTCAAATAAATACATATTTTTTTTAAATGTGTTAGTAAAGAGACCAATTTCTTAAACTCTTCCTTTACTCTTGCCATTGAGCTTATGTCTTGGTGTCAGGAAAATCTTTGGGCTTTATTTATGACAATCCAGATTTTCATGTCCCCTGCCTTTAAGTTACTTCCTGGTCACCCTCACTAACCTCCACATACAAGAAATAAAAGAGGTAAGACAGCCTGGAGCCTGTACTTTGTGAACATCTCCACTGTTAAAGAACAGAGTTCAGCTCAACGACTGTCCATCCACTTTCAAACCATAGCTCCATGTGACTTCTCAATCCTAAAGGATGACTTGGCATGTGTAGACTAACTTTTTTGATTGCTATTGCTCTGGTGCTAATTCTGACTTCCTTTTGTCTCCAATTAGTAGTTGCCTCCTTGACTAGCCACCATTATTCAAAAATTTCTCCCATGAACTATGACAAGGACCTACTTTGGTTTTGAGGAATCCCCAATTCTAGCCTAAACAGTGCTATTAACTATCTTAATAGCACGTCTAAGCTTTGTAAAACCACCATGATTTGATCGTCCCAACAGTTCTTACAGTCAGGATGTAGCTTCCATTTAGAAGATGAAGAAATGCAAGCAGAAAGAGGTCACACACGTGAGAGGGGCTTAATCTGGAGATTGTACTGTAATTAGGGTAAGTGGCAACCTTAAGGGACAGAAGTCTATGGTCTGCTTGACTAGCTGCTCTCCCTGTTGAGTGCTGATATCACTCTAATATGTTTCAGCTCTTTCATGTTTAGCTCCAGTCTTCACAATGGCATTTGTGATATAGGCTTGTTTGTTGGCACTTAGTATGGGTGAAGAATTATGAAATTTATGATTTTAATGTCAAGAATCCAGAGGGAAACTTTCAAATATTAATTGGCCCACATGTATCAACATCCAAGAATCATCAAATGAGAACATCTAGAGAAATACAGGAATAAGGATTGAATTTGCAAGTTTAGCCTGCCTGACTGTCAACAGAGGCTGTACCACAAGGGATGTAGTTTCATTCAAGGGAGGGTTAAGCTGCATTTATAGTTATACTCAAAAGGCCAGCAAGTCTTAGAACTTTTTCCTAAAGTTTCTAGAACACATTTTTATTTATGAGAAAGAGATAAACAGACAAATCACCCATCCATTGGTTCATTTTCCAAATGCCCACAATAGCCAAGGCTGTGTCAGGCCAGGTCAAAATCTAGGTTTCAATATAGGTGGCTGGCACACAACTACTTGAGCCATCACCTGTTGCTTCCCAGGATGCATATTAACAGGAAGCTAGAATGTGGAACAGAGCTGAGACTTGAACTCAAGCACTTTAATATGGAACGCAGATGCACCAAGCAGCATTTTAATTGCTATGCCAAGCACTCTCACTGAAGTCCTGTTTGATAGTAGGTTCTATGTTATCTCTAGAAACCTGGGACTGCCAAATCATGGTAGAAGGGCGATGGCATCAAAGCTACTGATCTAAATCACAGACAGCATTGCTGCTACAACTGGTACTTTTTATAGAAACTTTTATTTAATAAATATAAATTTTGAAAGTGCAACTTTTGGATTATAGAGGTTCTTTCCCCCCATAAACACCCTCCCACCCGCAAACCACTCCTACTCCCTCTCCCATCCCATTCTTCACTAAGATTCATTATTAATTATCTTTATATGCAGTAAATCAACCCTATACTAAGTAAAGATTTCAATAGTTTGTACCCACACAGACACACAAAGTATAAAGTACTGTTTGAAGACTAGTTTTTCCGTTAATTCTCATTGTGCAACACATTAAGGACAGGGGTCCTACATGGGGAGCAAGTGCACAGTGTCTCCTGTTGTACAACTGGTACTTGAGCCTTGTTCTACTGATTCAGTTTTCTTTCTGCTGCATCCTTCTGTTTCTTGGATTTCTTTAAGACTGTTTCCCTATTAGTTAAATGAGAGATTGGAGTAGATGCTATTTAAGATTGTTAACAGTTCAGATTCTATGATCTTTTTCTTAGCAATATTCCACCATAGTCCTTATCACTTATCACTGCAAACACAAATGCTGCTTTGTCTCAATTACCCCCACTCTCCTCCGACCCAAGAAGATGAACCAAATGGGAAGTAGATATTCCTTCTCAGAACTTAATGGCAGCTTCAAACTTGAAGTCCCAGTGAGAAATCACATGCACTCAGTCCTGTCGTGGACCAAAGATCGTTATATTTGTTTACTTGAGGGCAGACAAGCCTCTCTTTAAACTTTAATTACCAAAGAATCAACGACTTCTTTTCTATATTGACTCCCTGAGTTAACATGGCATTTGTTTTGCTGCCATTACAACCCAATTTATTTTGTACCCTTTTCTTTCCATTTCCAGTGCCACCCTAGTGACTTATTGCATAGTATCTGAAAAATCCATACTTTTCTCAAGCAAGGTCAGAGAGCTGGTTGGAGACTCTTGGTCACCACTGGGTCAAGCATATGTTGCTTTAGAGAATCACTAATGACATCTGCCGAAAGAAAAAAGAATAAGTAATAATGTGGCCATCGATTTCAGGGGCAAGGAAAGAAGAGGCAAAAGCACAGTCAACCAGAGGAATCGGGAACAAGAGGTGCATCTCTAGCAGGGAGCAACACTAAGGAACATTTGTAATGAAAAGAGTTTGCCTGGACCCATAGAAGAGGCACATCCACTGTACTCCAGGAAGGGTGGTGGTTTCTGGGTAGAAATGAAGGCCAGGCCACAATTCATGATTCACAAATTGGGCTGTTGTTCACCCTTCCACGGGTTTAGTTCACAGCAAGGCTCCAACACTAAGCTCAGCCTTAATCCACTTGCCATTTTCTTCACTCATGTAAAAGCACACATCTGCTATACATGCTGCTGTAATACAGATGATTCCAGCTGACTTCATTTCCCAGTTTCCCACACCATGTCCTTTCACCATCTTTGACCCTAACCTCACATCACAGAAGTTTCCAACACACTCATATGAGTCATGTTCTGCATTTGTTAACTGGCTTTCATGATCAGAATCTCTACCCTCCCGATTCCAAGTGTCTCTCTCTCTCTCTCTCTCTCTCTCTCTACACACACACACACACACACACACATTTAATTTACAATTAGAACTTAATGGTTACGAATTTTGTCTTAGTGATTAATGACATGCCCTGAGATGACTATCAATAGGAACAAAACTGTTTCACAGTTCTTTTTTAAGAGTTCATTAAATTAACTTGGAGGAGGACCAGGAGCCAAGGAGTGGCATTCTCCATATAAAAGTACCCACAGAGGCTGGCAAGGAGGCTTTTTGACAAGGATAAGGCACAGCAGTCATGGAAAGGCACCAGGCAGCCCTCCTTTCGAGAAAATCTTGCTGTGAAGAGGACAATTAACTGGCAGACCCCCATCACTGTGCCTTTGTGACCTGTTGCAGCATTTGGATCAATAGCATGCCCTCTCTGAGCGTACTGAGGCTCCTGGAACCAACAGAAACCTACTCTGCACAGAATTCTCCCAAAAAAAAAGAGCTCTGTCTGTAACTCCCCTGTGGACATAATAAAATGTTCTGAGTTGCCTTGAAGTCACAGGATGTCTAAACCCAATTCTCCTTCCCCTCTCCTCTCCATTCACAGATGTCAGACCTCTGTCATGGTGTACTAACTTTCTTTTTCTGGTCCAGCCCCTTTTCTCTTATATTTTTATGACCTAAGCTTCTGAAAAAAAAAAAAAAAAACTCTGGCAATTTTAATCCTGTCTCTTTATTAGACTCTTATAGATTCCAAATCAGCATGAAAGAGACAGTGATCCTGCCAGGGGACTAACTCATTTGCCATTTTCCCCTTCATGCCTTGTGAAATGAATGTGATACAAGCTCAGGTGTAGCATAGTGGGTTATGGTTGGGTTTGTGGTTAGGGTTACAGCTAGGGTTATATATGAGTTCCCACTACTGAGTCTCCAGGGATCAAGTCCCCCAGCTCAGTGAATCATTCATGAAGTGACCCCAATACCACCCCATCAAGCACATTCAGGTACCTTTTAGTAGAGAATAACAATTGTCTGATGCTTTCCCACTACTCTAACCTATATATATATATATATATATATATATATTATATAAACTAATATATAAAGTATTAGTTCTAATATTTACAGTACCTTGCAGTCCAGGCATTTTTTGTTTCTTTTTTAAACACTTTTATTTAATAAATATGAATTTCTAAAGTACAACTTTTGGATTATAGCAGTTCTTCCCCCCATAACCACCCTCCCACCCACAAACCATCCCATCTCCTACTCCCTCCCCCATCCCATTCTTCATTAAGATTCATTTTTAATTATCTTTATATACAGAAGATCAACTTAGTATATACTATGTAAAATTTCAACAGTTTGCACCCACAGACACACAAAGTATGAAGTACTGTTTGAGGAGTACTTTTACCATTAATTCGCGTAGTACAACACATTAAGGACAGAGATCCTACATGGGGAGTAAGTGCACAGTGACTCCCGTCGTTGATTTAACAATTGACACTTATGATGTCAAGCTCAGCCAGCAAAACTCTGCTATCAAATTCCCAAACCTATCTGGTATCCATGTAGCTGACTCTGTTGTCATTCAAATTTCAGCTCACACATGACCCTCTCAGAGAGATTCTTAATTGATATCTCATCTAATATTGCATTCTTTATCCCATGACCCTCTTCAATTTCTTCATGGAACTTATCACTCTTTGAAAAGGTTTTAGTTATACGTTTACTTGGCTGGTGTCGCTTTTCAACTCTTAAAAAACTCTACACTTCAGGAGAGCCATGCTCTGACTGTCTTATTCACTCCTGGGAGCTCAGAGCTTGCCACAGCACCAGGCATAAACTTGAACAAATGACAGACATGGCTCCTGTTGCCATGGAGCACGTAATCGAGCTAGCTTGGCAAGAATTGTGTGTAATTGCAGAATCGTTTGTAACCTTATTTGAGGACTCAGAATTCCAACTCAGAGAACTATACTCTTTCTGTCACCTCTGTATCCTTCATTTACCATTCCATTTTGCTGAGGAAAAGTATAGGTAGACGCAATCATGCCACTTTCACCCCAAAGGAAATTGCTTTTGGTGCTCATCTACATCTGTAGTCTAAAATTGTGATCACTTATCTTTATCAGTCATCAATTTTTGAACAGTCTTCCTCAGTGTGCTCTCATATATTTATTTATAAACAATGTGTTGCCACCATGTTGATGTACTACATGGATTTTTGAACATAATTGAAAATTGAAATGTAAACTGATGAGGTCAAAACAAATGGAATCAGGAATTCTGTTTTTTCCTCTTTTCCCCCTTTGGATTATCTTGTGCACATCCTAGGATGTGAATAGCATATTTAAAAAAAAAAAAAAAACACTGAATAAAGGAATTTTTACCTGGAAGTAAGAGGTTACCAGGAGTTAGAAATGGGAGATCACAGTACAAGGCGAAGCATGAGAGAATTCTGTGGAGTGTTGAGAGTGTCTAGATTCTATTTCTGGTAGAGGTAAAAAGAATCTTCCCAAGTGTTAGAGAATAGAGACACCAAACACAATTAATGTGACTATATGTAGATTTTTTTAAAGCTTAAATAAACAAAGAAAGGAATGTTGTTGTCCGTAAAAACTGGACGTTGTATTTTTCTGACCTGGTGAAAAATCCTGTTAAACATCAACTTTTCCCTCTGGAGAACAGAATCACATGAAAGCACAGGAAAAATGTCCCTTTATAACCATCTCATTGATCTTTGAACTCCACAGCTGATGATGGCAGATGGCTGCAACAATATCTCCCATTCCACATGCGTTTACACAATGTGCCCTTGCCCAAGAGGTGGAGTGCTCCATCCCTTGAATCTGGTTCCACCTTAATGACTCATTTATAGTTGATAACATCCGTGAACTTACAGGCTAGGTCAGTGAAGGTCATACAGCTCCTGGCCAAGTCTCTAAGGACATTTTCTCTCAAAGTCCAAATCCCACACTGAGACATGCCCCAGCTCCACAGATGACCTCATAAATCTGAGGCTGATTTTGAGTCATTCCACTCCAAACAGAAACTCTAGAGCATTCCAGCCTCTGGCTGCCTGAGTTACACCTGGAAATTAGAATCTTCCGGCCGGCGCCGTGGCTCAATAGGCTAATCCTCCACCTTGCTGCGCTGGCACACCAAGTTCTAGTCCCGGTCGGGGTGCTGGATTCTGTCCCGGTTGCCCCTCTTCCAGGCCAGCTCTCTGCTATGGCCTGGGAGTGCACTGGAGGATGGCCCAAGTCCTTGGGCCCTGCACCCGCATGGGAGACCAGGAAAAGCACCTGGTTCCTGGCTTCGGATCAGCATGATGTGCCGGCAGCAGCACGCCAACTGCGGCAGCCATTCGAGGGTGAACCAACGGCAAAAGGAAGACCTTTCTCTTTGTCTCTCTCTCTCTCTCTCTCACTGTCCACTCTGCCTGTCAAAATAAATAAATAAGTAAATAAAAAGAATCTTCCTAGCTGAGGTCCCTCGACAGTGTGGAGGCAATGCCAGCAGACTGACTGTGCCCTGTCTAAATTTTTGATCTACACATTGCATGACCATCATAAAGTAGTCTCTGTGTGCTACTAAATTTTGAGATAACTTAACAGGAAGATATTTCTTGTGACTACCCATTAGCCATTCTGCCTTCTTCCTTACCGAATGCTGATTTTTTTATTTGGAGAGTTCTGTTTAAAACTACAAGAGCTCCCAGTTTCCCTGGAAGCAAAGAATGGCTAAGTTTGAGATGTCTGTCTTCTCTAACTTTTGTGGGATTTTTTGTTTGTTTGTTTTGTGCTGTATCCAGCACAGTAGGGTGTCAGGCTAAACCAAAAGAGGAATGGCATCACATAGATTAAAGAGGCAGACTCAGATCAGAGAGTCGAACATGGGAAACCAGGGGACACTCTGTCCACTGCCAAAGGTAGAGGCAGAGGCAGCAGTCCAAATGTCCAATTACTCCAACTATTTATTATCCATGGTGACATGATTGATTAATCATAAAAAATACAGTTTCATGAAAACATGATTTCATGATGAAGAAGTCTAAACATAGTGAAACAGGCAACAATGAGGAGTTTCCTTGTTTAAAGGAAGGACTTGTTTGCTTGGAAGCTGGGATAAGAGAACAATCACAATGTGGAGGGGTCTTGAGCAGGACTAATTATTAACTGGGACAAATCCCACTTGCTATTTATGGGAGCCCACAGCATTTCCTTAGCTGCTTCAGAATCATGTTGAATGACCTTTGCCATTACCATAACTTGACCGTTATGGATTTATCCATTAACATAATTTGATCCATTATGTACTGTCTTCCAAGGTCTGCATTAGCAGAAAACTGAAGTCAGAAGGTAGGGCCGAATATTAAATCCAGGTTACTCTGATAAGGGACTTGGAGATCCTAACCAGACCCTTATCCATAGACCCAAGCCCTGCCTCCCAAAAATATTTAGTTATGGTTTTTTGTTACATGGAGCCAAATATAACCAGTTGCCAAAAAAGATGGTTCATCAAGTAACAGAACCTAAAATTTTGCTGTTTGAATTTGTCTGACCAGTTTCGACTTCACAGAGAGGGCAGCAGAGAGGCCAGGATTCCAACAGCCCTCATGTTTGATTTATTGTCTTGTTATCCTTGTCTTACATTTTTAATAGGAGATTTATTTATTTATTTATTTATTTATTCATTCAAAAGGCAGAACAGCAGAGAGAGAGAGAGAGAGAGAGAGAGAGAGAGAGAGAGAAAGGCAGACTGACTGACAGAGAAATTTTACATCTGTTGGTTCACTCTTCAAATGCCTACAATAGCTAGGGCCAGGGCAAAAGCCAGCAGCCAGGGAGTCCATCTGGGACTCTCACATGGGTGGTAGTGACCCAAGTTCTTGTGCTGTCATTTTAAGCTTTTACAGATATATTAACAGAAATCTGGATCAAGGGCCCGCATTGTGGCACAGTGGGTAAAGCTGCTGCCTGTAATGCCGCTGTCCAATATGGGTACTGGTTCATATCCTGGCTGCTCCACTTCTGATCCATCTCTCTATTAATGGCCTGGGAAAAGCACCAGAAGATGGCTGAGGTATATGGACCCCTGCCACCCACATGGGAGACCCAGAAGTATCTTCTGGCTCTTGGCTTCAATCTGGCCCAGCACTGGCTGATGTTGATGCAGGTAGGCAAATAGGATAAATTCCATCAGATTTGTGACCTGGAAGACCACACCTTCACCATGCCCCATGTCTGATCTCATGCCCCTGCCTGATCCGACCTGTACTCCCACTGCCAATCAGGTTACATAACTACTCCCCTTTGGAAGTAGATAAAAGACCTGGAGCATGGCGCCCCCCCCGCTTTGTTGCCCTTGTTGTCTGTGCCTTTGGGGCATGTGGACTTTGGGCCACCCCCTCCCTGCTTTCCTGCCTGCATGCTTTCTTCATGTGGCTTGCTCCTGGTCTGATCTCTGCTTGGTATGGACCCAACTTCCCAACTCAATTTCTAGACTTCTCTTTCTCCCCCAAATAAAGCCCTTGCTCTCCCACTTATTTCTCACACTGAATAAAACCCTTAAAACTTACCACGTTGTCTATTTGAGCCAGTATTCAGAATTCTTCTCTGAATACATGGCAAGAGCCTATGAGGCTTGTTGGTATTGAAAAAATATTAATAAGCAAGACAGTATCAATGTGGCTATCTGGGGAGTGAAACAGCAGATGGAAGATTCTCTCTCTCTCTCTCTCTCTCTCTCTCTCAGAATCTTTCTTACTTGTGTCGCTCCCCTGTCATAGTTCATCACTTATGCTGAAAATGGTGACATAGAGTGCTATGAACTGAATTGTATCTCCATAAAATTTACGTTTAAACAAATCCTAACCTCTAGTGTGACTGTCTGAAGAAACAGTCGTTAACAAATTAAGTTGATGCCGGTGCCGTGGCTCAATAGGCTAATCCTCCGCCTGTGGCACTGGAACACCAGGTTCTAGTCCCAGTCAGGGTGCCGGATTCTGTCCCAGTCACTCCTCTTCCTGTCCAACTCTATGCTGTGGCCTGAGAGTGCAGTGGAGGATGGCCCACTGTAGCTATTGTGAATGGGATTGATCTTAGAAGTTCTTCCTCAGCCGTGGCATTGCCTGTGTATACAAAGGCTGTTGATTTTTCTTCATTGAATATATATCCTGCTACTTTGCCAAACTCTTTTATGAGTTCCAATAGTCTCTTAGTAGAGTTCTTTGGATCACCTAAATAAAGAATCATATCATCTGCAAAGAAGGATAGTTTGAGTTCTTCCTTCCCAATTTGTATCCCTTTAATTTCTTTTTCTTCCCTAATAGCTCTGGTAAAACTTCCAGAACTATATTGAATAGCAGTGGTGAGAGTGGGCATCCCTGTGTGATACCAGATCTCAGTGGAAATGCTTTCAAGTTTTCACCATTCAATAGAATGCTGGCCAGGGGTTTTTCATAAATTACTTTGATTGTATTGAGGAATGTTCCTTCCATACCCAGTTTGCTTAGAGTTTTCATCATGAAAGAGTGTTGTATTTTATCAAAGGCTTGCTCTTTGTCTATTTAGATATCTGCAAAGCTCTCATTTGTGAATGAAAGTGAAATAAAGACCTTTCATAGCAAACAGAAATTGAAAGAATTTGTCGCCACTGGTCCAGCCCTGCAAAAGATGCTTAAAGATGTGTTATCCCTTTTAGAATTTTTTTTTGTTCTAGTTAATACCATTGATTGAACTCTGTAATTAACACACAATTATTCTTAGGTGTTTAAATTTTAACTGAAAAGTGATCCCTGTTAAATATGAGAGTGGGAATAAGAGCGGAAGGAGATGTTCAGTTTGGGACATGTTCAATTGGACTTGCCCCAAATGGTGGAGTTAGAAACGTGCCAGGGGATTCCAATACAATCCCATCAAGGTAACATGTACCCATGCCATCTCACTAGTCCAAGTGATCAATTTCAGTTCACAATTGATCACACTGATAGGTCTAAGAGTCAAAGGGATCACACAAACAAGACTAGTGTCTGCTAATACTAGCTGATAGAATCGAAACGGAAGAGAACGATCCAACATGGGAAGAGGGATACACAGAAGACTTGTAGAATGTCAGGTGTCCCAAACAACACTCTGGCCTCAGAATCAACCCTTAAGGCATTGCATTTGGATCTGGCTGAAGAGCCCATGAGAGTATTTTAGGCATGGAAAGCCAAGACACCCTGGAAAAAAACAAAAAAGAAAGAAAGAGGACCTAAATGCAAGATCTCTGTGAGTGAGATCCCAGTAGAAAGAACAGGGCCATCAAAGAAGGAGGTACCTTTCTCTGAAGGGAGGAGAGAACTTCCACTTTGACTATGACCCTGTTGGAATAAGATCGAAGTCGGCGAACTCAAAAGGTTTCCATAGACTTGGCAACTCATGACTAGAGCCTAGGGAGATTACTGATGCCATAAACAATAGTGTCAAATTGTTAAGTCAACAACAGGAGTCACTGTGTATTTACACCTCATGTAGGATATCTGTCCTTAATGTGTTGTCCAATGTGAAGTAATGCTGTAACTAGTACTGAAACAGTATTTTACACTTTGTGTTTCTGTGTGGGTGCAAACTGATGAAATCTTTACTTAATTTATACCAAATTGATCTTCTGTATATAAATATAATTGAAAATGAATCTTGATGGGAATGGAATGGGAGAGGGAGCAGGAGATGGGAGGGTTGCAGGTGGGAGGAAAGTTATGGGGCGGGGGAGCCATTGTAATCCATAAACTGTACTTTGGAAATTTATATTTACTAAATAAAAGTTTAAAAAATATAGAAGGAAAGTAGAAACAAGTGAATACCTATTGTTCCCTGTTCCTACTGTTCTTGCAAGGGAAAAACACAAGGGGCTAGCATTTTGGTACAGTGGGTTGAGCTTTTGCTAGCAAAGCTGTCATCCTATTTTGGTGTGCAAGTTCAGGTCCCAGTTGATCTGCTGCTTTCAATCTGGCTTTTTGCTAATGCATCTGGAAAAGCAGCAAATGATGGCCCAAGTATTTGGGCCCCTGAAATTCACATGGAAGACCAGACTAGTCCTGGCCACCATACTGTAAGCATTTGGGGAGTGAACCAGTGGATAGAAGATATCTGTCTCTCCTCTACCACACCTATGAATGTATGTGTGTGTGTGTGTGTGTGTGTCTGTGTTTTTCCTTTCAAATAAATTTTTAAAATATTTTTAAAGATTTATTTATTCATTTCAAAGGCAGAATTACAAAGAGGCAGAGGCAAAGGCAGAGGCAGAGAGAGAGAAGTCTCCCATCCGCTGGTTCTGTGTCCCCAGATGGCCACAATGGCCAGAGCTGTGTCAATCCGAAGCCAGGAGCCAGAGGCTTCCTCTGATTCTCTCACGTGGGTGCAGGAGCCCAACCACTTGGGCCATCTTCTGCTGCTTTTCCAGGCCACAGCAGAGAGCTGGATAGAAAGTGGAGCAGCCGGGACATGAATCATTACCCATAGGGGATGCCAGCACTGCAGACAGCAGCTTGACCCACTATGCCACAGAGCTGGCCCCTAAAATATTTTTTAAAAAGGAGAAAACACAAAAACATGTGAAAGCAATGGAATCTAAACTTTAATTTCAGTAATTCCACATAACAAATTAAATGCTCTTATGTTCACCTTTCCATTTAAAACCATAATTGTGTTGTCAAGATAAAGACTGTGGCAGAAAAAAAAAAATGTCTAAGTGCTTCAATACGTTTAGGAACACATTTTCCCCATATTTTGAACAAGTGGATCCTGTCTATTGAAAGGAGCTTCAATGGGTCTTTGAGAAGTGGAGACCCAGATTTTGCCGGCTAGAAAGCTGATGATCAATCTTTGCGATGCAATGACCATTTGGTCATCCTTCCAACTGTTTCTCTATGGGCTGGAGACCAACTGTCAAATCAAGTACTTTGTTTTATGAAAAATAGTAAGAAAATCTCACAATATTGGAGTATTATCTCAGCTTCTTGAGAAAACAAAATCAAACTGGGATTAGGTGCTACAGCATTATCTGAGAGGTAGAATCCCAGTAAAAAATAAAGGAAAGAGAAGTGAGAGAAAAGCTTGGGAAGAAAACCGTGGTACTCAGTTACCATGACAACAATGGCCACATAAACTGTCACAGACACACTGCTGGTGTCTAGACAATTATATCTACTTAGCAATGGGGATTTCTCCAATCAGGCTATAGGGTGAAACTGTGGCCCAGCTGTGTCTGTGGGAAGGAGGAAAGAGAATAAATTTATGTTCGTCTTCCCTGCCTCCTTTTTTCCCATGAGACAAATATTAACTTCCTCGTTTTTCTGGAACACGTCCTATAGCCTATTGAACAGCCACTCAAGAAGCCACATCCCGTGTCCTGTAATGGCAATCCAAGCCAATATTAAGTGACAGGAAGAGAGACTCTTGGCATGTGACTATAGGCTGAGCCGATCACTGAGTGTTCCAGAAGTAGAAAATAATACAAACATCTGAAATGGCATGTAGAATGTGTCCCAGTGAGTGGTAGTTGCTTCTTGCCACTTTGAGCAGTGTCTGAAAGATACAGGTGAAATTGGTCTATAACTATTAAACAAGGAGAGAGGGAAGAAAGTACCAATTTGCCAAGAGAAGGGCTATCTTTCCACAGCTTGCAATGTAACTTAAGAGGGGGTCCCATAAATTGAAGTCTTATGATGGAAAAAGGCAGGCTCTACAATAATCCCAAAATAAAACTGATAAAAGAGGCAGCCATAACGTCACGGGCCTTTCTTGAATACCTTCCATTAAAAGTTTTCTTCTAAGGAGAGCAGGCTAACCTACTGGCAAGGAGAGGATTAAGAGATGGCCCTGCCATTGAAACCTACTGTGCTGAATTGCCTCAAAAGAGAAGCCATCAAACTGGGAGGCAGGATGGTGGTCAGAGCACAAACAGCTACAAGGAAAGAGGGGAAATCCTCATGCTTAAAAGCAACACCAAGATAATAATGGTGCTGTTATTATTACTCTCACAGTTAATGAATAGGCTGAATGTTTGCCAAGAATTTTAAAGGGAATTTTAACAGAAATACTCTTGGGGCTCAACCACCAACTGTCTATGGTTTTCAAAACCTAAGATAATACTTGTAGCTCAACTTCCATCAATAAGAAGCAGGCTGTGGAATCAGTGTAGCCCCACAGAGTGATGTCCTTCCCAATCACCTTTTCAAACTTGGCCTTGAGGAACAATGCACTAGGACTATAGATCCAGAGAATAGAGCCCAGGCTGTCTATCAAATGCCAAAGCATTGAGTCTACTACTGAACAAGAAGGCATCTCTATCACAGCCCAGAGGACCTGATGATTTCCCTGGACTAATGTGCTTCCAATTTTCCTCAGTTCTGAAAGGCAGTTTGAATGTTTTATCCTCTTCCTCTACCACCACTGTATATTGGCCATTGTAGAAAACAGACAAAAAAAATTGTCGCTTATTTTATTCATTATGTGAACTCAACAACTGGACAAACACATTGAGACTTTGAGCTGTATGCAATAAATTAATGGGACTTTGGGAGTGTTGTCATTTTATTGTTTGTATAAGGATTTTTGGATGACTCCCCAAAGTCCATATGTTACAGGATTGGCCCCAAAGTCTTATGTTAATGGTTAATGGATTAGGAGGAAATTTAATCCAATTGAGAGGTCTGAAAGTGGGGCATTTGCAAAATGATTAGATGGGAGTACATTGCTGGAGTGGAACCCCCTTGATCTAGTCAAGGTGGCTTTATAAAAGAGACCCACTGATGTGAAGGTCGAACATGCTCCCTGTCCCTCTCTACTTCCCACTTCGCCATGCAATCCTCTCACAACATGCATAACACCACCTACTGCATTATCGGATACCAAATTGATTCTGCCTACTCTTGGACTGAGAATCTCCAAAATTATGATCCTCAATAAATAATCTTTCATAGGTAGCTTATGTCAATTAGTTTAGTCAAAGTGATGAAAAGATGACTAAGACATGTCCTATGTGTGAAAAGAAAGACATGTGTGGATGTTACTTAACTTAGGGTAGACTGTGACAAATACGTCATTACCTATACGCAGCATCTACTCTTCTCTTCTTCGCATTTTGTATGCAGCAGCAATGTGCCAAGTTGAAATATGGAATGTTTAACGATCCTGTGTCACTCTCCTGACCACAGAGGACAGAGTTATGAAACAGAGGACAGAGTCAATTGGAAAGGTGAAAAGGAATCTATTTATTTTCCCCTTTTTTCTATCCATTTACTATCTGGGGTGTGAGTGTGATGTCTAGAAGATATCTTGAAATTTGAGAATAAAAACCACACAAGAAATAAGAGAGAGAGAAAAGAGAATGCTTAAATGTTCTCAGCACACACCAGAAAATAGTAAGTATGTGAGGTAATGGATGTGTTAATTAGTTTAATTTAGCCATTCCACAATGTACACATAGGTCAAAACATCACATTACACTCCATAAAAATGTATAATTTTTTATTTGCCAATTAAAAGTTTTAAAGAAGAAAGCAAAAACAAAACAAAACAGAAAGACCTTTCTCTCTCTCTCTCTCTCTCTCTCACTGTCCACTCTGCCTTAAAAAAAAAAAAAAAAAAAAAAAAAAAAAAAAAAACAGAAAATAGGAAGGGACTCAGTCTCTGACAACTCTGTGGACAACTAAACTGACTCAGGTATCTTTGAAAAGAGACAAAGTACTATTATCTGAAATTGTTATGACATGTAGCCAAAAGTAAATCTTATTTAAAGTAGAAACCAAGATGGGAAAGCATAAAAAATAAGAAAGTTTTTGCCCACAGGTAAAGACAAGTGAGGTGCAACAAAGTTGGAAATCCAGAAATAAGAATTATTCTTTGGAATAAATGACTCTGGACTGGTAAAAATAGGGTTTTCCAACTTATCAAGTTGGTACTCTGTGCCTCAGTCCATGAAGCAGGAATCACATGTGTGTGCCAGACGTCCCTAAAGACCAAATGTACCTTGCCCCACATTGAAATAGTATATATCATGCAAACCCAGCATCTCCATCTAGTTTGGTAAAAAACACTAGCTATAGAAATAGAGATTAATTATAATAGCAATAATATTCCCCACAATACTTTTAGCTTTGTAATATGATGACTTAAATTTCTCAGGTAATTTCAATAAGATGATCTAACTTATGATGATGCTTACATGAGAGAGTAATTTTAAAGCATTAAAACATACTTAGGGGCCAGCGCCGTGGCTCAATAGGCTAATCCTCCACCTAGCGGCGCCGGCACACAAAGTTCTAATCCCGGTCGGGGTGTCGGATTCTTTCCCGGTTGCCCTTCTTCCAGGCCAGCTCTCTGCTGTGGCCCAGGAAGGCAATGGAGGATTGCCCAAGTGCTTGGGCCCTGCACCCCATGGGAGACCAGGAGAAGCACCTGGCTCCTGCCTTCGGATCAGCGTGGTGTGCCAGCCGCAGCACGCCAGCTGTTGCAGCCATTGGAGGATCTTTCTCTCTGTCTCTCTCTCTCACTATCCACTCTGCCTGTCAAAAAAAAAAAAAAAAAAAAAAAAAAAAAAAACAAAAAACATACTTAGGGTGTATGCAATAAACTGCTACATGATGATAGCTTTCTCCCAAATGATATGAAGATATATATAAACCTGCCTTTCCAGTTTTTCACAAATGTTAGTTTCATTCTTTCTTTTTGTTCATTCATTTAAACTTCATTAACAACAACTCTGTGTCAGGGAGAGGGAATAACCATGAAGAAGAAGGCACAAGGTCTGCCTTGGAGGAATTAGTTCAGCATTGAAAAACTGGAAGGATGATAGAAAAGAAAGTCCCAGGGCTCCAAGATGGCGGAATAGGGAGGGAGCTCACTGATAGTTCAGGAAAAGAAAGTTTAATAAAAGTGGAGATACTGTAGTCTCAGGGAAGAGTTAGTGAAAAAACTGCAGAGGGAACTCTTCCTGAATTAGAGGGACATGGTGGACCTACATGGAGGACACAAGCACCCACAGCTCGGGACCCAGCTGCTAAGAGAGTCTCCGCTCCAGCGCTGGAAAGGGAGGTGAGGCAAAACCACATAACCTGAGACACTGGTGGAAAAGCGGCAGGAAGAGCCTACAGAGAACGAGGCTTGAAGCCCCATGGGGGAAAGTACACCAGCTTAACTACAGGAGAAAAAAAAATAAAAGGGACCGATACATATACGATTCTCTCTCTCCACTCATCTTACAAAGGAGAGCGAGACAATAGAGCAGGTGCCATTTTGGACATATGTAACAGCTGCACCATCTCAGGGCTGCGCCCTCCCTCAGTCAACCAGAAAAACCTGACTCTGGTGGGGAGAAATAACAGGAGACTAAGACATAGTGAATGTGTGGAGGTTATGAACCAGGACTGTGAAAAAAAAAATGGGGGTGTGTAGGAGAACTCACGGTGTGGCTGAGACATGAGTAGTCTCCGTGGGAGACGCCTTGGCTACCAAGTGAGAGACATTGCAGGGGAATCTGAGCTCACACTGAGGACTGCACAGATCCATTGTGTGGTCCTGGGGACAGAGCAGACAAATATTATACCCACTGGGGCTAGTGCTCAGGCACTGATTGCCATTGAGGAGAAGAGCTCAGCTGAGCAGAATTACTTCCCTTCTGAATAAAAAAAAGAGAGAGAGAGAAGATTTACCATGCCAAACCTGGGTGTGTCACCTTTGGCACACCCTAAACCCTGAAGAACTGAACAGAGCTCTCTGGCCACACCCAACACAAGCCTTTAGAGATTCACCAAAAGCAGACAGTCCACTTAATCTAGAGTCATAGTATTACAAGAAAAGACACCACAGCGAAATAAAAAAAAAGAAGAAGAAACCAAAGAATATCTCCACAATGCCAAACAACAAATGCAGAAACCAAGGAAACAAGAACAAGGAAGACATATGACGCCTCCAAATGAACATGACACTCCAATACAAGATTATGAAGATGATGAGATAGAAGAAATGCAAGATATGAATTTCAAAAAATTTATGATAAGAACATTAAGAAGTTACCAAAAACAAATGCATGAACTACAGAAATCCATATGAACAGGATAGAAAATCTCTCATGAAAATGAAATCTTGAGGAATCAAAATGAAATGAGGACTTTAGTAGAACATGAAATTGAGATATTGAAGAGAAACCAAAATGAATTGTAGAATTCAATAGAACAAATGAAAAACACAGTAGAGAGCATTAAAAACAATCAGTGAGGCAGAAGAGAGAATATCAGTCTTAGAAGACAGAGCACAGGAAAGTATACAGACAGACCATAGAAAAGAAGAGGAAATTAGAAATCTAAAAAATATTGTTGGGAATCTACAGGATACTATTAAAAAACCCAACATTCGGTTCTAGGAGTTCCTGAAGGCATGGAGAGAGAGAAAGGATTAGAAGGCCTTGTTAGTGAGATACTAGCAGAAAACTTCCCGGGTTTGGAGAAAGACAGAGACATCCAAGTACAGGAAGCACATAGAACCCCCAATAAACATGACCAAAAGCGATCCTCTCCACAGTGAAACATAAAGACTCTAAAATGTGCAAAAGAGAAACGTCAGATTACTCCCAGAGGATCTCCAATCAGACTCACAGCAGACTTCTCATCAGAAACCCTACAGGCTAGGAGGGAATGACGAGACATAGCCCAGGTAGTAAGAGAGAAAAACTGCCAGCCCAGCATATTATATCCTGCAAAACTCTCATTTGTGAATGAAGGTGAATTAAAGACCTTCATAGCAGACCAAAATTGAAAGAATTTGTCGCCACTCATCCAGGCCTGCAAAAGATGCTTAAATATGTGTTACACACAGAAACACAGAAACACGGTCATCAATATGAAAGAAGGTAAAGGAAGAAAACCTCCCAGTAAAAGATCACAGGAAATTCAAAGCATATATTAGAAATATCTTTGGAAAAATGGAAGGGCGAAGTCACTACTTATCAATATAGATATGGAAACAGCTGAAGTATATGTCAAACATAGGATAAAGAAACCACTTCCAGGATAAATAAATGCTATTTTTGATAATGCAATGAGCAGTAAGATAATTTTCTTCTACTGCAGAATATTTACCCATTTCTTCTCTCCAAAGCAGTCTGTTTCTGTAAACTGTCCAACACAGCTATAGTGTTACTGGCGAGGACAAGTGTGTAAGGAGGAGAGGAGGTGCAATTAAAAACTTGGGAACAGGAAAAATATTGATACCTTTTGTTTCAACTCATATCTCAGTGATCCTACTACAGGTTAGTTTTGCTACAGGGTATCTTTTATGTAAACTATTTTCCCAAGCACAGCACAAATGTCACTTAATAACAAGGTATGCCTCTTCTCCCTGGAAGAGTGTAATATCTGAATCCTAGATGGTCACTACTACAGGTCAATTGCCAAATATTTCTGTTTAAACAACAGGGTACAGAGTTATTCCACGCAGACCTTTTAAGTCCTCAGAGTCTGGAAATAAGTGACCATTAGAACTCAGCTGCTTTCCTTTGGAGATGGTCTGCAGTATCCTTATGACATCTCTCCACTGTTGAGTCCTTGATGGTGTTGCAGTGATTAAACCTGGCATTTAAGACAGGAAACCAAAATCTCCATAGAATGTGGTCACTAATAAGCTCATAGCTCTTTTAATGAGCTTAGTGGGTTATTCAGTGGCCTTATTTCAGAGGGGTATTAATATTCTTTCCTCCCAAGAGATTATTTTTTATCATTTCATTAACATAAATTATTCATGATTTTTCATTCTAGATTAGTCCAAAATGGAAGACAGTGAAAGTCAAAGCACTCACCAGATGAGAGATAGTGAGAACATTGATCTTAGTCTAGGTGACAAAAAATAGACCAATTATGATTTTAGGAAGGACCAATAGAAATACCCAGTAAGCACATTGTCATGTATCCAGTGTCTGAGTGTTTGGATAGCAATGCCATTTGATAGTCATATTTTGGCTATGCTTTTGACATACCAGCAGAAACTTATTAGATATCCAGTGGAAACTTTGAGAAAGTTGTTCGATATACAAATCTGCAATCACCACCACCTCACACACATAAATATCTGGGCTTCTAAAGTCATCAATATATAAAGCATTTAGAGTCATGGGTTTACATAAAGAGAGCCACGATTCTTCCACCATTAGATGCTTGGTTGAAGAGAATAAGAAGTGGCCATCAGTCAAGAGCACAATCAAATAAATCTTTATTACAATAGACTAGAGAAGACAGTTCCTATTCAAAGAAGGTGGGAAGTATCATTATGGCCTTAAAACTATATGTATGAAATACATGAAATCTGTTCTCTTTATATAACTAACAAAATAAATAAAGAAATAGATTTGCTAGGAGATGATTTAAGGTAAGGACAAAGGTCATCAGTGGCTTGGGAAAGATGTGGGCTAGTAAGAGAACTTGATAAGTAAGATTCATTTCAGTGGCGTGAACACAAAAGCTTTTTTGAAAGAGTTAGGGAGACAGTGGAGAGTAGAAAAGCAGAGAGCATGACTTTTAATAATAACTCATTCAAGAAATTTTCTGTGAAGGAGAACCATTCATGAGACAGTATTATGAAACATGGGTTAAGAGATGCTTTAAAGCCATGTGAAGGCTTGTTTGAATGCAAATAGAAAGGGGAGGAATCTGCATAGGCACACAAATACTGAGAGGTAGGTTTCATGGGACATCAAGCTAACAGTTTACATTCTAGAGGGGCTCCCAAAGACATGGGAGCCAATTTCAACTTGCAGCAGCCCTTATTTCTTCAACTTTAATAATTTGATTTTCTGCAGCAAAAGAGATACTACTTCAATCAAGTAGTTACTCTCTTGCTCTATTTGGCTTAATTTTTCTTTTTTTTTTCTTTTTTTTTTTTACAGAAAATCTATTTGATATTTATTAAACTTAGTTTCTCCAGCTATGGTTTGGCATTATACAAAGCATCTTAATGACACAGTAGAGTTAAAAAGATCTTTACAAATTGAAATGTGATACCCTTGTCTCCAAATATTTTAATTGCCATAAATTTGTTTAAAAATACACATTAAACGCATGTTTGACACTCTAAACTTTCTATAATCTCAATACCACAAAATACATATAATATACTATACAGATGTGGAAAAATCTAGTTAGTATATAATACTTTGCTCACCATTAACAGCTTTCTTATGTGAAATACACATACTGACTTAGAAATCCTAGCTTTTGAACCCCAAAGTACCTCTGAAATTTTAATGTATTGCAACAAATAAAAAACACAGTATATAATTGAAATTTTGGTTGAAAATGTCAGATACCTAGGTATTTGAGAGAAAAGAAATGTAGAACAAACATCTGGGTCATGTACAAAACAAAGGCGTCCTCCCAGTCACTAACAGTACCTTTCTGCTGAGTCAACAGGCTTTAAATTTATCAACAGTATCATCTCCCCTTAAAACCCTCCCCAAATATCAAACCGTTATTTACCAAATAATTTTAATTTCAAATAAAAGGACTTTTCAATAAATATATAAGCATTTCCATCCTCCATATACAAAGTTTCTTAAAACCACTCAAAACGGAGGCTGGACAGAAAGTTTCATTTTCATAACTGTGCTTACCAACCCCGTATTTGGCCCCCAAAGGTGGTTCCTTTCCAGGTACTGCCAACTGGGCCAGTTTTGTTGGTGAGACCTACCCTCCCACCCCAATCCCAGTACTGTTGAATGCTCATGTCAGTGATTTGCCAGGTGCGTGCAAAAAGTTGTAAAATGGGGACACTTCTTTTTCTTTAACACCTTCAGTGTTTGGTCAAGGATCTCTCTTATACCACCCATTTTATTCTGCAATGTAATGTGGCTACTTGCGTTCTTATCTTACCTCATTAACAAGAGTACAAGCAACTCAAGAAGAGGGAAATCTCATATTCAATTGTTTAATCTTCTACTCCCACTCCCTATAAGTAGCAGAAACTCTAGAGTATCCTCAGAATTAATCTAAGAGAAGCTTGAAGTCTATGGATGTCATAGGGTCTGTTGAAGGAACAGGCACTAGAAAACAAAGATGATGGTCATTAAAAGAGTTTGAGCTTTGAACATACGTGCTAAATCTTTACCACAGCTATAATTTATTGCACATTCTTTCCTCACAAAACACTGTAAGTGTAGTATTACTTATCTTTTCATGAATGCTATAAGTTAAAGAGTAGCAACACTATTTTATAGGCTAATTTCAAGCTCAGAAAAGTTATGTGACTTGACATTGGCCGTGACATTACTAAATTTCAGATACCTATGACTAAAAAAGCAAGTTTGTCCTGTTTCATAACTCATATTGTGTTTGCCTCCTCTCACTGACTACATCTATTATAAATTTCTATAAGAAGCAATTCTGTGCTCAGGGCTGACTTCATGGATATGTATCCTATTCAGAACCTCAACCAAAGAAAGAACTGCCTGTGCTTGTTCTAACACTTCACGTCATTATTTTGAATTTCTTAATAATTTGTGAAGAAAAGGTCCTGCATAATCATTTTGCACTGGACTCCACAATGTGTGAATATTTTGGTAGGTTGCACTTACCCTTTTGTATAATTAAGTTTATGTATCACAATATGGACTGCATGGAGAGTGGGTTCATGGTGTGAATTTTTTCTACTTAAAAACTTATTCCCTTCCTATGATTTTCTCTACAAATATTATCTTAAGATCATAATGTCTTTAAGTTGCAAAAAGGTCCTCCAACAGTTTTAAACATCCTATGCTCTCACATCATTCACTTTGTAGACCTTTTTTTATTTCTCTCCCCCAAATTGTTTCCAAAAACACTCCTTTTAAAATTGTATTTAATACTACTACAAGGACATCCTTTAATAAAACATACCCAAAATCTAGGCAGGAAAGAAGATGAATTGTTAGGTGATTATTTACAACACAAAAGATTACTCAGATGGATTCCTTTAAATATGCACTGAGAACTCATTACTTGTTTCCAAATCATTAACCACTTGAGAGGTTATGGTGCAGAGAAACAAACTGAAAAACTGGGTACTTCAAGGCTGAAGGCAGGAAGGTGTGTAGGTTAAGTTGCTGATCTGGGACAGCAGACAGCAGGGAAAGTAAGTGGGAATGAAGAGCCCAGTGAGAAAAGAATCCACGAGATGCACACAACTTGCAACGTAATCTTCAAGATGGACATGGATCCAATTAAAGATGAATGGTAAGCTTTAAAATATAAGCTGTGTATTATGCCCAGAAGGAGCTATTTAGTGGGATGATCCAGTGATTTAAGGGTTTAGTTTAATTGACTAAATAATGGAAACTTTCATCTGAGATAACTACAATGTAATCAAACAGATCTCTACTCATCTGCTTCCAAGTCCTCTGTGACATAGCTCTGACCAGGCATGGGAGAAGCTTAGAAACTTCAGCATCAGCCTTGGTCCTCATTGCACTCTGGGAGACTCTGGGGACAATTCTCAAATCCAAAGTAAGCAAGACAATTTGATTCAGGGCCTTGGTTTTGAATAACATGTGATGTGGTGCAGCTCTCCCAAATGTGTTATGAAACAGAGCACATGTAGTTAAGAATTTACACCAGAGACAACTGCACTAGGAAAAGACGATTTAAAATCATGAAGTCTCCTCTCCCCACACACTCATGCAGAAACCTAGATAGAATCCTCCTGTTTTAGTGTGTTCTGTGTTGCTGTGAAAAACTATTTGAAACTAGGCAGTGCATAAAGAAAGCAGGTTTATTTGGCTAACAATTTTAGTAGCTGGAAAGCCCAAATAGCATGGTATCAGTATCTTGTAATGATCCACTGGCTGTATCCTCTTGGCAGATGGCACCACGTGGCAGGAACACAAGAAATCTCAAAAAAAAAAGAGATGGAGATATATAGTGACAAGAGAAGTAGGAGATTGGGAAGTAGCCATTTCATGGGAACTAAGTCACTTCTGTGAGATCTAACCCATGCCGTGGGATTAGTGTTATTCTCTCCAGGTGGGCAACCATGACACCATCATCTCTCTATGCCCCCACCTCTTAAAGTTCCCACCACCTGTCAATACTGTTACATTAAGGGTCAAGTTTCAAGCCCAAGAACTTTTGATGGACACACCATATCAAAACCTTAGCCCATCCCAGCCTCCAATACTTACAAAATCAGAAAGAACACAGATATCATTTATATATGATAAGTTCTATAAGGCCTGCTTAAAATCTTCTGTAGGTGTCCTACTGTATTCAGGATAAAACTCATCCTCCTCACCATGTTCCATCTCTCCTAGTCTGGGATGTCCAACCTTATCAATTCCCATTCTCTCTTCTTCCACTCTCCACAAGCCACACTGATCTCTTTGCTATTTCTTGAATAAACCAAGTTTGGCATTTGCACTTACTATTCCAGCTGAAAATCCTTGCAAACAAGATGTTTGCACAACTGATTATTTTGTAGCATTTGGGGACCATTTAAATTTTTTCTTAAAGGGGTTTTCTTTGAAAAAATATTGCTTACATACTTGAATATTTCCTTGTTGTCTGTCCCTGTCTCTAGAGTGCAGTAAAACAGGATCCTTAACTGTTTGTTCACTGCAAAATCTCCACCCAGGAAAACTGTCCTGGTGTATAGAAGCAACTAATAAATATTAGCTCAATAAATAAATACAGAAGCAAACTATCAATATTTAGTTGCAGCCTGTAGTCTAGCTGCTGGAAATTGGTAGGCAAAACAGAGGCAGTTCCTCGTTAAAGCTGAATTGAAATGAAGGTGTGGGGTAAAAAGAAAAATGTAGGAAAATTGGGAGGAATATGTTCCTTGCAAGGACAGAATAGAAAAATATCCAAGCACCCAGTGCCCCAGGTAGAGCCCTAGACTGGCAAAGTTAATCATCGGGAGCCTCAGCAGAATTTGGCAGATAAGCACCAGAGAGCCTTTCACAGCAATTTGAAGCAATAGACTAAACACATAGCCACATTCATGGATATTACAACATACATAGATTTTGTTTGTTTGTTTGTTTGTTTTTAATTTTTTTACAAATTCATTTTTTATTTAGTAAATATAAATTTTCAAAGTACAGTTAATGGATTACAATGGCTTCCCCCCCCTAATTTCCCTCCCAATCACATCCCTCCCATCTCCCGCTCCCTCTCCCATTCCATGCACATCAAGATTCATTTTCGATTCTCTTTATATACAGAAGATCAGTTTAGCATACATTAAGTAAAGATTTCAACAGTTTCCACCCACACAGAAACACAAAGTGTAAAATACTGTTTGAGAACTGGTTATAGCATTGATTCATATAGTACAACACATTAAAGACAGATCCCACATGAGAAGTAAGTACACAGTGACTCCTGTTGTTGACTTAACAATTTGACAGACACTCTTGTTTATGGCGTCAGTAATCTCCCTAAGCTCTAGTCATGAGTTGCCAAGGCTATGGAAGCCTTTTGAGTTCGCTGACTTCAATCTTATTCCGACAGGGTCATAGTCAAAGTGGAAGTTCTCTCCTCCCTTCAGAGAAAGGTACCTCCTTCTTTGATGGCCCCGTTCTTTCTACTGGGATCTCACTCGCAGAGATCTTCCATTTAGGTCTTCTTTTTTTTTTTCCAGGGTATCTTGGCTTTCCATGCCTAAAATACTCTCATGGGATCTTCAGCCAGAACCAAATGCCTTAAGGGTTGATTCTGAGGCCAGAGTGCTATTTAGGACATCTGCCATTCTATGAGTCTACTGTGTATCCTGCTTCCCATGTTGGATCGTTCTCTCCCTTTTTGATTCTATCAGCTAGTATTAGTAGACACTAGACTTGTTTGTGTGATCCCTTTGACTCTTAGACCTATCAATGTGATCAATTGTGAACTGAAATTGATCACTTGGACTAGTGAGATGGCATTGGTACATGCCACCTTGATGGAATTGTATTGGGATCCCCTCGCATGATTCTAACCCCACCATTTGGGGCAAGTCCGATTGAGCATAGAATATATCACACAATATCATTTACGTGAGTTTATAATGTAAAAAATATAAAATAAGAATGCATATTTTATCAGACAATATACAAAAGGACATACATTTAAAAATTGGGTTTTATCAAACTAACAAGTTTCTGTATATCAAAGAAAATGATCAAGAGTGAAGGGAAAACCTGCAGAATGGGAGAAAATATTTACCAACTATTTATCTGATAAGGGATTAATTTCTAGAATATACAAAGAACTCAAAAAGAGCAAAAAACAAACTATCGAATTAAAATGGGTAAATGATCTGATATATATCTCACAAAAAGAGAAATGAAAATGGCCAAAAGGTATAAGAAAAAATGTTCCATATCACTAAATATGAATCACAATGTAAACACAAATCAAAACTGCAAGAGATATCATCTCACTCCTGATAGAATGCCATTATCAGAAAAGACAAAATACAGCAAATGCAGACAAGGATATGGAGGAGAAAGAACTCTTTTAAATTGTTAATAGGAATATAAATTAATGTAGCCACTATGGAAAGTAGTAGATAAATTCCACCTAAAAAGCTAAACTTGGAACTACGATATGCTCCAGCAATCCCACCATTGGGTATATACACAAACAAAATGAAATGATTATTTCAAATATAAATGCATTCCCATGTTTACTGTAGCAGTATAATTAATAACTAAGACTTGGAATTAATCAAGGTGTCCATAAATGGATGAATGGGTAAAATGTTGTATATACAGACAATGGAATGTTTTCACCTAGAGCTATTTTACACTATTGACCAAATGTATCTCATACCTACAAAACATTTCATAGCTGCAGAGTACAAATTATTTTCAACAGTATATGGAACATTCTCTAGGATCCTCTAGAATCATCATGCCTCTCTAGTCACTCAAATGTAATAAGTCATCCAATCACTTTGTCTCATATCATCTGGTTTCAATTCTTTTCATAACAATTATCCCTGATTTTTAAAAATCAATTTGATGGTTTGTCTACTATTTCATAAAAGTTAGAAACGATGCAGAGTTTTGTGTACTTTCATTCTCTGTGAGAAAAACCTGATACTTAGCTTGTTCAACAAATACTGGCCAAATGAGTGAATGAATTAGTAAATTATTTTTACTGCCACTCAGCCTCCGCCCATTATGATGTGAAAACTCTCATCTTCCCTCCTACAATACCGAATTTTTCAAGGCTTTTGTATTGTTGTTCCTTCTGCCTAGAGTGCTCTTCCCATAAGTTTTCTCTGCTGAATTCTTGTCAAATATTTCTCAGCGGAATCCACCTCCCACATCATTATCATAGTCATCATCATCACCATCAGCACCGTTACCATCGCCATCCGCTAGCATCACTATCAGAACCACCATTACCACTACCAGCACTACCCCCACCACCACCACCACCTTTGAAAAAGAAAGACCTTTTCCTAGCATAGGAAAGACCATATGCTAGGTCATTAAAAAAAAACTACCAACAAATTCAAAAAATTTAAATAATACCATGTGACTAGAATGAAGGTGAAAATTAACAACTTAAGGAACTCTAGAAATTATGCAAACACATGGAGACTGAACAACATGCTCCTGAAAGAACAGTGGATCATGGTAGAAATTAAAAGGGAATCAACAAATTCCTAAAAATGAATGAAGAAGACAACATATCAAAACTTAGGGGATGCAGCAAAAGCAGTTTTAAGAGGAAAGTTTCTTAGCAATTAGTGCTAATCGAGAAATTGCAAAGGCATCGAATCTAACAACACTTCTCATCATCATAGCTCCATACTTATGAAACACATAAAATCTCTTCTCTTTATATGATAAAAAAATTTAAAGTCTTTATAAAATTCATATTCATGCTTAATTCAATCCTCTATCAGAAATACAAGCAGAAAAAAATGAATTTTATCATCTGATTCAAGTCCCATTATGAAGTGTAAAAGTGCTTGAACTGTCAAAGTACGTAAGTGTTTATAAAGTTTACCTTACTAAGAGTTCTACAGAATTCTCTAGTCTATATCTAAAATATGCTAACCATTAAAGCTACCCAATTGGAGGGTAGGAGAAATGGGATCTAAATGGACATCAGTAACTCTCCCCATAGATAAACCACAGAAAAGACAAAAGAGAAAATAGAGATACTAAAGTATTTGGGGACCCATCATAGGCAATATGGAGAAATTTCAACAATAACAGAACACAAAGGTGTGAAGAAAAGCAAACACAAATTAAATTAATTCTTTGTCAGGCTCAAGCCTAGTATTAATTTAATAATTCATTCACTCATTTGGCCAGTATTTGTTGAACAAGCTAAGTATCAGGTTTTTCTCACATACAGGGAATGGAAGTACACAAAACTCTGTATCGTTTCATAACTTTTATGAAATAATAGACAAACCATCAAATTGATTTTTAAAAATCAGGGATAATTGTTATGAAAAGAATTGAAACCAGATGATATGAGACAAAGTGATTGGATGACTTATTACATTTGAGTGACTAGAGAGGCACAATGATTCATTACCAGCTTGTAGTATTTCTCAGATTCATACACCAGATTTATTCCTTCTTACTGGTGTGACCTTGTGCATGCAACAAACTTCCAATACCTCAGTTTCCTCATATGTCAAATGAGGATAATAATTTAACCCATTTCATAGGGTTCATATTCATACAATGCTAAGGAACATTTCTAGGCACATAATTATTACTTAATAAATGATGATGATGACGATGACAACAATGACAATGAGGATGACAATGACAAAGGTGGTGGTGGTGGTGATGGTAGTGCTGGTAGTGGTAATGGTGACTCTGATAGTGATGCTAGTGGATGGCGATGGTAACAGTGCTGATGGTGACGATGACTGTGATAATGATGTGGGAGGTGGATTCTGCTGAGAAATATTTGACAAGAATTCATCAGAGAAAACTTATGGGAAGAGCACTCTAGGCAGAAAGAACAACAGTACAAAAGCCTTGAAAAATTAGGTATTGGAGGAGGGAAGATGAGAGTTTTCACATCATAATGGGTGGGGGGTGAGTGGCAGGTAATACAGTCATAAAGGTAGGCAGTGTTAGATTACAGAGAAATAAGTAACTTTGGGGAAAGATTTAGAATTTTATTCAAGGTTTAGTGAGAAACCACTGAAGAGTTACAAGTCAGAAGGTCACATAATTCTTACAATAACCTTATCAAAAAGGCCATGTGTTCTCCCTTTCACCAGTGAAGTGATGGAGGCTAAGTATGGTTCAGAAATTAATCAATGTCATAAAGCTATTAACTAGAGAAGCCAAAATTTAAACTCAAATTTTCCATTTCTCCACCCTGCCAAGCATTATATGTTATATTAAAAGAATTCCTAAATAGTTCTCTTCCTGCTACAACTGGCATCCCATTAATGGAAATCACACTCTGCAACATTTGGCTAAAATCAGCATGATAGGCACTTGGCTTTCTGTGCTGTGCTCTCCTTGAGTGTCTGCAGAGGAAAACCAGACACAGCAGGCCAGGCATTCATGCATATGAATTGAGTAACACATCAAATGGGCCTTCTCTGAAGATGCCAGGCTCCCAGTGACATCACATGTGCCTTGATACAACTGTTGCTTACAAATTGCCACCCAGCTCCTGGGACTTGGCAGGCTTTCCTTTCTAATTGGCATGTTTGATTACTGGGGGGAAATTTCTCAACTCCTGTTTTCTTTAACTAACTTGAAGTAGGGGGAGTGGAAAAAAGGAAACAAACAGAGAGGAGGTTGGAAAATTGTACCATCATGATTAAGTAAGCCTGTTCTTAGTTCTCAGGCCAGAATAGGCATCCCAAGGAATAAATTTTCATTTGATATCATTCTGTTTTGTTTTTGCTTTATCACTATGAATCATGTATCAGAGATTCTGATGCCAAGGCTGAGAACAGGTTTTATCTCTTGAAGATCTGCAATCTCATTCCTCAACAACACTTTTCTGTTCTTCCAACTCTTCATTCCGTTTTCAAATCCATTTTAACTTTCCAGCAATAATTACTGTAATTAAATTCATAAAACAGTCATCAAGAGTATAGCAGGCATTATTTGATGTTTCAAGCACTTTTAGAGCTTTGCACAATCTTTTCATTTCATTCAGCGTTCTATGATGTGCAAAGAATGTATAATGCTGAGAGCATGTAGATGGGACCCTAAAGACACTTGTGGGAAATGAACTGAGAGCTATCTGACCCCAGAAAGCTTGCAATGTGTTCTAATTGAGTTCTTTCAGTTTCCATGTATTAGGAAGAACATACAGTATTTGTATCTAAGCAAATGGAGTGACTATAGTCCACAATAATATATTGTATATTTTATGAGTGAATAGAAGAAAGGAATTTCAAGACTGCAATGATAAAGCAATGTCAAACAAGGGGAAGTGCTGATTAGCATGATTTGATCAGTTTATATTGTATACATGTACTGAAAGGTCACTGTGTCGCCCATAAATATGTATGATTAGTATTAATGAAAAATGTTAAAGTATGTGCTGAGTGATTTATCTCACTGAGAAAATCAACCTTTGTTATTTAGGTTAGCTACTGGTGGGGCTTCACAACCAATTTTCTCTTTGAGGAAACTCAGTCTTGGAGAGGATTTAGGAGTTTGCATTAAAACATTAGGTAGGCTGGATGTGAATCATTATTTGTGCAAATACAATAATATGAGATATTGATATTAATAATCAGGGAAGTAACATGAGGGGCAGATGAGCATACTTCATGTTATTTCACACTTGCCATTTCGTGAATTCAAAATTATTCTGAAATAAAGTTTTTAAAAAGCAAAAGGAGTTCCAACTGGTCTAAGGAAAAGTATAGTAGCATAAAAATAGGAAAATGTCAGTCTGTAGTGTGTCCCTCTCTCTAAGTGAACATCACTGAAAATTGCAGGCTAATGTATGGCATCAGAACCCTTCTCAACAGAACTTCCTGGTCAAGAAATACCATTAGCTCAGTAACTCACTTTCAAATAAATATTATCAAGGGATACTGAGATGAATAGAATATTGGCTTCTGGATTTCTTCTAAATCAATTTTTACTGAACTTTTTCTGTTGCTATCTTCCCACAGTCACGTTATTTGTAGTGTTATATCTCATTGAGTTGCTTATTCTTTTTCTCTAGAGTAGTAGATGCCTTGGTTCACATTACAGAAAAAAATCCATGATGTAGTTGGACAATCTATTATAACTTACCCAAAAATTTCTTTAATTTTTGAGGGATAGATTAGATTATTGTTCCAATTTATCATAAACCTATATTAGAATTATATTTCTGCACTCCTTTTTTTTTCTTATTTGTTAATATAAATGGTAAAAGGGAACAAATTTTATGTATTTCATATATACAGTTTTAAGGGTGTAATAATACTTCCCAACCTAGACTCCCTCCCATCTTTTCCTCCTTCCCACACTTCTACCTTCCATTCTCCTGCCTTATTTTTTTTTAATTTTTTTAACTTTTATTTAATAAATATAAATTTCCAAAGTACAGTTTATGGATTACAGTGTCTTTTTCCCCTATAACCTCCCTCCCACCCACATCCATCCCATCTTCCACTCCCTCTCCCATCCTATTCACATCAAGATTCATTTTCAATTATCTTTACATATACAAAAGATCAATTTAGTATATACTAAGTAAAGATTTCAACAATTTGCACCCACACAGAAATGCAAAGTGAAAAATACTGTTTGAGTACTAGTTATAGCATTAAATCACATAGTAAAACACATTAAGGACAGAGATCCTACATGGGGAGTAAGTGCACAGTGACTCCTGTTGTTGACTTAACAATTGGCATTCTTGTTTACGGCATCAGTAATCACCCGAGGCTCTTGTCATGAGTTGCCAAGACTGTGGAAGCCTTTTGAGTTCGCCAACTCCGATCTTATTTGGACAAGGTCATAGTCAAAGGGGAAGTTCTCTCCTCCTTTCAGAGAAAGGTACCTCCTTCTTTGATGGCCCCATTCTTTCCACTGGGATCTCACTCACAGAGATCTTTCATTTAGGTCATTTTTTGCCACAGTGTCTTGGCTTTCCATACCTGAAATACTCTCATGGGCTTTTTAGCCAGATCTGAATGCCTTAAGGGCTGATTCTGAGGCCCGAGTGCTGCTTAGGACATCCGCCATTCTATGAGTCTGCTGTGTTTTCTGGTTCCCATGTTGGATCATTCTCCCCTTTTTAATTCTGTCAGTTAGTATTAGCAGACACTAGTCTTGTTTATGTGATCCCTTTGACTCTTAATCCTATCATTATGATCAATTATGAACTGAAACTGATCACTTTGACTAGTGAGATGGCATTGGTATATGCCACCTTGATGGGATTGAATTGGAATCCCCTGGCACGTTTCTAACTCTACCGTTTGGGGCAAGTCTGATTGAGTATGTGTCAAACTGTACATCTCCTCCCTCTCTTATTCTACTTTTATATTTAATAGGGATCACTTTTCAGTTAAATTTAAACACCTAAGAATAATCGTGTGTTAATTACAGAGTTCAACCAATAGTATTAAGTAGAACAAAAAATTACTAAAAGGGGTAAAGTATTTAGTTGTTCTTTGACTGTCAGGACAAGGGCTGATTATGATGATGTACTTTCAATTTATTTTATAATAATAAGCTTAACCCTCTACTAAATAAAATAATTCAACAATTGGTAAGAAAAAAACACTATCCCTTGAGAGTATAGACAAGGGCTACAAACAATAGTCAAATCTCATAATTTCAATTCCCTTCATATACATACTTTTTTTTTACTCTGTATATTAGTAACACAAGTCAGTGTCAACATATAACATGGTCTTTAATTGAATATAATAGTCTGCAATTTTATCCATTTTGTTGTGAAAGACAGGTTTTTATTCTTTTTTTACAGCTGTAAAATGTATAATGGTGTTCAGCTGTAAAAAAAAGAAAACCTATTGTGAATGCTGCTAATAAGCATGGTGGAACAGATAACTCTTTCATAAGCTGATTTCATTTCCTTTGGGTAAATTCCTGGGACAATGATGACTGGGTCATGTGGTCGATCTATTTTCAGGTTTATGAAAAACCTCAATATTGTCTTCCATAATGGTTTTACTTTCCAACCAACAGTGTATTAGGGTACCTTTTTCTCCACATCATTGCTGGTATTTGTTATTTTTGTCATTTGGACTATAGCCATTCTAACTGGGGTGAGGTGAAACCTGATTTTGTTTTTTATAATATTTTTACTAATATGAAAAGAGCATATTACATGCATCTCACAGTTACAGTTTCAAGAAGACAGCCACACTTCCTTCACTCCTTTGTTCCCCATCAAACTCACTCCCTCATGCCCCTCTTTTGATCAGTTTTTCCAAAGACATAATTTTAATCCATTCTATATTCACAGAATTAATTTACTGCTAGTCATAATAATAAACAAGTAAAAACTAGGAAGTCCACAGTTCTCCAAGAGTATAAAGAAGTGCTAAAATTGACATCATATTCATAAATGTCCATTTCATTCTTATACATTTTTCATGTTCCATATTAACTTCCACGTAGCAGAGAAAATATGATATTTGCCTTTTTGAGTCAAGCTTATTTCTTTTTTTTTAACTTTTATTTAATGAATATAAATTTCCAAAGTACGGCTTATGGATTACAATGGCTTCCCCCCCATATCATCTCTCCCACCCGCATCCCTCCCCTTTCCCATTCCCTCTCCCCTTCCATTCACATGAGGATTCATTTTTGATTCTCTTTATATACAGAAGATCAGTTTAGCATACATTAAGTAAAGATTTCAACAGTTTGCTCCCACACAAACATAAAGTGAAAAATAATAGATGATTTTTTAAATGATGATGAAATCAGATCAGACCTATTGTCATGTTTAATCCCAGTGAGAGTCAAGTTGGGAATTGATAATTTCTTCTCTCTTTTTTTTTTTTTACAGAAGATCAGTTTAGTATACATTAAGTAAAGATTTCAACAGTTTGCACCCCCATAGAAACACAAAGTGAAATATACTGTTTGAGTACTCATCATAGCATTAAGTCTCAATGTACAGCACATTAAGGACAGAGATCCTGCATGAGGAGTAAGTGCACAGTGACTCCTGTTGTTGACTTTACAAATTGACACTCCCGTGAGTCAAGCTTATTTCAATAAGTATAATGGTTTCCAACTGCATCCATTTTGTTGCAAAACAAGGATTTCATTCTTTGTTATGGTGAACTACTGTTCCATAGTGTATGCACACCACATTTTCTTTATCAAATTATATATGGATGGACATCTGGATTGATTGTATATTTAGATATTGTGAATTGATTTGCAATGAACTTGGGGGGTACACATAATTCTTTCATATGTGTATTTCATTTCATTTAGGTAAAAGTCCCAGGAGTGGGATGGCTAGGTCATATGATAGATCTATTTTCAGTTCTCTGAGGAATCTCCATAATGTCTTCCATAATTGTTGTACTAGTTTACATTCCCATCAACAGTCCATTATGATATTTTTTTTCCACTTGCTCATCAGCATTTGGTTTTTGATTTTTGGATGAAAGCCATTCTAACTATGTGAGGTTATACCTCACTGTGGTTTTGATTTGCATTTCCCTAATGGCTAGTGATCATGAGCATTTTTACATATGTCTGTTAGTAATTTGGATTTCATCCTTTGAAAAATGCCTGTTCATGTTTTTGCCCACTTCTTAACTGGATTATTTGTTTTGATGTTGTTCAGTTTCTTGAACTCTTTATACATCTTGGATATTATTCTTTTACTAGCACAGTTTGCAAATATTTTCCCCCATTCTGTCAGTTGTCTCTTAACTTTGTTGAATGTTTATTTTGCAAAGCAGAAGCTTCTTAGCTTGGTTTAATCCCATTTTCCTATTTGTGTCTTTATTGACTGTGCTTCTGATTCTTAGCCAAGACGTCTTTGTGCCAATGTTTACAGTTTCCCCAATGTTTTCTCTAGTAATTTGATGGTATCACATTGCATATTTAGATCCTCGATCCATTTAGAGTTGATTTTTACATAAGGTATAAAATAGGGGCCCAGCACTGTGGCACAGTGAGTTAATGCCCTGGCTTGAGCTCTGGCATCCCATATGGGCGCCAGTTCAAGTCCCAGCTGCTCCACTTCCCATTCAGCTCTCTGCTATAGCCTGGGAAAGCAGTAGAAAATGGCCCAAGTCCTTGGGCGCCTGTACTCACGTGGGAGACCAAGAAGAAGCTCCTGGCTCCTGGCTTTGGATCAGCACTGTTCCATCCATTGAGGCCAATTGGGGAGCGAACCATCGGATGGAAGAGCGCACTCTCTCTCTCTCTCTCTCTCTCTCTCTTTCTCTTTCTCTGCCTCTCCTCTCTTTCTGTGTAACTCTGACTTTCAAATAAGTAAATAAATCTTTTTTAAAAAGGTATGAAATAGGAGTGTTGTTTCATAATTCTTTGTGCTGAGATCCAATTTTTCCAATACCATTTGTTGAAGAGACTGTCCTTTCTCCCGGGATTAATTTAAACTTACATGTAACAGATTAGTTGATTGTAGATGTGTAAATTAATTTCTGTGGTTTTTATTCTTATTCTTTGGTCTACATTTCTATTTTTGTGCCTGTACCAGGCTTTTATTATTACTTCCCTAAGGTATGTTTGAAGTCTGGTATTGTGATGCCTCTGACTTTGCTTTTTGTTGTTTAATATTGCTTTAGTTATTTGAGGTCTCTTATGTTTCCATATGAATTTTTCCATCATTTTTTTCTAGATCCAAGAAGCATATCATTGGTATTTTAATTGTGACCATAGTGAATGTGAAAATTACCTTAGGTAGCATGGACATTTTGATATTAATTCTCCCAACCAACAAACTGGGAGTTTTTTTTCATTTTTTGTGTCTTTTTCTATATATTTTAATGTTTTATAATTTCCATTCTTTGGCCTTTCACTTCCTCAGTTAAATTTATTCAAAGTATTTAAATTTTTTGTATCTATTATAATGGAACTGAGCTTACAAGTAGTTTCTCAGCCATAGCACTGTTTGTGTATGCAAAGGCTGTTGATTTTTTCTGTGTTGATTTTATATCCTACAAATTTACTAAACTCTTTAATGAGCTCCATTATTCTGTTAGTGGAGTCTTTTGGTTTCCCTATGTATAGGATTATATGATCTGCAAGCAAGATTAATTTTATTTCCTTTTTTCCCATTGGTACCTATTTGATTTCTTTTACTTGTCTAATCAGCTGTGCTTAAACTTCCAGAACTATATTGAATAGTAATGGTGAAAGTGTGCATCCTCCTCTGATCCAGATCTTACTAGAAATGCTTCCCATTTTTTCCCATTCAGTGTGATGCTGGCTATTGGTTTGTCATACACTGACTTGATTGTGTTGAGATATTTTCCTTCTATACTCAATTTGCTTGAAGTTTTTATCATGAAAGCATGTTGTATTTTTATCAAATGTTCTCTGTCTTTTGCAATAATCATGTTTTTTATTCTTCAACTTGCTAATATGATTTTTAATATTTGTTGACTTGTCTATGTTGAAAATTTCCCAGATAACAAAGATAAATTCCACTTGGTGGGTGACTGACGTTTCTGATGTGTTATTGGATTCAATTAGCTAGTATTTTGTTGAGGATTTTTTTATCTGTGTTCATCAGGTCTATAATTCTTTTTTGTTGCACCTGTTTCTGGTTTTGAAATTAAGTGATGGTTACCTCCTAGAAGAGGATGATTTCCTCCTTTTCATTTGTTTTGAATAGTTTGAGTAGAATTGGAGTTAGTTCTTTAAAAAAATTTAGTATAGTTCAGTGGTGAAGCTATCCAGTCTTGGGTTTCTTTTGTTGGGAGGGTCTTTATTACTGATTCAATCTTTATCTTGGTTATTATTCTATTTATGTTTTCTATTTTCATGACTCAATTTTGGTAGATTGTATGTGTCAGAAATCTATCCATTTCGTTTAGATTTTGCAATTTATTGTCATATAGCTGCATGTAGTAATTCCTGATGATTCTTTTACTTATGTAGTATTTGTTGCTACATCTAATTTTTCATCTCTGATTTAACTGATGTGAGTCTTCTTCCTCTTTTTTTTGTTAGTTTGGCCAAAAGTGTATCAGTTTTACTTTAAAAAAAAAACAGCTCTTCATCTCAATGAAGAATTTTCTATCATTTTTGTTTCAATTTTGTTTATTCTCTAATTTTAATTGTTTCTTTCCTCCTGTTAATTGGGGTTAATTGATTTGATGCCTAATTTCTTGATGTAGGCACTGATAGTTATAAACTTCCCTCTTAACACTGCTTTTGTTATATCCCATAAGTTTTGATATGCTGTATTGTCATCTTCATTAGTTTTCAGACATTTTATGGTTTCCCTTTTGATTACTTCTATGATGCACTGTTCTTCAGGAGTATGCTACTCAATCTCCAGGTGTTTGCATGTTTTCTAGAGTCCCTTAAGTTGTCAATTTTCAGCTTCATTCCATTGTGGTCAAAGATACATGGTATGATTTTAATTTTTTTGAATTTGCTGGGACTTGCTATATGGTTTAGCATATGTTCTATCCTAGAGAAAGTTCCATGCACTAATGAAAAGAATGTGTATTCCTCAACTGTGGGATGAAATGTACTGTAGGTAATAGTTAGGTTCATTTAGTCAACAGTGTCGATTAGCTCTGCTGTTTCCTGGTTAATTTTCTGTCTAGTTTGTCTGTGCATTAATGAAACTGGGGTGTTGAAGTCCCCCTTATGATCGTATAATAGTCTAGGTTTCCCTTTAGATCTTTTAATATTTGTTTTAAGTAACCAAGCACCCTGGAATTTAGTGCATACACATTTACTAAAACCCATCTGTTGAATTGATCCCTAAATCATTACATAAGTTCGTTCTTTGTCTCTTTTAACATTTTTGTGTTAAAGTCTATTTTGTCTGATATTAGGATGGCTATATCAGCTTGTTTCTGCTTTTGATTAACAGGGATGTCTTTTTCCATCCTTTAACTTTCAGTCTGTTTATCTTTGTTGGTGAGTGTATTTGTTGGGTCTTGTTTTTTAATCCATTCAACCAATCTGTATCTTTGAATTGAGAAATTTAGGTCATTTTCATTCAAGGTTATTATTGATAAGTAACGACTTGGTCATGGCACTTTTCCATAATTAATCCTATTATTTGCTTTGGATTTTCTTTGTGCTTTTCTAGATTTTCTGCCTTCACATTCTTCCATAATTATGATTATCATTCTTTGTTTTTGGGTAGCACATCCTTAAGAATCATTTATAAGGCTGGATGAGTGGTGACATTCTTTCAATTTCTGTTTGTTTTGGAAGTTCTGTATTTCACCTGCCTTTCTAAATGAGAGCATGCTGGGTAAAGTATTCTGGGTTGACAGGTTTTTTTTTCTTTTAAGATTTGGACTATGTCTCTCTATTCTCTCCTAGCCTGTAGGGTTTCTGATGAGAAATCAGCTTTTAGTCTAATTGAGGATCCTCTGAAGATAATATGGCACTTCTCTTGTACGTAATTTAGAATCTTTTCTTTTTTTTACCATTGAAATTTTGACTATAATGCATTGAGATGAAGATCTTTCCTAATCATATCTATTAGTAGTTCTATGTGCTTCCTGTACTTAGATGTCCCTTTCTTTCTCCAATTTAAGGAAGTTTTCTGCTATTATTTCACTTATTAGGCATTCTAATCCATTCTCTCTTTCAGTGCCTTCAGGAACTCCTAAAACATATATGTTTCACCATTTGATAGTATTTCATAGATCTTGAACACGATTTTTGGTTTTTCTAAGTTTTTCTTTCTTTTTTGTCTGACTCTAATATTTCCAAGGACTTTTATTCTAACTTTGCTATTCTTTGTTCTTCAATACCAAGTTTGTTGTTAAGTTTTTTCCACTGTATTTTCTATTGAATTCTTTACTTCTAATATTTCAGTTTGATTTCTCTTCAATATCTCTGCCTCTTGGCAAAATTTTTTATCCATATTGGATATGTTTCTTTATCTCATGAATTTGCTTCTCTGTTTTGGAGTAATCATTCTTTTGAATTCATTTTCAGGCATTTCATCAATCTCTTCATTTTCACATTTTAATATTGAAGAGTTGTTTTGATCATTTTGGGAAGTCATATTGTCTTCCTTGTATTATTATTTGTATTTCTGCATTTATTTTTAGGCATGTGTGGAAACACTTGTTGGTTTTGTCCTCTGACAGCTTTTATCTTTGGATTTTACCTCTGTGGCTTAATGGAGTGTCTGCTCCTTTAGTGAATATCCAGAGGTGTGTGCTGGATGGGGTCACAGCTCTGGTCAGTGCTCCAGGGTGGGGCAAGACTCTATGGTGAAAACAAAGTTGAGTGTGATAGATGTCCTTTATTATCAGCAGTGGTAAGATATAATCATGACTGCTGGTATAATAACAGCCTCACCTTCTCTTTTCCAAGGTGATCAATGCACAGGGCTAGCCCACAGTGGTTACAATTCGCACCCATGCAGGTGCATGAACCATATAAAGGATCTGTGTAGTCCTCCATGTGAGCACAGGACCCTCTGCAATGCCCACCCCAGCCAATGTGGGAACTCTGAGCCTCTGAAGACAGATACTTTAATTGCCTAGAGATCCAGCTATCCTGTAAGCCCTATCCTGCAGTCACAAAATTCCCTCAGGGTACACAAGATTCTCATAGTCAAAGGGTGCAGAGGATCCACTCTCAGCCCCAGGAGCCTGCACTTTCTACAGAGAGAGCTGAATATTTCCCAGAGCCATCTGCCTGTCATTGCTCTGCCTGGCAGTTTGATCCCTAGAGTCTGTTATAAAGTTTGGAGAATGGAAGTGCCTCACAGTCCTAAGTGGGTGCCCAGCCTCCTGACAATCCTCCAGGCCAGACTCAAATTCAATGGGAAATATGGATTTATCCCTCTGATAAAATCACTGAGTTGTGCTACTGCTGTTGTAGCCTTTACTCACATTAAGATGGAGCTTTCTCCCTGCTGATCTCCAGGTGCCCTTGTAGGAGAATGGGGAGAAATAAATGCACTCTTCCTTCACAGGGTTATGATGGTACCTTGACCCTCTTAGCACTCTAGCTTGCACTCAAAGTCAGTGTGGTCCATATGGTTCTCCCTCAGAAATATCAACAGTGACGTGGGCTGCTGTAGTCTGCTCTTACCTCACTTCCACAAAATGCTGTCTCCTCCTGTCCCCAGGTGCAGCAGTTGCACATGTCCCTGTGAGCTGCTGCTCGTTTCTCCTGTCTACACTGCTCCATGACATCTCTCTTCTTTCTTTAGAATTTCCACTGCAAACTCTTGAACTCTCTCTGGATATGCACTTCCTCCACTTTTCTTTTCTTGTCTACCCGTGGTCGAAAGCAGCACATCTTTTTCTTGTTTAGTCATCTTGTAGTTCCTGATTCTGTTTTTTATTTGCATTTCCCTGATGGCTAATGGTCTTGAGCATCTTTCCATGCATCTCTTAACGATTTGTATTTCATCCTGTGAAAAATTCCCGTTCATATGCCTAGCCAATTTCTTAACTGGATTGTTTGTTTTGTTGTTATTGAGTTTCTTGAGCTCTTTATTATTTTCTTATTTATTTATTTATTTATTTTTAAATAAATAAATTTTATTTATTTAAAACTCAGAGTTACAGAGAGTGAAAGATAGAGAGAGAGAGAAAGATATCTTCTATCCACTGGTTCAATTCCCAAATGGCCTCAACAACCAGGGCCAGGCCAGGCAAAGCCAGGAACCAGAAGCTTCTTCCAGGTTTCCCACGTGGGTGCAGTGACCCAAGTACTTGGGCCATCTTCTGCTGCTTTTCTAGTTGCTTTAGCAGGAAGCTCAGTCAGAAGTAGAGCAACCAGGACTCTAATGAGTGCCCATAAAAGGATGCTCTTGCAGATGGTGGCTTAGCCTGGTTGGCCGCAATGTTGGCCCCACCCAGATTTCTTTTTTTTTCTTTTTTTTTAACTTTTATTTAATGAATATAAATTTCCAAAGTACGACTTATGGATTACAATGGCTTCCCCCCCATACCGTCCCTCCCACCCACAACCCTCCCCTTTCCCACTCCCTCTCCCCTTCCATTCACATCAAGATTCATTTTCGATTATCTTAATATACAGAAGATCAGCTTAGTATACAACAGTTTGCTTCCACACAGAAACATAAAGTGAAAAATAATAGATGATTTTTTTTTAATGATGATGAAATCAGATCAGACCTATTGTCATGTTTAATCCCAGTGAGAGTCAAGTTGGGAGTTGATGGTTTCTTTTTTTTTTTTTTTACAGAAGATCAGTTTAGTATGCATTAAGTAAAGATTTCAACAGTTTGCACCCCCATAGAAACAAAGTGAAATATATTGTTTGAGTACTCGTTATAGCATTAAATCTCAATGCACAGCACATTAAGGACAGAGATCCTACATGAGGAGTAAGTGCACAGTGACTCCTGTTGTTGACTTTACCAATTGACACTCCTGTCTATGGCATCAGTAATCTCCCTATGCTCCAATCATGAGTTTCCAAGGCTATGGAAGCCCTCTGAGTTCTCCGATTCTTATCTTAGTTTAGACAAGGTCATAGTCAAAGTGGAGGTTCTCTCCTCCCTTCAGAGAAAGGTACCTCCTTCTTTGATGACCTGTTCTTTCCACTGGGATCTCACTCACAGAGATCTTTTGCCAGAGTGTCTTGGCTTTCCATGCCTGAAATACTCTCATGGGCTTTTCAGCCAGATCCGAATGCCTTTAGGGCTGATTCTGAGGCCAGAGTGCTATTTAGGACATCTGCCATTCTATGAGTCTGCTGAGTATCTCACTTCCCATGTTGGATCACTCTCCCCTTTATTTATTCTATCGGTTAGTGTTAGAAGGTACTAGACTTGTTTATGTGCTCCCTTTGACTCTTAGTCCTTTCATTATGATCAATTGTGAACTGAAATTGATCACTTGGAATAGTGAGATGGCATTGGTACATGCCACCTTGATGGGATTGAATTGGAATCCCCTGGTATGTTTCTAAATCTACCATTTGGGGCAAGTCAGCTTGAGCATGTCCCAAATTATATATCTCTTCCCTCTCTTATTCCTACTCTTATGTTTAACAGGGATCACATTTCAGTTAATTTTCAACACTTAAGAATAACTGTGTATTAATTACAGAATTAAACCAGTCATATTAAGTAGAACAGACAAAAAAACTACTAAGAGGGGTAATGTATTAAGTTGTTCATTAACAGTCAGGGCTATGCTGATCAAGTCACCGTTTCCCCTAGTGTCCATTTCACTTCAACAGGTTTCCTTTTTGGTGTTCAGTCAGTTGTCACCAATTAGGGAGAACATGTGGTATTTGTCCTTTTGGGACTGGCTTATTTCACTCAGCATGATGTGTTCCAGATTCCTCCATTTTGTTGCAAATGACTGGATTTCGTTGTTTCTTACTGCGGTATAGTATTCTAAAGAGTACATATCCCATAATTTCTTTATCCAGTCTACCGTTGATGGGCATTTAGGTTGGTTCCAGGTCTTAGCTATTGTGAATTGTGCTGCAATAAACATTAGGGTGCAGACCGCTTTTTTGTTTGCCAATTTAAATTCCTTTGGGTAAATTCCAAGGAGTGGGATGGCTGGGTCGAACGGTAGGGTTTATTTATTTTTTGACAGGCTGAGTGGACAGTGAGAGAGAGAAACAGAGAGAAAGGTCTTCCTTTGCCGTTGGTTCACCCTCCAATGGCCGCTGCAGCCGGTGCGCTGCGGCCAGTGCACCGCGCTGATCCAATGGCAGGAGCCAAGTACTTATCCTGGTCTCCCATGGGGTGCAGGGCCCAAGTACTTGGGCCATCCTCCACTGCACTCCCTGGCCACAGCAGAGAGCTGGTCTGGAAGAGGGGCAACCGGGACAGAATCCAGCGCCCTGACCGGGACTAGAACCTGGTGTGCTGGCGCTGCAAGGTGGAGGATTAGCCTAGTGAGCCGCGGCGCCGGCCCGAGCTCTTTATTATTAAAGAATATTATTATTAAAGGATATTATTCCATTTTCAGATGCATAGTTTGCAAATATTTTCTCCCATTCTTTTGTTTGCCTCTTTCCTTTTCTCCACACCCCTTTTCTAAATTACTTTGCAATGCCTTCAAGTATGATTAGGCTACCTTATTTTATTGATGGTGTATTTGATTATGTAATTTTCATTAGCCAATAGAACATTAATTAGTAGATATAATTGGCAACTCTAAATATTTTACCTCATTTGTCTTGGCCTACAGTACTCTTGAGACTTGTCATAAGAAGAACCTGCCCCAGAATGAAGAAACACATGAAACTGATTTGAGTTCATCTCACAAGTCAAAGCCAAGTCCAGCCAATTCCCAACTGAAGGCAGCAAAATCACAACTGACCTGCAGACCTGTAAAAAGAAAATAAGTTGCCCATCACTGAGATATTATATCGATTACTCTATAGTCAAAATGGGGTAACACAAAACTCTCATTTTCTTATAACTCTTTGATTTTTCACTTCCATGTTTAGGCAGAAGCTATTGTTTTTCAGTTGGGGACCACTCCTTAACAATTTACATAGTTCTATTCTTTGTAAGAATCTTGAGGATATGAATAAAACCTATGCATGTAAGACCAGCCTCAGTATACAATAAAGTCAGTCTGAGATGTGTGAGATATGGCCCCTGGCCTGTCCAAGATACACTCACTAGTTAGTAATAGACACAGTTTCCAACACGAATCATTCAATCCGGAAAGTGATATTCTTATATGCCACAAACATTATGGTTCAGCAAACAAATTATTTTATCAATAAAAATCTCATCAAGTAAAGGATAACCACTAGAGCTAACAGAATAGGGAGACCTTTACCACAGAAAAATGGAAAGTTGCATGATCAATGAAAGGCTACAGGACAAAAAGCAAAAAGGCTGCTTTCAGGAAACCTAGAATGCGGATAACACAGAAAAGCCACTCCCTGGAGTCTCAGTTACCTACAGCACCAGAATAGGTGATGCTCAAAAGTTGTGGGGGAAGCATCACCCCTGCCATCTCCAGTGCTTATCCAACTGCCCAATCTGCCCATCTCTGTTCCCAGAGAAAAAGTGACTTCTCTCCTCCAACTTTCAAATTTCCCATAAAGACTTCTCATTGATGAAATCTACTAGAATTGTGCAGACATGGCAGTCCAGTCTCCAGGCTTGTTCCTCTAATACAGGGGAGTTTGTAGAAAAACTGAGATGAGGCCTAGCCTCTACAAGCAATAGCTCTCATGCTTATTATAATGGATTGATCAGGACTTAGCTCCCTGAACTCATAGAGCTGTTTAAATCCCCAAATGTCAGCTTATCAGTTAATTGTGGATTGTTTGTGGTTGATGGACTAGTGTGGAGACTTCATCTAATTACAGCAGTTGGACCCAGTGGCTGGTCTTTAGGTCATGAGGGGCTCACCCTCTGAAGGTAGTTTGCATGAAAGAGTTTTCTTATTTCAGCTTTTTTTTTTTTTTGTTCCTGGCTCATGTGAATGTTCCTCTACATGTGCTCTATTATTCCAGAGGTTGCCTGATCTTGAGCTATGAGACTCCAAACTGTAAATCAGAAGAAACCCTTCCTTTCTAAAGAGCTCCTCTCAGGCATTTTAGTCAAAGTAATGAAAAGTTGACTAATATACTTCTCAATACCTTACTCTGACTTGGGCGTTGTGTGTGTCAAGGTTTAGAGACAGGGCCAAACAGGGCATATACAGCATCTATCTTTGTGGAGAAGATTCCAGGGCCGATTTACTTAGACAAATTTAGGATAATTACAATATGATGTGATATTCACAGAACCTGAAGGGAATAGAGAGGAGGTGATTCATACTCATCTAATGGGATTGGCAAGTGGAGGCTAGGGAAACGCCTTCCTATACTCACATGAAAAAAACTGCATGCCTGACATAAACAAACCCATTCATCGTAAGGACAAGGATGAAGATTGAAGAAGTAATGGAATTCCAGGATATTTGGGTCTATTATCACAGAAGCCCTATCATTAGAAATTGTACCCTAAACCCAAATTTATTTTTGAGCATAACATCAAGGCATTAATTTATATTTTTTTGAAAGTTTGAGATTACTATGGTGTACCTCAGGAGCCTGGGAAGAAGCCAACTTCTGAGCCTTCAGCGTGAAGACATCTGCTCTCTGAAATGTATTAATGCAGCCTGGGTGGCCCATGCTAACCCACTGTGCAGATACCTTAAATTAAGCTTTTGTGTGTGTGCAAGGCATGGAGGGCTTCCCCCACATCTCTTTTTAATTTTTTCCTTTGCTCATGAATTACTTTCAAGCCCTGACACCTTCAAGAAGTCCTAGGGTGCTGTATGTTAATAAAAGCATTTCCAAATGGGCAGTGGGTGGGTAGGCAGCAAATTAATTGGAAACTGCACAGTACTGTGCTTTAAGAAAATCCCTGCCGTTTTTACTTTTGTGATTTCCTTGCCAAACAGGATCCTTATGTTCTAAGTAAAAAATAAAAAATAAAAAAAAAACAGATAATTCAGAGCCACGAGAGTCTAGTTTCGTTTAACTCCCTCTTTTCCACCTCCCACCCCCCACTCATCTTTCCTGGGATGGAGGACCGGAGGCTTGCACTTGCCAGGAAAGTGCATATGGATGTGGTTAAAAAGGTCCTTGCTTGTTTCAAATCAATTTGCTTGAGTTTTCTTGTAATAAAAGATGGTAACCTTGACATTTAATGTGAAAAATACTCAACTCAGATTAGCTTAAGCAAAAAAGGAAATTGATGGTTTTCTGTTGAAAAGAAACCTGCAGATTGCTTGTTTCAGGCATGTCTGGAAGCAGGAATTGGTCCCTCAACTCTGCTTCCCACTGTATTGGTTTTATATAATGCACGGACAAACAAGCAACTCCAGGCTTTCCTTTTATCAGATTAGCAACACCAAGCAAAGAGCTCCCCTGCTTCCCAGTGGTCCCAGCTACACTCCAAGGGTTGGTACTCGTTAGATTAACTTGGGCCACAACTCATTCCTTACCCAACTGTGTCACAAAGCATGGAAACCTCTGATTGGTCAGTCATAGATTACCTGTAGCCCGCCTGAATCACTCTCATCAGAACTACACAGACCATAGGCATACTCTTCAAAAGATAACAGCTACTATCCTTAAACGTGACAGCAGCTAACTCTTCTGCCATAGTTCACAATGTCCCGGGCACTGCGCAAAATGTTGGGCAAGCTTTATTTTACTTAGTCCTCACAATCATGAAATTTGGTAGAGACATCAGGTGAATTAAAGACCTAAAAAAAAAAATAAATCCCTAAATTTTTTAAGTTCTAGAGTTGGGAAAACATCCTTAATTAAACAAAAAAGGAAAAGCCTTTTAGAAAAGGAAAAATAAGCAGGCAAGATAAAATAATGAACTGTTTTACAACAAAACAGAAAATAAACAAAGCTTAAAAATACACAAAAACTTGAAAATTATTTACTTACATATTTACTTATATACTTTTATATTATAAAGGTTAGTGTCTAAGCTGCAGAAAGGACTTCTATAGATCAACAATACAAATATATAACAGAATATTGACAAAAATGCAAACAAAATTCATAGAGGGGGAAAATGGATTAGTTAATAAAACATAAAAACATGTTTAATTTCATTCTTAAACAGGGAAATACAAATTGAAGTGACAAAATGTATTTCTTACTAAACTGGTCAAAAGTATCAAAGCATGATATTGAGAGTTAATGAGGTAGTGGGTAAATGAGCACTGTCACCAAGTACAGATGGATTGTAAATATGTGCAGCGACATTGGGGAGTAACAAAGCAGTGAGATTAGAATTTTCAATGTTCATATCCACATCCAAAAGAAGAGATGGATGAGCACAATTATTATAGCAATATCAAATATTGTAATTCTAATCATCATTTAGTATGGTTGCCTAAATAAAATACACCAAATCCAAAATATGGAATTGTATACACTAACTTTCAAAAATAAGGAGTATCTATGTAAAATGTCATAGAACTAACACCAAGACATATGTTGAATGAAAAATGAATGTAGAATATGTACTTTCTACTACCATTTACTACATAGACATATGTATACTCACAATGGCATAACATACTTACTAAGAATGCAGATTATTATTGATTGCAATAATACAGAAATGTAAGTGAAAATACTGCTTGAATGTGGATGTATCTAGAACGAAACATGCCAAACCAGAGGAGAAATGGAAAGGAATTAAGGGCAGTACAATCCATTCTCACCCTATCTATTAAGATATTCATTTTATAAAGAATTTTTATTTATGCATATAAATTTATAATTAATGAAATTTATGAAATTAACCTTTAAATTTTCTAAATGGTTAAGAATCATATACACAATATTTAATTTTCAAATACTTATTAAGTCTGATAAATGTTAGGTAGATACAGGTGAAAAGTGCAGGGTCATTGGTTCAGTCTTGCCCATTCCTTCAATCCTTGCTTTATTTAGTCAATAAAATTATTGTTGACTCCTACTATGAAGTAGGTACTGTCTTAGCTGTGCTGATATAGAAGTGGAGGAAGGCATCTGGCTACTCTCATTAAGCTCACACTCAATTATGAGAGAAAAGAATAAATAGATAACCAATTAATGTGATAGGTGATGATAAATATGAAGAAAAACGAAGATGGGAGCAAAAGTCCACTCCCTTTTCAGGATACTGAACACAGCCATGTCTCCATGCAACTCCTATGCATAGCTGCTCCTCCTCCTAACAGGAAATACAGAATAAGGAGGTTAGTAGAACAAATTACAACCCCACCACTGCAGTTGATCTTGAGCCTGAATACATATTCAACTACTCCCTTCTCTACTGTCTACTAAATTATCTCCACTTTCCTCAATGACTTTAGAAAGTTTTGATGGCTTCCTAACAGTGGTATTTCTGGACCAAAGGAAAAATGATTGTATGGTGTTGTAAACTTCTCCAAATTCCTCTCCATAATGTTTAAACGGTGCTGAATTCCCGGGAGTAATGAATGAAAGAGCCCATTTTCCCACAGTTTTCCACTAGAGTTTATGGTCAATACCATTTCTGAAAGTAGTTTTGATCTGAGTTTTTCTTATCATGGATAAGAATGATGATATTTATAAAGTTAAAAATCCAAATACAGTTATTTTCCATTGATCTTTCTGTTCATATCCCTATCCCATTTTTCAATCAGGATACTTTTCTCCCTTAATTTTAGAAGCCTTTTTGTATTAGAGGTTTTAATCCCTTATGATAAAAATTGCAAAAACTTTATTAACTGGTATTTTCCCAGAGAGACAAAGAAATTGAGTGAATGAGGCATGAAGCTACGTAAGAAAAGTATTTGTGTATCTGTTAGAAGCTGTATGGGGCTAGAGAAGAATTCCTCACTGGAAAGAATGGGTTATATATTACCTACAACATTGTAAGCAATTGACTATTGAGATTAAAATTCGAGAAAAAGGTTGGAGCTGGAGAAGGAAATTTGAAAATTGTGATGTTTGAAGCCTTGGAGCTGCAATTAAATAAACAACAAATGGATGTGGATGGTGCATAGTTCTGTAGTAGCAAATGCTATACATATTTTATACAAGGAGTGACATGAGCACTGCATCTAAACCATAGGTGTATAATACAAATATAAATCATATCTAAATCATGGAATTTGATTCTGACAACCACACCGTACAAAATGATGAACACTTCTGCCAAGTTGTAGTCATATAACATGTTTAGTAGTTTGGTGAACGATTCACTGGTTTTTGTCACAATTACTTCTTTTGAAAGAAAAATAAGAACAGCAGATGTGTTACAAAAAGATGGGGCCATATGCAGCAATGTGCCAAAACATTACAATGTCTATTTGGAATAGTTCAAAAATGGAGGGTTAATTCGACCTTTCCCAAGAAGAAAGAAAGAAAATCTGTAAAGCATTGTACAATCCAAGAGTCCCTGTTTGTTTGATTTTCAGCCATGTCCTCTTCATTTCTAAGTGTCTGGAACATCTGCTTTTACTGCCAAGATGTGAGGCAGTCAGCCTGCAAGCCTGATTGGGGTAGAAGAGACCTGCTAGCAGAGAGAGAGCCAGGTTGCTGGAGTCCAGGAAGCAGCTTCCCCTGACATCTGGAGTTGGTAATTAAACCTCTCCCAAGTGGACAGTTGTTTACATCAATCTAATGATCAGGTCTATACCTGTGCAAAACATTATGCAGTTCCAATAAACATTATGATATTATATGGCCCTTTAAATATATCGTTCCAGAGTTATGCCACTGACTTACATTCTTCCATTAAAATGGACATGATGGGAAGGTCAGGGCAACGTGCGATACAAGGAAGCAGCATTGAGGAGGTCAAGAATCCTAGATTCTACTACCAACTCTGTCATGACTCAATATAGATGTGGCCAAGTCAGATGGAATGTCTTATCACTGAAATGCACTGCATAATGGGACATTTGTATGCCATCTAGGTCCACTTCCTCAAGTTGCAAATAAAATCAGTCTCAGCCTTCTATAGGTACCCTGGGGAATCAGCCTTTTGCCAATAACATGCATTCTAATCTGTTTTCTGTCATGATATTTTAAAATAAATAGACCCTGCATATGGACCTTTCAATGCTGGTAACTGGGCAGACATGTACTTTGCATATATGTTGCGAAGTGTTAGCATGCTCGTGTGCCTGCAGGTCTGAAAGTGCATGCTACAGCACAGCTTATCTAAAACAAAGCTGATACTTTAACTTATTTGAATCCAACAAAAGCAATGGGTGATATTAATTTGTTCCTTCCCAGACTCCAACTATATTCCAGCATGATAAACTGAATATTCTTTTCAAAATGTATTTTTTCCAGAAAAATTGAAATGAATGTTAACACCGACATATCCATCAGCTGTGATATGTCTCAGAGCACATACCTGCCCCTTGGAGGAAAATTGAGCCCTAGAATATGAGTCGGGTTAAATTGCGCGAGGGATAAGAAAAGAACCCAAAGTGACCACCACTTGCAATGCAGACATCCCATCCCATATAGAAGTGCTGGTTCAAGTCCCAGTTGCTCCACTTCTGATGCAGCTCCCTGCAATGTGCCTGGGAAAACAGTGACCTGGGAAAGCAGTGACCTTGGCAAGCAGTGACCTTGGCCTATGCCATCCATGTGGGAAACCCAAGTGCAGTCCTAAGCTCCTAGCTTCATATTGGTTCAGTTCTGACTGTTGCAGCCATTTGAGGAATGAACCACCTGATGGAAGATCTCTTTTTTTTCTGTGTCTTCCTCTTTCTCTGTCACTCTATCTTTCAAATTAATAAATATTTTTTTTAATCTAAAAAGGTACAGGTATTCTTCTTGGGACATCAACATGCCATATCAGAATGTCTGGATCCAAGTCTTTTTTTTTTTTTTTTTTGACAGGCAGAGTTAGACAGAGAGAGAGAGAGAGAGAGACAGAGAAAAAGGTCTTCCTCCCGTTGGTTCACCCCCCAAATGGCTGCTACAGCCAGCACACCGTGCCAATCCAAAGCCAGGAGCCAGGTGCTTCTTCCTGGTCTCCCATGCGGGTGCAGGGGCCCAAGCACGTGGGCCATCCTCCACTGCACTCCCGGGCCACAGCAGAGAGCTGGTTTAGAAGAGGAGCAACTGGGACAGAATCCGGCACCCTGACTGGGACTAGAACCCCGGGGTGCCAGCGTTGCAGGTGGAGGATTAGCCTGGTGAGCTGCGCCACCGGCTAGATGCAAGTCTTGGTTCTGCTTCCAATTCCAACTTCCTTCTAATGCATACCTAAGTGATGCATCAAATACTTGGGTTCCTGCCACCCACAAGGAAAAAAAATCCAGACAATTCTGGGCCCTGGGCTTCAGACTGAGCCAGCCCTAGTTGTTTCAAGCATTCAGGTAGTGAACCAGCAGATAAAAATTCACTCTCTCTATTCCCCGCTCTTCAAATAAATAAAAATAATTCTCTTTTTTTGGAACAAGATATCTAAAAGCAAATGGGATGCCAGCTATGCTGGGGGGACCCTGGAGAACTACAGAATTATATTTCTTCAAATTCAGGATCTCGCTCAGAAAGATTTTCTTCTCTGGGAATTCACACAACCTTGTTTATGATCTGAGTGCTCCTTACTCTGCCATTCACTAGCTAGGTGAAGACTGCATGTTATTTTACCTCCTTCAGCTTCAATTTCTTTACCTACAATACAGCAATGCCTACCATTTATGTGCCCCTCCACTTGGGGCCACATCACCATTCAAATAGTATATTTTTTATAACACAGGCAAACAGAACATAAAGCTACTGGGAAGGGAAGGGAAGGGAAGGGAAGGGGAAGAGGGGAGGGGAGGGGAAGGGAGGACTGTTTTAAGATTGAGAAAAGCCATTGTATTAGGTTTTCATGGCTGCTATAACAACAGACCACAAACCTTATGGTAGCCCAAAACAGAAATATCACAGAAGCCCAAATATAAAGTGTCCATGGGGCCGTGTTCTCTTTGAGGGTACTAGATAAGAAGCTGTTTCTTTTCTCTTTCTGCTTCTGGTAGCTGACAGCATTCCTTGGCTTTAGTCCCTGGCTCTGTGATCACATTGCCACCACATCCTCTGGGTATTTCCCTTATAAGATGCCCGTGATGGCAGTTGGAGACCACACAGATAATCCAGGATGATCCCCCTCAAAATCTTAAACTTAATCACATTTATGCTGGCCTCCTTTTCCAAATAAAGTAATATTTACTGGCCCCAAGGATATGATGCTGATATACTGGGAAGGGGGACATTTGGGGGCTACTATAGGCAATAGTGTTTCCCTGTTGGAGGTGCATCTCACTTTACAAAGCCCAACATTTCACATATACACAAAAAGATGCTTGGATGTAAAATTATTCAGTGTCAGGGTCCTATAAAGAATCAAACCTATTCTTTCCACTGGGACAGTCAAATTACCCACATCCCAAATTTTACACTGTTTCAGAAACATGCCAAATCCATGTTACACAGGTTGAAAGGTTTGCACACTTGCAGTGAATAGTCTACCCCTGCACTGGGCTAAACCCAGACTATGCACTTCAGGCAGTCCATCCTTCCAAATAGATCAGCTCTTTGAGGTACAAGCTGCCCTGTGCAAGTGGATGTTCAAGAATGCTTCAGAGGATGAATCTGATGTCAATTTAGAGCTTCTCAAATGTGCTACTGATCTCGAGTTGCCTTTGATCAGAAAAAATGGCAGAGTTTTGTCAGTGTTCTAAAGCCAGTCTACCCTGACCTTTGTTATAATCAAATCTGCTGAAGACTTTATAGAAAGAGAACATGCAGGGTAAGGTTCTTAAAAAATAGTACATAGAGCAAATCCCAAAGCTGGTGGCAAAAATCAGAAGCAATCCACTAGCCCAAAGGAACCCACCAGACAGCAGCTGCTGAGCCCCTTGACCAGCCTGGCTCCGAACAGAAATTGGAAGAGGGAGGTGGAAACAGCATTTTCTCTTGAGGGAGAAAAGGAATTAAGTACACATAGAGTAGCAGATGGAACATGGCCTTATAGTAATCCAGGAACCATGCCAGCAAAGGAAGACAGTATTCAAAAATAGCAGGTGCCTCCTGCAGATTTTTTGCCAGGGAGGCTTTTATAAGGCATCAGGCTTACAGCCTAGGGGATGAAAATCTTGATGAAGCTCAGTATCCAGCTAGCTCTACAGCAGAGACCAGAATGAGCTAGTGCTGCTTTAGTATGCCTTGGATAAGTACTGGCTCGTGAGTAGAGTTGATTGTCTTTGGAGTCATTCAGCTTTACATGGCCTTTGTTCATGAAGGGGCGGTCACACATGCAGAGACATCCTGCCATCCAGCATGGCTGTGCACCTGCCTAAATCAATACACCCTCAGCTATTGTGAAAACTGAACCAGAGAGATGACGTTAAATACAATGCTCATTAAAATGGCCCAGCCAACTCCTCTGCATTGTATAGAGTAGAAGTCTGATGAACTGATTTTAGAGCTGGATTATTGAGTCAGATTGGCCTTGAGGTCATCTAGCTCTATAATTTACTGCTTTATAATCTTAGGGAGGCTGATAACTATCTCTAAACTATAGGTTTATTTTCCCTGCAAGTAGAGATTATAATATTTTCTATATCAAATGAATATTGTGTAGAATAAAGGACACATTATCAAGGCATTCAGCTTGTAGCATGGCACAAGGTGAAAGTATTAGCTGTAGTCGCTATTAAGATAATGATGGCTACATGAGTAGAATAGTGGGTGTGGTCATCAGGAGCAAATACTGAAGGCCAACATGCAAAGAAAAGGAAAGCCAGCAGTAGTTGGAGTTTTCTGTTTAATGGCTTTCATTTTGTTGCTCCAAGTTTGAGGAAGGCTCGCCCTTTTCATCTTGTCTTGGCAAGCAATGAGGATAAACAAACTGTTGCACACTGCATGCTGGAACTCACAGGCAAGAGAAGCAGTTGTGGAAGAGTGCACACGGTCCCATTCTCTCAGCATCTCACAGATACGAGCATCAGGCACAGTTGGACACATCGCTGGCTGTGCTCCAGAAGGATCCCTTCCCTGCTGCTTTACTTCTCTACAGGGTTTCAAGGAAGCAGCCTTCCAAGTCTGGAAAAATAGTAAGAGCTTGGGCACCAGCTGCTCAGAGGAGCTGCAGAACAGTAGAGTGAAATTAGCAGCTAATAGCACCTGGACAGCTCACTGAAGTCAAGAGTAGCCCCTCCCACCAAGAGTAAGGTTAGGGGCACTTTTCCCAGTTGCCTCATTTCCAGGCAACCTTGTGTGAGCCATCTGCTTCATCTGGTAGACAATCTTTCCTATATTTCTGAAGTCCTTCTTCCAGGTAATTAAACACGGATTCATGGAACATCTAATGATTAGGAGTTTTTTGAACTTTGGAATCCAGTAGTCATCAACTCAAACCGCAGCTTAGTCACTCATTAGCTGTGTGACTTTGGAAAAGTTGAAATTCTTCTTCAGGCCTTGATTTCCACTCCTCTATTAAGGAGGTAAAAATTGTAGCTGTCATCATAAGGTTTGGGGGATTAATTTAGATAAGATATGAGAAATGTTTAGTACAAGGCCTATCAAATGAGAGCACAAGTACACAGTAATTGAACTGAGCTGGGATCTGCATTGAATTTCAAAAGGGGGGCACCAGATCTTTTCTTCTCATATTAATGCCTAGAATTTTACAATATATCTACAAGAAGGAAAGAAATCTCTCTTCATCATTTCCTTCCAAGCCATAAAATATTTGCACTTGAAACTGGAGAGAAAGGAGACACTTCACTCTTTCCCCTCCACCTAAAATCCCTGGTCAGAATTTCTAATCTCCATTGTAGAGATTGTGAATGCCCTCATCACTGTATTTTCTTGGGTTCCCATTCTATATTCCATCTTTGAGAATTCCATCCTATATTTCCTTAAGCTAGCTCTGATCTTCCTGTTTTTCTAGTACTTCTCACCTAAGCAGTGTGTCTGGAAGTACCTTTTATTCAATTATTTATGCTCTTTGCAAATATTGACACATTCAATTCTTCCATACCTGCACTATTCTAAGCATGGAGACACAACCGTGAACAAGATACCTATGGAAGGAAGAAGACATTTAAACAAGAAAATCAGTATATGGCTAAGGGTAATAAGATTAGTTCAAAGCAGGAACAAATGACCCATTTTCGAATATGTGGATAGGGCTGATAGAGGAAATTTAAGAGAAAGTGACATTCAAGCAAAAGATTGAAAGACCAGAAGAATGATCAGGAATTACCCCAGGGAGAAAGAGTGTAAAGAATAATTTCAGACAAAGAGGAGCCAACTCTCAATCTTGACCTCCATTTCAGGCCCAATTCAAGTTGCAATATCCCAGGAGCAACTAACTGTTCATCCCTGCCATTAATCCTCCCTACCCATAAGAAAACTTTGAAGTTTTAGAGTTCACATTTTGTTGAAATTTCTGCACCTCTCAAGAACAGCACAACCTCAATTCACTCACAGAAAGAGAGAAAGAAAAACAAGTTGAGCTCAGAGAAGCTCAAAGGCTCTCTTTTGCAAAGCAAAGAGGATCTTTGACCAGGTTCCCAGAAAGAGCCACTTTCCTTCATGCTTTTCAAGGGAGGAGCCCAAACTGCCTTCACACAGCAACAGAATGACCCAATTGACAAAGTCAGGCCATTTCTTTGCCTGTCAAAAAAATGGACTTTCTCAGTTTCCACTGTGGATGAAAATGTAATATTTCTGTTTGCAATTTCAATTTCACAGCTGACTGGCATCTGCAGAGACAGAGAATTCTAATAAAATTGCAGAAGCATTTAATACAATGACTGGCAGATGGGGAAAGGGTCTGTAGCAACTCCATTTTTCTGATTCTGTTAACAAAACATGGCATACACTTTTTTAATGTGTTGATGCTGTTCCATTTACATTTTAAATCTGATTACTAAAAACAGTGATTATAACTTGGGGGAGAGGGGTGATGCAGCTTACCACCTGAATGGTTTAATAACATATAGATCCTTTTTTATTTCCTTTCCAATCAGACAAATTAGCATTCCAGTTCCTGCACTTAATAAAGTTACACAGGATAATCTCAAAAAAAAAAATGAGTGCAACATCATGTCAATATATTATTTATGCACACTTGATCTGGAAATTAGGCAACAATGAAGTATTCTTTAGCCATAACAGAGAGCTCTTTAAATAAAATTAGTGCCACAAGGACATATAAGACTAAAAATTATCACTGATCAAACGGGATGAGGCTTATGAGTACCAATGGCAAGGAAATTTGCCACTTTGCTGCTTAAATAAACATGTTGGCACCTTATCACTTAAGCACACCCAGCTGTCAACACTTCCTAAGTGGTAACTGAGAAAGCAAAGCTAAAGATTATCATAAAACCCAGTATGAATGCAATTTGCTCATAGCCTTGCTTTGTGACTTTGGCTGAGTTTCTTGGGCCTAAGTTTTAATAGTATTAAACTAGGAAGTGTGGAACTGACTCCCAAGTGTTAGTGCTTGAATACACCAGTCGGCTGTACATTTTCCCACACAGAGCTTTTATTATTGTCCCTTTTAAAACAGATTCCTTGGTTCCAACCACCAAATGGTCCAATTCAGTGGGGATAGAGCAGAACCCAGAACTGACTATTTAACATTCCCAGGAGTCTAGGTTTGGAAGCCATTGTCTTTACTTGACACCGAGCCAAAAACAATTTTCCCAAATGTGCAGGAAGAAACCCCAACACACAAACTTACATTTGACTAAAAATGGTAAATACTGCTACAGCTTGGATATGGTTTAAGTGTGTCTCCCAAAAGATCATATAGGGGAAGACTGATCCTCAGAGTATTAGTGTATAGCAGATGGGACCTATAAGATATGGAGTCTATTGGGAGGCTCTAAGGTCACTGGGGTAATGCCACAGAATGAATTAAGGTAGTGTCCAAGGGAGCTCTCAAGTAGCACTTGTAAGAGTATTATTGCCTCTTGTCTCCTCTAGGGTGACATAATCTCTCCCTATCTACACACACTCCCACCACTGTGGCACCACCTGCTTTGACACCTTCACCAGAGCCAAGCTGATGGCAGTGTGGTGCCCTTGAACCTCCAGAAGCAGGAGCTGAAAAAACCTGTTTCTTTTATAAAGTAGCCTGCCTCAGGCATTTTATTAAAGTAACAGAAAATGGACTGAAACAAATACCTAAATATATTTCTCACTAATTGACTTTGTAGCTATGTGTAGATGTTCTAAGACAAGATGTAGTTTGAGGCACTTGGAAAGGCTGCTTCACTTAAATTGAGCTTGTTAATCCCTTATGTCTTCAGACCCAATTGTACAACTACAGGAAGCCTAGTGAGCCTCTGGCAGGCTAAGCTGAGCACAGATGAGAAACCAAATTAACAGTCAAGAGCTATTGGGCAGGAGATCAGGGACAAAGAGTACTTCACGTGAAATAAAGGCTGCCTTTCCCAGAGCAAAGACAATAACCAGAAGCCAGCACAGCTTTGAAATATAAACATAACATGCTTTGAGGAAAATAGGTGATTTCCTTGCCCCCAAACATGAGCTCCTCCTACGGGCATTGAGGCAACTCATACCAGGGGGTTCTCAAAGTGTGCTCTCCAGCTATGTATTTTTCTTGTTTTAACAAATTTTTTATCTGGTCGTGTATGTATTTATTTGAAATGCAGAGAGACAGAAGTCTCCCTTGCACTGGTTCCCTCCCAAATTCCTGCATCAGCCAAGATTGGGCCAGGCCAAAGCCAAGGATTGATAATTCAATCCATGACTCCCCACATGGTTGGCAGGAGCTTAAGTACTGGAATGGTGACTACTGCCTCCCCGGGTGTGCGATAACAGGAAGATGGATTCTGGGGCAGAGACAAAACCTGAACCCAGGTACTCTGATTTGGGATGATAGTATCCCATCCATTGTCTAAACCAGTAGACCCGACCCAGATGTCCATCCTTTTTTTCAGTTTTTAGAGAACTGAAAATATAGATAGTCTCAAGGTTAAGAAACAGCTCAAACAGTATAATTCATAATTTTTTCATTTAAACTCCTCATCCTGATAACCAGGCAAGAGAAGTATCCTGTAAAATGAACTTAAAGATGAGAGAGAAACAGAGACAGAGAGTCTTCATGAGACATGGCCATGGACTGGATGAATGGCAAGAGAGGCACCCAAGTTCCACCTCATAATATTTCCTGGGAACAGCCTTGCCAATCCACATGATAAGAAAAGTGTCATTCTGTGCCTCCCCACTTCCCATAAGACTTACAAGGTTATAGTTGATGTTGTCATCATGCATCCCAGGACCATGAAGAAATTAGCTGTGTAGATCCACTATGATCACCTCTCACCTGAGGCAGTTTGAATGCCAAGTTTAGCAGATGATTGGCAGGAGAGTATTTAAAGAATGGCATTTCCGTCATTTTGTTACCTGACCTGCTGCCAGTTGAGTCTCCCCAGCCTGTTTCCAGTCCCATTAGTTGCCATGGATGCATCTCCTTATCTAAATGACAGTTCAGGCAGCATCTGCCCTACCATCACCCTTAGAAAAAACAGTTTGAGTTCTCAAAGTGGAATTATGGAAACATCACAGTGTTTTATTACCATTAGTATTATTACTTTATTACATAATTTTCAGTTCATATGACAACAACCTCTCCTATTAAATCCTCACAAAATAAAGCCAGAGGGGGTATATAGCCTGATAGTTAAGATGCTCATGTCCCATATGGGAGTGCCTGGATTCCAGTCCTAGCCCCAGCTCCTGACTCCTGTTTCCTGCTAATGCAGATGCTGAGACACAGCACTGATGTTTCAAGTAATTGAGTTCCTGGCACCTATAGAGGACAGCTATATTGAGCTCCTAAGCTCCTGGCTCTCAGCACTGCACAAGTCACTTCAGACATTTAGGGAGTGAATCAGCATATGATAATTTCTCTCTCATGCTCTCACCATCTCTTCTTCCCTCCGCTCAAATTAATAAAAAGAGAGATTCACATAATAAGATCAATGAGTAAATGAAATTAGGTCTAGAGAAATTTTCCAATTGAAAACCTTGATTTATGCACATAAATAGACATAAATGCAGAGCATAAGTCCATAGCAAAATGGATATGCTGTGCGCTTCACTAGTTCAGCAGGAGAGCAAAGACAAGCCGAGTGCATGCTTTTGCCAGGCACTGTGCTAGACCCATTATAGGGCCACATTTAATCTTCTTGCACTCTGGGAGTTTGATTATCCCTGTTACATGAGGCACATGAGGAAATGAGACATCAGAGTGGTGAAGTACACTGGAACAAACGCCTCCATAAGCCATTGATATGGGCCATGTCTGTTCTAAGAGTTTTACACGCATTAAGTCATTGATCCACAAAACCACCTATGAACTAGGCCTAGTTGTCCCCATGTTGCAGATCAGCATAGTGAGACACAGAGAGGTGAGTCAGCTTCGCAGTTTTACATAGCTAGCTTGTCAGCACTAAAACCAAGTATCAGATTCAAGCCATTTGGCCCTAAGTCTGTATATTTGATCCTATTCTCTTTTATTCTCCCATGACATTTGTTTGTAAAGATAGCAGCTAGCAGAAATGGAGTCTAACTTAGCTGCACCCCAAGTGCCCCACTGAATCTATATATGTTTCCACTCACTTTGACCTGAAGCCACTGGTTTCCAACATAGATTAGACTATAACTTCTTTCATGGCACAGACCTGGACACAAGTTATTGTTTAAGCAAAGAGCTTAAATTATGGATGCTTATTAACCAATTAAAAATTTATTTAAGGTTTCTTAGTACAGTCCTTTCTAAGCTGTACATTTAAAAAGATAAATGCACTATAAAACCTAGGTCCCAGGCAGATGTCCTGAGTGCTTACATGATGGACAAGAGCCAGGTAGCAGGAGGCTACCACAAGGAAGGGGAATGGAGGAGAAGGAAAGTGAAAAACCAGGAGGAAAGGAGAAAGAATTAAAAGACATTATTGAGTACCTATTATGTTCCAGGAATCTCTGTACTTAATATTGCTCATATGCAGAATAAATCAGAAGTAAATTTATTTCTAACCAACCTCAAAGAAACAAGTTGCTTACCCTAAGTGCAGCTCCTCAACTTCAATTCCATGTTTAAAAAATGAATTGAGGGGCCGGCACTGTGGCACAGCGGGTTAACGCCCAAGCCTGAAGCGCCAGCATCCCATATGGGCACTGGTTGGAGACCCAGCTGCTCCACTTTCGATCCAGCCCTCTGCTGTGGTCTGGGAAAGCAGTGGAAGATGGTTCAAGTCCTTGGTCCCCTGCACCCACCTGAGAGATCTGGAAGAAGCTCCTGGCTCCTAGTTTCAGATGGGCACAGCTCCAGCCATTGCCACCAACTGGGGAATGAACCATTGGATGGAAGACCTCTCTCTCTCTGTCTCTCTCTCTCTCCCCCCATCTCCTCTCTCTGTGTAACTTTGACTTTCAAATAAGTAAATAAATCTTTTTAAAAATTAATTGAATCTCCCTTATCTCTATTTTCTCATCTGTAAAATAATAATAACAGTACCTTTTGCTCAGAATGGTTCTAAGAGCAAATTAGAGAATTTTTACAAAGTACTTAGAAGTATGCTTGCCACATAGTTGTCCTCAGCCCTGCCCAGTTTTCAATGCTGTTAATGGATAATAAAGGAATAATGAAAAGAAGGAAGATATTTCTGGCATTGTGCTAGATACAAGTGTTAAGACATTACACCAGGACTGGCATTGTGGCATAGCATGCTAGACTGCCACCTGTGACACCAGCATCCCATGTAAGCACAAGTTCAAGTCCTGGCTGCCTTGTTTCTAATCCAGCTCCCTGATGATACACCTGGGAAAAGCAGCAGAAGATGGCTTAAGTGCTCTAGTCCCTGCCACCCATGTGGGAGACAAGATGGAGTTCCAGACTCCTGGCTTCAGCCATTTGGGGAGAAAAACAGTGAATGGGAGAATCTCTCTCTCTCTCCCTCTCCTCTCCTCTCCTCCCTTCCCCACCCCCTGCTTTCTGTAACTCTGCCTTTCAAATAAATAAAGTAAATCTTAAAAAAAGAAAGTATACCAGAGTGGCAAAACATATCCACAAGTTAACTTTCAACCTTCCTTGAGCATCTCAAAGACCAGCAGGAGACCTTCTAGATGAGAGCAACTTGTCTCAGATGGTAAGATCTGCAGACTCCCAGGCATCTTGTTAGAATGCTGACTCAGTAGGTCTGGATAGGGACCTGACAGTCTGCATTTCTAACAAACTCCCAGGTGATGCTCTCTGGCCCAGAGGCCAAATTTCGAGTAACCAAGACCTAAAAAATTGTCTTCCTATTTCCTGGTCTCTAAATATCAGCCCCCTTCTCAAGTGTCTGAGATAATGAAAACAAGCCAGGGAAAATAAATCATCTTCAACAACCAAGTGTCAAATAAATTAAAGTCTCAAGCATGGAGACTATAAAAGCTATTGAAGGCAGCTTCCCAGGGCTCTGGAGACTGGAAATCTTTTCTGCACATTCTCCTGGCAGCCAGATAATCACTGAAGAGGAGTGAATGCCTTCATTTTCCTCTCCATATCCCTGAATCAAAAGAAGTAAGCATAAATCTGCTGTGTGGCTCCAGGTCCAATTAAAGGCTTAGTCCCTTGGCAATCTATTTAAACTTCCAAATGCATCCAAGAAAGAAGAAGGGCTATTTTACTGAGTTTGTTGGAATATTTGGGGCCTTTATTTTTTTACTATTTCCTATAACAGAGCCCTGCTAGCCCCACACGAGCAACATCCCAATTTAACACACACTATCCTACAGACAGATGCTACAATATTCATTTTTATTGAGTGACCCACAGGAAATAGCAGGAATTTTGATAAGCAATGGAAATTGTTCCCCATAATACCCACCTAGACCCTCTTCACTTCTCCACACATGCCCCACAGGATTGTTCAGTAAAACCAATTATGACAAAGAAAGTTGGGCTGGAAAAAAAAAAACTCTTTCATCCAGAAAAAAAAAATATTATTGACCCCATGCTGTGATCCAGGACCCATGGGAGTGGAGAAATATTTTCAGTCTGACTCTTAGAAAAGCTTTCACAAATATTTCATGAGCTCCAACATTACAGAAATCACCAAGTCCCTTCTTTTTATTGCTACCCCTTCCTGAGCACAACACCAAGATCACCCACATCCAAACAATGAGGAGGAGTGGGATGAAGAGAGCAGGAGCAAAGAGTTTGCTCTTTGACATAGGCATGCAGGGATCCAGTCTTGCCTTGGATTTTATAATCCTTGTTCACCTAAGTGCAATGAGAAGGCCAGGTTGTGCTAAAACCCTGGGTTTATTCCCACTTCTCACACATCTAGTCTCTCAGGCAGGATGTGCTGAACATGGGCCTGTTCAAAGCATAAGGAGAATGCGCACTGGTTAAGAACATGAGCTCTGCTGTCAGATTTCATGGGCTCTGACACTTACCATGAGTGTGATCTTGGATAAATCTTAGCTTTTCTTATTTTTGTTTTATTTATTCATGAGCCTGGGTTAATAAAACACCAATTTCTAAGGTTACTGTGACAATGAAATAAGACAATGCATATAAAGCACTTAAGCACCATGCCTAGCACGTGTGAAACTATTCCTATTCTGCCTTGCAGAGCTCCCTAGATGCTAATGAAAGTGGAAGCAAATTTTTAAGTTTTGTCCCTTGTAACTACACTGCTGACTACAGTTAAACATTAAGTCACCAGATGACTAGCAAATACAATTCAACACCCAGAGATAAATGTTTTTTTTTTTCATTCTCTGAGTCTCATCATCCCTATCTTTAAAATGAGGAGGTTGCATTAAATTTCTGACCTTCTAAGTTCCAACAGGAATGTCTAGATATTGTTGAGAATTCTCCAGAGGTGCAAGCAAATCCCCAAAGACTTCTTCCTAGAGGCTGAGGTGGGAGCTGAGGCGTCATTAGAGCTGCACAAACAGCAGCCGCATCCCACGATCTTGCCTAGCACTATCTATGTGCTTTTCATTCCTTCCCCTTACAGGAAGATATTGATATGCACAGGACACTAATGGAGACACTAAGGTAACCAGGATGCATAGATACATGAAGTGTGGCCCCTCAGACCAAGCAATGCACAGACCAGTAGAAGAATCAAGCCAGGTAACTAACAATGCCAAGACTGGAGGTGTCGGGCAGTGTGAATATTTGTTTTGCTATTAGTGCCATAAGCAATGTTCGTGGTGCCCTTCAGGTTATCTCCCATGGTCTCCAGTAATAAGAATAGCAATAACTACAGTTCCTAGTACTAAAGCTGCCTCTATTACTATGAGTGGATTACATGTTAATTCTGTACCAAGTCCATACCAACTGCATTGAGTCCTCTATAACCTTCTCTTGAGTTAGATATTGTTATCCTTCCCGGGCTAAACACTATGGCATTCCCTGCTATGGCTTCTTTTTTTTAAGATTTTTTTTTAAATTTATTTGAAAGGCAGAGTTATAGGGAGAGGGAGAGAGAGGGAGAGAGAGAGATTGCTTCTATCTGTTGGTTCACTATTCAAATGGTCACAACTCACAACTTGGGTTGGGTGAGGCCAAAGCCAGGAGCTAGGAGCCAGGAGCTTCTTACCGGTCTCCCAAGGGTATGGAGGGGTCCAAGCACTTGGGCCATGTTCTACTGCTTTCCCAAGGCACATTATCAGGGAGCTAGATCAGAAGTAGAGCAGCCAGGGCTCAAACCAGGACCCATATGGGATGACAGCATCACAGGCAGCAGCTTAATCTGCTATGCCATGATGCCTGCTCCAACTATGCCTGCTTCTTATAACAGCAAGTGGCCCAGTCACAGCTTTTTCAGCTCAAGAGGCTACACTTACCCCATATAAACCCTTCCTTATTGCCACTGTTGATATCACAAACAAGAACTGAATCTAGGGCTGTCTATTCATAGATAGGATGAAAAAATATCAAGTTTCTAATTATATTCTCAGAACTTTCTTTCCCGGGCTTCATATTAGGATCATTTAGTGACTTTGTTTTTAACTCCAATGCAGACCAGTTAAATCTGGCATTTAAAATTCCTATATTCTATATTAAAGTAACTGGGTTTACTAATCCTGATTCCAGCTTCCTGTATTACAGGCTCTGTGAGCCACCTGTGAGACCTGGATTGAGTTCCTGGCTCCCAACTTTGGCCCCAGTCCAGCCCTGACCATTGTGGTCATATGGGGAGTGAATCAGTGAAAGGATCTGCTCTCTTGTTCTCTTGTTCTCTCTCTCTCCCTCCCTCTCTCTCTCTTTCTCTCTCTCTCTCTGCCTCCCAAAACAACAGGCTAAGGGATGGGGAGTAGCGGCATTGTGATGTGTAGCAGATAAAGCTACCACCTGTGATGCCAACATCCCATATGGGTGCCTGTTCAAGTCCTGGTTGCTCCACTTCTGATCCAGCTCCTTGCTAATGTGCCTGGGAAAGCAGCAGAAGATGACACAAAAGCTTGGGCCCCTGCACTCATGTGCAAGATCTGGAGGAAGCTCCTGGCTCTTGGCTTCATTGTGACCCAGCCCTGGCCAGTGTGGCCACTTAGGGAATATCTCTCATTCTCTGTAACTCTTTCAAATAAATAAAATAAATCTTAAAAAAGAAGATTAAGGGAAGGTATGTTGAATGTATATATTTTTGCAAAGTCCTCTTTATTATAATATGAAGCCAAAGTTTGACATCTCAACTTCAGAGCAACGGTTCTCAAAGTGTGGTCCTCAAAGTGGAAGCATCAGCATCTCTTAGTACTTGTTAGAACACACTCCACACTTGGTAGCCTCCACTCCAGACTTCCTGGATCAGAAATGTGGATGGTTGCACCAACTGATCTGAATTTGAGCAAGCCCTCCAGATGATTCTGGTGAACACTGAAGTTTGAGCTCCAGGGCTCCAAAGCTTTGTTACTCCAAGTGTGGTCCATCAAGGAACAGCTTTGGAATCAACTGCAAACGGGCCAGAAGCACAGAATATTCTTCCGCCACCTAGAGTTAACGAGTCAGAATCATCATTTTTAACAAGATCTCCAGGGACTTGTATGTATGAATGTTTGAGAAATACAGGGAAAAAATTCTTCTCAGTAGACGAAGTTAAAAACATTCAAAGCATGAAGTGAGGAAGTGAGTTCTACCTCAAGAGAACTGATCAGATCAACCTGCAGGTCTCCCTCAACCTATTTGTACGGAAACTTGGTATTTCAGTAGACAGGAATCACTGCCAGAAATCAGAGTATGTTGTGTTCCTCAGTGTTGGGGGGGTTGGGAAGGTTAAAAATGAGTTTATAAGGGGGTGGCCCCCGTGACTTACTTGGTTAATCCTCCAACTGTAGCATCAGCATCCCATATGGGCGCCGGGTTCTAGTCCCAATTGTTCCTCTTCCAGTCCAGCTCTCTGCTGTGGCCCAGGAGAGCAGTGGAGGATGGCCCAAGTGTTTGGGCCCCTGCACCCTCATGGGAGACCAGGAGGAAGCACCTGGCTCCTGGATTCAGATCGGTGTAGCACGGGCCATAGAGACCATTTGGGGGGTGAACCGACAGAAGGAAAACCTTCCTCTCTGTCTCTCTCTCTCACCGTCTAACTCTACCTGTCAAAATAAAAAAAATGAGTTTATAATACAGAAATTGAGAAATTCCAGTAGGGAAAGCAGATGGACATGGCAGTTGAAGATATTAAAAAGTAAAGGACAATAGGTATAAAAATAATACATAAAGAAGCAGAAGAGGCAGGCACCATGAGGGAGAGAGAGTGAATAAAAGTTAGAGCTGATGGTTAAAGTTGTCTAGAGTCTCCCACACTCCCAATCTTGATTTCAGTTCAACATTTTCCACACAATAAGTGTCTTTTCTTGAGGGTCAGGTGTTATGGTTCAGTGGGTTAAGCTGCCACTTGAGACTCCCTCAGATCATACTGCAGTGCCAGATCAAGTTTCAGCTCCTCAGCTTCTTATTCAGGTTCTTGCTAATGTACCCGCAAAGCAGCAGATGATGGTGCAAGTACGTGGGTCCCTGCCAGACATGTAGGAGACCTGGATGGAGTTCCTGGCTCCTGGCTTCAGTCTGCCCTGCCTCAACTGTTGGAGGAATTTGGGGATTAAACCTCCTTCTCTCTGTCACTCTGCATTCCAAGTAAATAAATCCTTTAAAGAAAAGAAAGAAAAAAAATGGCTTTTCTTGAGATGGTTCCAAAGGTCCCTGTCCCTGTGACGATGAGCATTCACTCCATACAGTGCCCACTGCTCAAAGTGGGGCAAGAAGGAAATCTGGCTTCACCAGCCAGCTGCAGTCCCACTCAAGGACCAGTTTACTGAGAAGTATTCTGCCTGGAACCACACCATACCTCATGAGATCTACTCAGTGTTCCCAAACAAAATAAATTCCTGGGAGGGAGAAAGATCAGCAACAAGCACTGGCAGATGGTAGAAAATGCCTACATTTTTCCTCCTACACAGAAATTTGGGCAAGGTTTCAGCAGCGAGGCTCCCCAGCGCCCACACACCTCACCTCACCTGGCACCACATCTGTTCTACTTACACCGCATGCTTTGCCAAGGTAAGATGAAGAGCAATGGAAGCATAAAAGGAAAGGACCCAAAAGGAAAAGAGGAACTTCTCAATGAAATAAAGCTACCTGAGACTGTTTTCTCTATATATGAGGAGTCTTGCCAAAATTATGGAAAATATATACTTGATAAGTATACCTTCTTAATAGGGAAGTAAAGAATTCTGTAATAACTAAATACCTTATGAATACCGTGTAGCAGAGAATGTCCCTCGGCAAAACTACGAGCTACGATATATTAATAAGAGAGCTACACATACGAACGGTGTATACACAGATCGCAAGCATTGGATCCGGACAGTACATCAAATCATGAAATACAAGCCTACCAAATGGAAAGCCCACCTGCATTCATTCGTGCTTCAACAAAGAGTCTACTAAACCAATATGGAAGCTTTTGAGTTCCCAAGAAATGCTAGTTGTCAACTTATCTTCTACCTCAACATATGGTTCATACATACAAGACAAATGTTCTCCAGGAATAAGTGGAAAGTGTTTTTTTTTTAATTCCTTTGGTTGTTGTTGTTAGAGATATTTTTTATTTCATTTGAAAGGCACAGAGACAGTGATATAAGGACAATCAGAGAGAAAGAGAGATCTTCCATCCACTGGTTCACTCCCCCAAATAGCCACAATAGCCAGGGCCAGATCAGGCTGAAGCCAGGAGACAGAAACTCTATCCTGTCTCCAAAATGAGTGCCAGGGGCACAAGTTCTTGGGTCATCTTCTGCTGCTTTCCCAGGACCATTAGCAGAGAACTGGATGATAGGTAGAGCAGCCAGGACTCTAAACAGCCCTCTTCTAGAGGATCCTGGCTTCTCAGGTGGCAGCTTAAACCATTGTTCCACAATGCTGGCCCCTTTCCTCTCATCTCAAGAAATCACAATAAAATCAAAGTGAGGAATAACCTTGAGAGTGCTCTGAATTATTTCTTAAGTGAATCATTTTCAACTTTGGAAATTTAATTAACATGACAACATGCTTTTCATTAAGTCATTCACCAAATATTTGTAGAACACCTGCAATGCACCAGGCACCATGCTAAGGGCTGAAGTAGAAACAGAAAACACATTCTCTATTCTCTCTGTTTGGGAGCCAATTATGTAAGCAATTAGAAAAGAAAGGCAGATTATAGGATAATACAAATAACATGATTTTATTTAAGTAAAAAAACATAAGTAGAAACAATATATATGAGTATATAAAAACACAAATGAATTCTGAAAAGATCAGTGATGAGCAAGCTGTTTTTCAAATGGCTAGGTAGTCAATATTTTCATCCCTATTGGTCATACGGTCAATTGGTTAATTATTCAAGTTCGTAACTCTAGTGTGAGGGCAGTGTAAACAAATGAGTATAGCTGTATTCCAATAAAGCTCTAATTACCGAAGAGGTGCCAGGCCAGATATGGTCCTCAGGCTGTGGTTTGCCAACCTCTGTTCTCACAGCTAAAAGTCATTTCCTTTAAACTTGAATTTTTGAGAGTTTGCAGATTCACTCCACATACTTCTGGTTTTTTTTTTTTTAAGATTTATTTATTCATTTGAAAGACAGAGTTATAGAGAAGCAGAGAGAGAGAGAGAGAGAGAGAGAGAGGTGTTCCATCCATGGTTCACTACCCATATGGCTGCAGTGGCTAGAGCTGCGCTGATCTGAAGCCAGGAGCCAGGAGCTTCTTCCGGGTCTCCCATGTGGGTGCAGGAGTCCAAGGACTTGGGCTATCTTCTACTTCTTTCCCAGGCCATAGCAGAGAGCTGGATCAGAAGTGGAGCAGCCGGGACTCGAACCAGCACTCATACAGGATACCAGCACTGCAGGCAGCGGCTTTACCAGATACACCATAGGGCCGGCCCCCACATATTTCTGTTTTGCTGTATTGTTTTGTTCACAACTGAATTGTTACCTGGCACAGGGCCTGACACATAGTAGTCACAATTAAAAGCTTATTTAATAAATCAACAAGTCTATCAGTTCAATCATTAACTCTACAATGACATTGATTTCTAAGAATATTTTAGCATAAAAAACCAAAATATAAAAAATATATAGCATATAAAAATCATAAATATTCTCTATCACATAAATATACTGATAGAGAATGCACAGGATCCTCTGGGGTTGCATAGGAACTCTACCCCCAGACTGATAGTGTCAAGGATAGGTTCCCAAGAAACTAACATCCAAACCCACTTCGACGACATCCATGTGGGGAACTGTTAGGTTTTGCAAGTGCACAAGACATACAAAAACACCCAGACCACTTACCCAGTATTTAAGCAGTCAGTCATCTCAAACAGGAGGCTGGGAAGCATCTAGTGTCAAGCTGTGCCCCAGCAAGGATGCTCCTGGCTCTGCTAATCCATCCTCCCTGACCCTAAGCTAGGTCTCACTGGGACAAATCAGGGAGTAGCATTCTGGCTCCCCCACTGATTGCAACGCTATCCAAACTCAGTCACAGAATGGGTAAAGTGGAGCGACCCTCATGCTTCCTGCTGAAACGGGGTTTTGACAGCAGTGAGAAATTACAGGTTTGAGCTCTTCCCCAGAAACCCGTGTCTGTGGACAATTACTCCTCCGTAGCAAAGAAAGTGTCAGTCACTGCTCTTAAGAGAGCAGCCTGCAAACAAAGAGAAGACAAAACCGCTACTCTTTCTTGGGAGCCCACACCACACACCGCTCCTAAACAGCTGTCACTCAAACGGTCCCCTACTGAGAGAGATTAAATTCTACCTTTATAACTTGCAACTGTCTTCAGAAGAAATTACAAATGAAACCCAGCTTTGTCGGGTCTTCATTTTTAAAAGCCCAGAAAAGGTCAATTTATAAAATTAAAATAGACCATCATGTTTCCAGTATAGAGCACTCTTCTTATTAAATAGGTACTCTGTGAACCAAAGCCTGCATTTTCACGTACAAAATTCCTCTTTGGCCCTTTGTTAGTTGTCATTATCTGTCTTAGTTTGGGAAGAAAATATATCCGTTTCCTTGAAGGACTTGTGTGTGGATCTTTGGCTCCACTAGCTGGTAGTAATTTAAACATAAAGGGAAGCAAAGTGGTGATGGGGAGAAACGTGGCTGGGGATAGAGAGGTATCCAGGAACACTGTGTCCAAGACTAGATATCCTTTAAAAAGATTGAGTCCACATCACTGGGAAAAACTATGTGTTTAGTTACTATTTAGGGACCTGGCAGCTGGTGCTGTCATTGGGTAAAGCCCAACCTGAAGTGTATAGGTCTTCACTCCCAGCCTGCAGGGAGTTCCATAAAGGGACCAATATCCTCCAATCTTGGGGAGTAGGGTTTCTTCCCACCAGCAGGCCGCCCCAAATGCACTTTCTGTGACCTTTACTTTCTTCAGAGTCCTCTCCAAGCTGCTGCCTTTGGTATCTCAGGCCTTCTATTCTCTGCAAACAGACTTGCGGTCCTTCCGCCGGTCAACAATTTGTCTCTTGAAATCAAATCAAGAAAATAGTTGCTGGAAGTCAGGGTCCCTCTAGTGACAGTTAAGCTGACCTACCTTAGGGGTTTATTGGGAGCCTTTAGAGCTTCATCTGAGAGGAAAGACCTGCACAGTTTGTCAAAGAGATTCTGAGATGTCCTCCTTGATCCTGAGACATGCCAAGGATGGGAATGAAGGTGGAGCCAAAGCAGGGAGAGAGACTAAGAAGAGGCGAGGATGAACACCACTCTCAACTCCCTGAGAGCACCTTTCCCAGGAAATAATAGAACCAACCAACATTCTCTGGGCTTAAAATGGGTTTTAGTCTTAAATCCTAAGTTTTTCTTCAAGTATTGCCTCTATGGGAACAGGATAATTAATGCAAATTGAGGACCAGAAATTGTTCTACTTATTCATGACCCCAGTGACTTTTCTGCATATTCAGAGCTATTGTTATATAGGTTAGAGGTGATTAAAGTCACATAATAGATTCTTCTCCTTGGGGGTTGCTAAGGTTTAACACACATGCTTGTCTTGAGGACACAAAGACTTTGACCTCACTTACTCCCAGTTGTTTTACCAGGACCCAGAAAATAGCAGGTACTCTGAAACTTTGAGGAATGAATGAGTGAGTGATATTTGCAGTAATTCAGAGTTAAACTGCTCCAGTTATAAAGGGGGAGGAGTTGAGGATGGATACACATACAGAGGATGCCATGTGAAGGTAGACTTCTGCAAGCCTGGAACAGATCCTTCCCTCCCAACCTTCAGTTAGAACCATCCCTCCCAACATATGGATAGTTGGTTGGACTTAAAGCCTCCAGAATTCTAAAACAGTGCATTGCTGTTTAAGCCACCTAACCCACAGCAATTTATTACAGCAGTCCTTGAAAACTAATAGATGCCCTCAACTCCTCTTCAGACCATACAGGGTTTACTTATGCACTGAATTTCTTAGTCAGGAAGCTATATATTTAACAGCTGAGGATAGGGCTAAGATTCAAACTGTCAGGGCTCCAAGCTTGCCTCTACCGCTTGCCACATGTGTGATGTGGGTTCTGTCACTTGCCGCCTCTGTGCTTCCTTGCACATCTTTAAATGGAGACATACTAGAGCGACACAGTTGGCCCTCCAAACCCACAGGTTCTGCACTTGTGGAGTCAACCAAATATGGATGGAGATAATTCCAAAGAAAAAACACATTTACACTAACCTCTATGGACTTTTTTTCTTGTTATTATCCCCTAAAAATATTGTATAGCAGTAATATAGTATAACAACAATTTACATAGCATGTAAATGGCATATACATTGGATTAGATATTGTAAGTATGTCTATATTTTATATGCAAATACTATACCATTTTATATAAAGCACTTCAGCATCTGCAGATTTCAGTACCCTTGGAGGGTCTTAGAACTAGACCCCCGTGATATCGTTGAACATCTGTACCTACAAGTCTAGTTGTAAGGATTTGATGAGATAATCTTGTACAGCATCTTACACACAATAAGACACAATAAATGTCCATTGCTGCTCTTGGTGACAGCAGCAGTAAATGGTGGTAGTATTTGTTATATAGGTATTATGATATGGATTAAAAGAAACCCAATGGATCTGAATCAAATTCTGGTTCCAGTTCTTACTAACTTTAACTTTGAGTAATCCACCTTATATCTCTAAAACTCAGGAAATTAGAGCAGTGTAAATCAGAGACAATAATATATCTGTCATAAAATCACTATATAGGTTAAATGAGCAAAAGAATTTAAGAAATTTAGGATTGTCCCTGGCTTATAGTGAGACCTTAATAAATGGATACTTTTAAATACAGATGATCTGATTCCTTTCTTCATGCCCACTGGTCTCTGCAATGGCATTCTTTCTGCAGCCTAGACAACGTGTTGCAAGACAATAGGCTGAAAATGGCTCAGCAACAGCTGTTCTTCTTATCAACTAACCCTAGAGTGGGCAATAGCATTAAAATGCATTAGTACCCCTACACCAGATAGCAGGCTCAACCCAAGAGGGCAGTTCATTTCCAAGCACACATGTTCTCCAGCCAAAATGAGACACACATTTCTCACAGGCACTTTGAACAGTAATTCAAGGTCACTTCTTAGGATCAGAAATTGTCTCTCAGCAGTCAGACAGCTGACATTTTCTTTCTTTTACCTGCAAGGCCCTTTAAGTCTTTTTAGTGAAATCTTTTCACCTTAAACGATTGTGCCACAGGTAGAAGTTACAGACTGCTGCATGCCTGGGGCTCAGGGAAGCGTTCTCTATTCCAAACGATTCATAAAACACCTCTGTTTTTTAAACACAAATATAAAGGAACTAAAGAGGTTCTATAAGTAATAAAAATCATTTCGCACTTCTAAAACCATTTGAAAAACTTGAAAATCTTCTCAAATATTTTGTAGATGATTTTTGATCATCTGCCATTATTCGTCACATAAATGCAAACATTAGCACTCAAAGAAATCCAGGAGAAATATACAAGAAAGGACAGTTAGCTGCCATTTTCATAGCTCTGTATTTGTAACCCTCACATCCTGAGACTGTTTTTTCAAGCAATAAGTAAGTATTCCTATAAATTTTCCTTAAAATCTACTAGAAATACTCTCTCTAAAATTTAGGAAGGATGAATCTCTTTACCTCATGGAAGAGGAAATCGAATTTTTAATGTCTGCTTTATAGTTTATGATGCTCTATTGGCAGTATCTCCACTGCTATTCCATTCCTCCTCAATGCAAGTTCCTGAGCATTTGATTCTCACCCTTGAGACTTTCCTTAGTTTTTATACATTCAGTTTTAAAGGAGTACTTGGAGAGCCACTCCAGAAACCAAATATCTCCCACAGGAAACTGTACCCGAAGAGGAAATATGGAAACAAACAAGGTTATTTCTTAACATCAAGATGGTGAAAGTCAGGCATATGTGGGGGAAGAAATTCTAGCATAAAATGGGCTATGAGCACACAATTCTATGCAGGGAAAGCCAGTAGGCTGTGTGAGGATGAGGGTCAGCTCTGGCTCATAGAGTGTTCTACCCCAGGTTCCTAACACAGTATGGATCCAGAGACCCATCAATATTTTGTAGATATGTGTTCTACTCTGAACATCTCTGATATTAGAACACCATCCTATTCACTTTTGTGCCACTCATATACCCAACATTGTATTGTTTATTTAAGGTTCACCTGCCAGATCACCGGTACTATTAAACACTTATATTAAATTCTCTAAAGTTAGACACTGGACTATGCATTATCGCATTTATTTTTTTTTTTTTTTTTTTTTTTTTTTTTTTTTTTTTTTTTTTTTTTTTTTTTTTTTCTAATTCTTTTTTTTATTTTTTTTTTATTTTTTTTTTAAATATTTACTTATTTATTTATTTATTTTTTTATCTTTTATTTAATGAATATAAATTTCCAAAGTACGACTCATGGGTTACAATGGCTTCCCCTCCCATACCGTCCCTCCCACCAACAACCCTCCCCTTTCCCACTCCCTCTCCCCTTCCATTCACATCAAGATTCATTTTCGATTATCTTAATATACAGAAGATCAGCTTAGTATACCTTAAGTAAGTATTTCAACAGTTTGCTCCCACACAGAAACATAAAGTGAAAAATAATAGATGATTTTTTTTAAATGATGATGAAATCAGATCAGACCTATTGTCATGTTTAATCCCAGTGAGAGTCAAGTTGGGAATTGAAAATTTCTTTCTTTTTTTTTTTTTTTTACAGAAGATCAGTTTAGTGTACATTAAGTAAAGATTTCAGTCGTTTGCACCCCCATAGAAACACAAAGTGAAATATACTGTTTGAGTACTTGTTGTAGCATTAAGCCTCAGTGTACAGCACGTTAAGGACCGAGATCCTACATGAGGAGTAAGTGCACAGTGACTCCTGTTGTTGACTTTACCAATTGACACTCCTGTTTATGGCATCAGTAATCTCCCTATGCACCAGTTATGAGTTTCCAAGGCTATGGAAGCCCCTTGAGTTCTCCGACTCTTATCTTGTTTAGACACGGTCATAGTCAAAGTGGAGGTTCTCTCCTCCCTTCAGAGAAAGGCACCTCCCTCTTTGAAGACCTGTTCTTTCCACTGGGATCTCACTCACAGAGATCTTTTTGCCAGAGTGTCTTGGCTTTCCATGCCTGAAATACTCTCATGGGCTTTTCAGCCAGATCCGAGTGCCTTTAGGGCTGATTCTGAGGCCAGAGTGCTATTTAGGACATCCGCCATTCTATGAGTCTGCTGAGTATCTCACTTCCCATGTTGGATCACTCTCCCCTTTATTTATTCTATCGGTTGGTGTTAGCAGATACTAGACTTGTTTATGTGCTCCCTTTGACTCTTAGTCCTTTCATTATGATCAATTGTGAACTGAAATTGATCACTTGGAGTAGTGAGATGGCATTGGCACATGCCACCTTGATGGGATTGAACTGGAATCCCCTGGTATGTTTCCAACTCTACCAATTGGGGCAAGTCAGCCCGAGCATGTCCCAAATTATACATCTCTTCCCTCTCTTATTCCCACTCTTATGTTTAACAGGGATCACATTTCAGTTAATTTTCAACACTTAAGAATAACTGTGTGATAATTACAGAATTAAACCAGTCATATTAAGTAGAACAGACAAAAAAAAATACTATGAGGGATAATGTATTAAGTTGTCCATTAGCAGTCAGAGCTATGCTGATCAAGTCACCATTTCTCATAGTGTCCATTTCACTTCAGGAGGTTTCCTTTTTGGTGTTGAGTCAGTTGTCACCGATCAGGGAGAACATATGGTATTTGTCCCGTTGGGACTGGCTTACTTCACTCAGCATGATGTGTTCCAGATTCCTCCATTTTGTTGCAAATGACTGGATTTCGTTGTTTCTTACTGCGGTATAGTACTCTAAAGAATACATATCCCATAATTTCTTTATCCAGTCTACCGTTGATGGGCATTTAGGTTGGTTCCAGGTCTTGGCTATTGTGAATTGTGCTGCAATAAACATTAGGGTGCAGACCGCTTTTTTGTTTATCAATTTAAACTCCTTTGGGTAAATTCCAAGGAGTGGGATGGCTGGGTCGAATGGTAGGGTTATATTCAGGTTTCTGAGGAATCTCCAGACTGATTTCCATAGTGGCTTGACCAGTTTGCATTCCCACCAACAGTGGATTAGTGTCCCTTTTTCCCCACATCCTCGCCAGCATCTGTTGTTGGTAGATTTCTGTATGTGAGCCATTCTAACCGGGGTGAGGTGAAACCTCATTGTGGTTTTGATTTGCATTTCCCTGATTGCTAGTGACCTTGAACATTTTTTCATGTGCCTGTTGGCCATTTGGATTTCCTCTTTTGAAAAATGTCTATTGAAGTCCTTGGCCCATCTCTTAAGTGGGTTGTTGGTTTTGTTTTTGTGGAGTTTCTTGATCTCTTTGTAGATTCTGGTTATTAACCCTTTATCTGTTGCATAGTTTGCAAATATTTTTTCCCATTCTGTCGGTTGTCTCTTCACTCTCCTGACTGTTTCTTTTGCAGTACAGAAACTTCTCAATTTGATGCAATCCCAATAGTTGATTTTGGCTTTGACTGTCTGTGCCTCCCGGGTCTTTTCCAGAAATTCTTTGCCTGTGCCAATATCTTGAAGGGTTTCTCCAATGTTCTCTAATAACTTAATGGTGTCAGGACGAAGATTTAGGTCTTTAATCCACGTTGAGTGGATTTTTGTGTAAGGTGTAAGGTAGGGGTCTTGCTTCATGATTCTGCACGTGGAAATCCAGTTTTCCCAGCACCATTTATTGAATAGACTGTCCTTGCTCCAGGAATTAGTTTTAGATCCTTGATCAAATATAAGTTGGCTGTAGATGTTTGGGTTGATTTCTGGTGTTTCAATTCTGTTCCATTGGTCTATCCATCTGTTTCTGTACCAGTACCATGCTGTTTTGATTACAACTGCCCTGTAGTATGTCCTGAAGTCTGGTATTGTGATGCCTCCGGCTTTGTTTTTGTTGTACAAGATTGCTTTAGCTATTCGAGGTCTCTTGTGCCTCCATATGAATTTCAGCATCATTTTTTCTAGATCTGCGAAGAATGTCTTTGGTATCTTGATTGGGATTGCATTGAATCTATAAATTGCTTTTGGGAGAATGGACATTTTGATGATGTTGATTCTTCCAATCCATGAGCATGGAAGATTTTTCCATTTTTTGGTATCCTCTTCTATTTCTTTCTTTAAGGTTTTGTAATTTTCATCGTAGAGATCTTTAACGTCCTTGGTTAAGTTTATTCCAAGGTATTTGATTGTTTTTGTAGCTATTGTGAATGGGATTGACCTTAGCAGCTCTTTCTCAGTCATGGCATTGCTTGTGTATACAAAGGCTGTTGATTTTTGTGCATTGATTTTATATCCTGCCACTTTGCCAAACTCCTCTATGAGTTCCAATAGTCTCTTAGTAGAGTTCTTTGGATCCTCTAAGTACAGAATCATATCGTCTGCAAAGAGGGATAGTTTGACTTCTTCCTTCTTGATTTGTATTCCTTTGATTTCTTTTTCTTGTCTGATGGCTCTGGCTAAAACTTCCAGAACTATGTTAAATAGCAGTGGTGAGAGTGGGCATCCCTGCCTGGTGCCAGATTTCAGTGGAAATGCTTCCAACTTTTCCCCATTCAATAGGATGCTGGCTGTGGGTTTTTTATAAATTGCTTTGATTATATTGAGGAATGTTCCTTCTATACCCAATTTGCTTAGAGTTTTCATCATGAAAGGGTGTTGAATTTTATCAAATGCTTTCTCTGCATCAATTGAGATAATCATATGGTTTTTCTTCTGCAGTCTGTTAATGTGGTGAATCACATTGATTGATTTGCGAATGTTGAACCATCCCTGCATACCAGGGATGAATCCCACTTGGTCTGGGTGGATGATTTTCCTGATGTGTTGTTGTATTCTATTGGCCAGAATTTTATTGAGGATTTTTGCGTCTATGTTCATCAGGGATATTGGTCTGTAATTTTCTTTCAGTGCTGCATCTTTCTCTGGCTTAGGGATTAAGGTGATGCTGGCTTCATAGAAAGAATTTGGGAGGATTCCCTCTTTTTCGATTGTTCTGAATAGTTTGAGAAGAAATGGGATTAGTTCTTCTTTAAATGTCTGGTAGAATTCAGCGGTGAATCCATCTGGTCCTGGGCTTTTCTTTGTTGGGAGGGCCTTTATTACTGTTTCAATTTCTGTTTCAGTTATGGGTCTATTTAGGTTTTCGATGTCTTCATGGTTCAATTTAGGTAGGTTGCATGTGTCCAGGAATCTATCCATTTCTGATAGGTTTTCCTGTTTGCTGGCGTACAGGTCCTTGTAGTAATTTCTGATGATTCTTTTTATTTCTGTGGTGTCTGTTGTTACGTTTCCTTTTTCATCTCTGATTTTATTGATTTGGGTCTTTTCTCTTCTTTTTTTAGTTAGTTGGGCCAATGGGGTGTCAATTTTGTTTATTTTTTCAAAAAACCAGCTTCTCGCTTGGCTGATTTTTTGTAATGTTTTTTTGGATTCAATCCTATTAATTTCTTCTCTGGTTTTAATTATTTCTCTTCTCCTACTAGATTTGGGTTTGGTTTGCTGCAGTTTTTCTAGGTCCTTGAGGTGCGCTGAAAGCTCATTTATTTGGTACCTTTCCAATTTCTTGGTATAGGCACCTATTGCTATAAATTTGCCTCTCAATACTGCTTTTGCTGTATCCCATAAGTTTTGATATGTTGTGTTGTTGTCTTCATTTACTTCCAGAAAGTTTTTGATTTCTCTTTTGATTTCTTGAATGACCCAGTGTTCATTCAGGAGCATGTTGTTCAGTCTCCATGTGTTTGCATACTTTCTGGGGTTTCCTGAGTTGCTAATTTCCAGCTTCATCCCGCTGTGGTCTGAGAAGCTGCATGGTATGATTCTAATTCTTTTAAATTTGCTGAGACTTGCTTTATGGCCTAGTATGTGGTCAATCCTAGAGAAGGTTCCATGCGCTGCTGAGAAGAATGTGAAGTCTGTAGATGTAGGGTTGAAAGTTCTGTATATATCTGTTAGATCCATTTGGGCTATAGTGTCATTTAAATCTGCTGTTTCCTTGTTGATCTTCTGTCCGGATGATCTGTCTATTTCTGAGAGTGGAGTATTGAAGTCCCCCAGTACTATTGTATTGGAATCTAAATCTCCCTTTAAGTCCCTTAACATATCTTTTAAATAGACCGGTGCCCTGTAATTAGGTGCATATACATTTATAATAGTTACATCTTCCTGTTGAATTGAACCCTTAATCATTATATAGTGTCCCTCTTTGTCTCTCTTAACAGTTTTTGTATTAAAGTTTATTTTGTCTGATATTAATATGGCTACACCTGCTTTTTTTTGATTTCTGTTGGCATGGAATATCTTTTTCCAACCTTTCACTTTCAGTCTGCATGCCTCTTTGTTAGAGAGATGTGTTTCTTGTAGGCAACAAATAGTTGGGTTGTGTTCTGTGAGCCAGTCAGCTAAACGGTGTCTTTTAACTGAAGAATTCAGACCATTAATGTTCAATGTGACTATTGATACGTAGTGACTTTGCCCTGCCATTTTCCCGGAAATATTTTCTAGTATATGCTTTGAGCTTCCCATGCTCTTTTACTGGTAGGTGTTCTTCCTTTCCCTTCTTTCATATTGATGGCCGTGTTTCTGTGTTTCTGAGTGTAGCACATCTTTAAGTATCTTTTGCAGGGCCGGACGAGTGGCCACAAAGTCTTTCAATTTCTGTTTGCTATGAAAGGTCTTTATTTCACCTTCATTCACAAATGAGAGCTTGGCAGGATATAATATTCTGGGCTGGCAATTTTTCTCTCTTAGCACCTGTGCTATGTCTCGCCATTCCCTCCTAGCTTCTAGGGTTTCTGATGAGAAGTCAGCTGTGAGTCTGATTGGAGATCCTCTGAGAGTAATCTGACGTTTCTCTCTTGCACATTTTAGGATCTTTTCTTTATGTTTCACTGTGGTAAGTTTAATTACCACGTGTCGTGGTGAGGATCTCTTTTGGTCATGTTTATTGGGGGTTCTATGAGCTTCCTGTACTAGGATATCTCTGTCCTTCTCCAAACCTGGAAAGTTCTCTGCTAGTATCTCACTAAAAAGGCCTTCCAATCCTTTCTCTCTCTCCATGCCTTCAGGAACTCCTAGAACTCGAATGTTGGTTTTTTTGATAGTATCCTGTAGATTCCCAACAATATTTTTTAGGTTTCTAATTTCCTCTTCTTTTCTTTGGTTTGACTGTATGTTTTCCTGTGCTCTATCTTCTAAGTCCGATATTCTCTCTTCTGCTTCACCCATTCTGTTTTTAAGGCTTTCTAATGTGTTTGTCATTTGATCTATTGAGCTCTTCATTTCATTTTGATTTCTCTTCACTATAACACTTTCCTGTTCTACTAGTTTCTGAGTTTCATTTTGACTCTTCCTTAAAATTTCGTTTTCACGAGAGAGGTTTTCAATCTTGTCCATTAAGGATTTCTGTAGTTCAAGGATTTGCTTTTGAAAACTTCTAAATGTTCTTATCATAAATTTTTTGAAATCCGTATCTTGCATTTCTTCTATCTCATCATCTTCATACTCTTGGCTTGGGGTGTTTTGCTTATTTGGAGGCATCATAGTGTCATCGTTGATCTTGCTCCCTCTATTTCTGTGTTTGTTACTCGGCATAGTTAATTCTTCTTGCGTCACTGTGCGTTTTTTTTTTTCTTTTTTTTTTTTTTTTTTATTTATACTGTGTCCGTGTTAAGTGGACTGCCTGCTGTTGGAGGAGCCTTGGAGGCTTGAGATGGGTGCGGCCTGAGAGCTCTGCCTGGTTCTTCCAGGATAAGGGTGTGCAAAGGTGACACCCTCAGGTTATGCGTGGTAAATCTCTCTCTTTTTATTTATTTATTTATTTTATTTATTCAGGGGGTAAGTAACACCGCAGGGCAGGGCTGTGCAGAATTGACGGTATTTAGCTTCCAGTCTTTGGCTCCTCTGGACTCCCACTGGGTTGCCTAGGCTACTGAATTGTAGTGACTCAGTTCCTTAGCTCTCCCCCATTGATATGTAAAACCAGAGCGCAGGCCTGCTCTTTGTCTCTTGGGAATTCTAGCCTTGCCGCCTTGTAACCTTTGCAAGGTTAGGGGGAAGAGAAACCCCGAAGCTTTTTTTTTCCTTCTTTCCGGTAGTGAGTTTGCTGCACTTTCCGGCCCCCCTCTAGATTCTGACCCCCGTTTCCCCACCAATGTCTCGGGTTATTGAGCTCACCTCCCCTTCCAGCGCCGATGTGTGGAGCGTCCCAAGTCTCCCCGCTGTTGTCTGTGTGGCATGCACTCCCCTTGGAGCACTGGGGCTTCTGCGGCTCCGTCCCGCGACTTGGCTTCTGCGCGGTGGGCGACCTTGTTCTCCCAGTAGGTCCTCCGATTCACGATTCCCGTGCAATTTTTTCCTGGTTCTTTTTTCTGCGGCTACCGTAACTCCCCTTTTATTAAACTAAATTTTCCCGGACTATCGGTGCGCGCCCTCACTATTCCGCCATCTTCTACTTCCATTATCGCATTTAATATTCACAAGAATCCTAATGGGTAATGTATTATTCCCAATTTACAAAAAGAAAAAATAGAACTGAAGACCAACTGTCCTGGATCATATAGTAGTGAGTTGCAAGAAATAAATTCAAACCCAGATCTAATTCCCATGTCCATAATATTTCCTCAATTATGTAACTCCCTCAAGAGTGGCAATAACACACAAGTGTCCCCATGCATGCATGCATGTACACACACACACACACACACACATATACACACATACTGCCTACATAATCCAATTAGTTTGAAAATCTTAATAATCTTTCTAACTGTAAGTATACTCAGAGCTTGTAACTCTCCAAGAAGACAAGAAGACTAAGTGGCATTCCCCAAACTAATTGTATAGCATCCCCTATTCAAAGATTGTTTCCGGGGCCAGTATTATAACATAGCAGGTAAAACCACCGCCTGCAGTACCAGCATCCGATATGGATGCTGGTTCAAGTCCTGACTGCTCCACTTCTGGTCCAGCTCTCTCTACTATGGCCTGGGAAAGCAGCAGAAGATGGTCCAAGTGCTTGGGCTCCTGCAACCACATGGGAAACCTGGAAGAAGCTTCTGGCTCCTGGCTTTGGATGGGCTCAGCTCCAACTATTTCCAGTCATTTGGGGAGTGAGCCCATGGATGAAAGACCTCTCTCTCTCTCTCTCTCTCTCTCTCCCTCCCTCTGCCTCTCAGTAACTCTGCCTTTCAAATAAATGAATAAATCTTTTAAAAAAAGAAAAAAGACTGTTTCTCTTGACCATTGTTCCACAGAGCAGCTTTTGATAAATAGTGCGTCATGTCACAGTGCGTCTTCATAAATATCTGTTACTAGAACCATCAGGGTCTGTGATCTCAGAGAAGACCTGTCACCTGGAAGACAGCACAGCTTGTGGGCCATCTTCCTCTTTGCAATGTTAATAAGCCTCCAAATCCCTTAACTCTTCACAGAAATTGAATAGCAGGAATTTCATTCTGTGGGAACCATCTCCTGAAGTTCAATAGAAATGAATTCTCAGCTTCCCTGGGACATTAGTAGGTTTGATAGCAGCTAAATCTTAAAACTCCAGACATACACTGGAGTCCTGAGAAAGCGAACAGGACTATTTCACCATGTAGAATATTTTATAATTTTTCCCTCCTCCTATTCCAAATATATCCCTTCTGAGATCTCTTGGGGTTACATAGTCTTTCTCTCTTGGCCAAGAATTTTATATTAATCAGATCTCCAAGGTGGTTGAATAGGGATGATGGTATTCATATTTAATAAGAGTTGGAGACCAAGGATAGACAAGGCAGAGAGTCTTTTAAAATCAAAACTTCACGTTTCCAAACTATAAATTTCATTAACTATTTTCTCTTTTTGTCAACTCATCTCATGGCTCATTCAGTTTTATCTTTGTTCGGGAAAATTTTTCTTTTTAAAATATGACCCAAAGAGTAAGCATTTAAACTACTGGTTAAGATGCCCATGTCCCACTTGTCAGAGTCTGGATTTAATTCTCACCTCTGGTTCCGGACTTCAGCCTCATGCTAACACTCACCCTGGAAGGTAGCAGGTGATGGAGCAAGCGACTGAATTCCTGCCACCTGGATGGGACATCTGGGTTGAGTTCCCCACTCCTGACTTTAGCCTTGACCCAGCCCTGGTTGTTGCAGCCATTTAAGAAGAGAAACAACAGATGATAGTGCTCTCACTCTCTCTCTCTCCCTCTCTCTATCTCTCTCTCTTCCCTTCTTTCTCCCCCTGCCCTGTGTTGCCTCTTAAATCAAACTATATTAATAAAGAAAAATTATAACATGATGCAAGAAAGTCCACAACCAAAATTTAAGAATGATTTTGAATGTTTCTCTCCCTTTCCCTTCGTATCCAAGAAAGTCACATTTTCTACCCTGGGGGTCCTGGGGGTCCTAAGGGTCTGGCATGTCTGCAGCATGGTGCTCATTCACTCACTCAGCAAATAGTTCCTGGGACATAACAAAGGAATGAGGATGCAAAACACAAAGGAAATTGTGCCTGTGTTTAAGAAGTTTGCAGTTTAGATGAACATTTATTTTAAGATAGAGTGTACTGGCATTAAACATAAAGATGCCTATATTAGTGTAAAGGGACACAAACTCTTCCTAGAGGTCGGCACCACGGCTCAATAGGCTAATCCTCTGCCTGCGGCACCGGCACACCAGGTTCTTTTTTTTTTTTTTTTTTTTTTTTATTTAATGAATATAAATTTCCAAAGTACGTCTCATGGGTTACAATGGCTTTCCCCCCCATACCGTCCCTCCCACCCACCACCCTCCCCTTTCCCACTCCCTCTCCCCTTCCATTCACATCAAGATTCATTTTCGATTATCTTAGTATACAGAAGATCAGCTTAGTATACCTTAAGTAAGGATTTCAACAGTTTGTTCCCACACAGAAACATAAAGTGAAAAATAATAGATGATTTTTTTTTTAAATGATGATGAAATCAGATCAGACCTATTGTCATGTTTAATCCCAGGTTCTAGTCCCGGCTGGGGCGCTGGATTCTGTCCTAGTTGCTCCTCTTCTTGACCAGCTCTCTGCTATGACCTGGGAAGGCAGTGGAGCATGGCCCAAGTCCTTGGACCCTGCACCCCATGGGAGACCAGGAAAAGCACCTGGCTCCTGGCTTCAGATCAGTGCGGTGCGCTGCCCGCAGCGCGCCGGCTGCAGCGGCCATTGAGGGGTGAACCAATGGAAAAGAAAGACCTCTCTCTCTGTCTCTCTCTCTCACTCTCCACTCTGCCTGTCCAAAAAAAAAATAAAAAAAAATAAACAAACAAACAAAAAAACTCTTCCTAGAATAAGGATATGGTGGTCTTTACGTATATTTATTCCTTCATTCTGCAAATCATACTGAGTACCTACCACACAGTGGTGACGATTCTAAACATTACTACAAAACATCTCTCTTTTCTCATAGGGTCTACATTGTAGCAGACAGAGTTTTTATTTTTTTAAGTAAATAAGTAAGAGGTGCCAGCGTTGTGGTGTTGTGGGTAAAGCCACCACCTTCAATGCTAGCATAGCATATGGGCACCAGCTGCTTCACTTCTGATCCAGCTCCCTGCTAATGGCCTGGGAAAAGCAGCAGAAGATGACCCAAGTACTTGGACCCCTGTTACCCATGTGGAAGACCCAGATGAAGCTTCTGGCTCCTGGCTTCAGCCTGGCTCAACTCTGGTCATTGTTATCATTTGAGGAGAGGAGCAGAAAATGGAAGAGCTTTCTCTATTTGTCTCTCCCTCTCCCTGTGTAAGTCTGACTTTCAAATAAATAAATCCTTTTTCAAAATTAAGTAAGAGGTGTAGCAGGTAAAGCCACCACCTGAAGTGCTGGCATCCTATATGGCTGCCGGTTCGAGTCCTGGCTGTTCCACTTCTGATCCAGCTCTCTGCTGTGGCCTAGAAAGCAGTGGAAGATGGCCCAAGTGCTTGGGCCCCTGCACCCATGTGGGAGACCTAGAAGAAGCTCCTGGCTCCTGGTTTCAGATAGGTGCAACTCCAGCCGTTGTGGCCATTTGGGGAGTGAACCAGCGAATGGAAGACCTCTCTCTCTCTCTCTCTCTCTCTGCCTCTGCTTCTCTGTAAATCAGCCTTTCAAATAAATAAATAAATCTTTAAAAAAAAAGTACATAAGAAAAAAATGTTAGAAAGTGACTCGTGAGAGATTTTACTTCAGTTGGAGAAACTCCTCTCTGAGGAAGTGACATAAAAGAGCCATTTGAAAGCCAAGGGGGAGGCAAGCAAGCTGAGATCCAGGAACAGCTAGTTCAATGCCCCAAAGTTATACAAACTTCACTGGCTTTTGAACTGAAAGAATGCTTGTATGGCTACTACGAAAGAAGTGAAAAGAGGCAGGAGATGGAGTGATGACATACCATGCAAAGGCTGATAGATAGGCCAAGGTAAGGGGTTGGGTTTGGTTTTAAATGTTGGCTTATCAGATGGTAACTTGTAGCAACACTCTTTGCTATTGGGGAATGGATTGGATGAAGATGGATGCACACTTTTTCCTCCAGGAACTCACAGTATTGATCTACCTGGCATTCCCCCAGTCCTGCCTGCTACCATTGCCAGACTTCTGAAGACATATCTTTGCCTTTCTCTGATTTCCTATATTCTGTTTGCCTCTAACCCAGCCTTGAGTCATTGAGATTCTTGAATTCTACCAGACTCTTCTTTCTCACATGTGGCCATGACAAATGTTCTTAAAGTTACTTTATGGTCCTTTGAATCATTTTCTCAGACTCTTCGTTTTGCGATTTCATTAGAAGATCCCACACTTCACCCCCTTACACACATAGAGTCTCAAGCCCTACTGGAAAAATTCAAGCTCACAATCCCATTTCCAGCTCCATATTCTTAGCATAAATGCCAAATCACCTGAAATGCAACTATGTTTAGTGATTTTTAATAGATTGGGTATTACTTTCTCCTTAAATGCAATCTGGAGAGGAAAGGGTTATTTTGCTGATATTGCATCTTGCTTCCCCCTCCTCCATTCAAGATTTAAAAATTGCATTTATTATCCCATTTTTTGCTCTTTAAGTGATGTCCTTTAATTGACTAATTTCAGCCTCAGTGTTATTAAGATGATGCTATTAAAAGTTTCATATTCATTCAATCATTCAAAGCAAAACCAAAAAAAATCAAAATACTGCTGTCTGGAAGGCAGCTGGGTAAGACATAAACTCTACCCTCAAGAGCTATGATAGCATTGCTATGATCTGAATATGACTTGGTTCCCAAATTCATGCAGGAATTTAAACCTCAAAGTCATAAGTTAAATGATACTTAGAGGGTGGAAAACATAATCCAATTAAAATATTTAGAGGTGGAGCCTTTGGGAAGCGATTAAGATTAGATTATATCACTAAAGTAAAGTCTGATGTTTGAATCGTGATGGCTTTAACAGATGACAGCAGATTGATAGACCAGATATAGCACATTTGACAGACCATAGATTGATAGAGGTAGATACATGATACACTAATGCTCCCTGTTTCTTGCCATGCATTGCCCTGTGCCAACCTAGGGCTCTGTCAGCAGGAAGGGCATCACTGGCTGCCGAACCAATATGGCCCATGCGGTCCTGAACTGTGAAACTCAAGAACCATAAGCCAAAATAAAATTCTATTCTGTACAAAGCTAGCTGCTCCAGTATCTTGTAACAGTAATGAAAAGCTGACTAATATAGCATGATTTGCAGAAGGTCCTCTGTAACAGGTTCCATCAATAAAGGAAAAAGTCTTCCCTGATCAGTGACAACTAACTGAACACTAAAGGGGAAACTTGTTGAAGTGAAATGGACACTATGAGAAACAGTGACTTGATCAGCTCTTGTCCTGAGGGTTGATGTACAATGTAATACTTTATCCTTTATAGTATTTTTTTGTTCTAGTACCATTGGTTGAACTCTGTAATTAACACACAATTATTCTTAGGTGTTTAAATTTTAACTGAAAAGTGATCCCTCTTAGGAATTTGGAAAACATTATGCTGAGTGAAAGAAGCCAATCCCAAAGGGACAAATACCACTTGTTCTCCCTGATAGGTGACAACTAACTGAGCACCAAAAAGGAAACCTGTTAAAGTGAAATGAACACTAGGAGAAACGGTGACTTGATCAGCCCTCACCCTGACTGTTGATGAGCAACTTAATATGTTATCCCTCTTAGTATTTTTGTTTGTTTGTTCTACATAATACTTTTGGTTGAATACTGTAATCAATACACAATTCTTCTTAAGTGCTGAAACTTAACTGAAAAGTGATCACTGTTAAATATAAGACTGGGAATAAGAGAGGGAAGAGAGGTGCAATTCGGGACATGCTCAAGCTGACTTACCTCAAACGGTAGAGTTAGAAACATACCAGGGTATTCCAATTTAATCCCATCAAGGTGGCATGTACCAATGCCATCTCACTAGTCCCAGTGATCAATTTCTGTTCACAATTGATCATAATGATAGGACTAAGAACCAAAGGGATCACATAAACAAGAATAGTGTCTGCAAATACTATCTGATAGAATAAAAAAAGGGAGAGAACAATCCAACATGGGAAGTGAGATACACAGGAGACACATAGAATGGCAGATGTCCTAAACAGCACTCTGGCCTCAGAATCAGCCCTTAAGGCATGCGGATCTGGCTGAAAAGCCCATGAGAGTATTTCAGGCATGGAAAGCCAAGACACTCTGGGGAAAAAAAATACCTAAATGAAAGATCTCTGCGAGTGAGATCCCAGTGGAAAGAACGGGTCATCAAAGAAGGAGGTACCTTTCTCTGAAGGGAGGAGAGAACTTCCACTTTGACCATGGCCTTGTCTAAATACTCTCAGAGTCAGTGAACTCAGGGGGCTTCCATAGCCTTGGCGACTCATGACAAGAGCCTAGGGTGATTACTGACTCCATAAACAAGAGTGTCTGTCAATTTGTTAAGTCAACAACAGGAGTCACTGTGCACTTACTCCTCATGTAGGATCTTTGGCCTTAGTGTGCTGTACATTGAGATTTAATGCTATAACTAGTACTCAAACAGTATTTTTCACTTTATGTTTCTGTGTGGGAGCAAACTGTTGAAATCTATACTTAATGTATGCTAAACTGATCTTCTGTATATAAAGAGAATCGAAAATGAATCTTGATGTGAATGGAAGTGGAGAGGGAGTGGGAAAGGGGAGGGTTGCGGGTGGGAGGGACGTTATGGGGCGGGGGAGCCATTGTAATCCATAAGCTGTACTTTGGAAATTTATATTCGTTAAATAAAAGTTAAAAAAAAAGAAAATTTCACAAGAAAAAAAAAGAAATAGGCTTCATTCAAATAAATTTTGAAAATATTCTTAATCAATCTTAGTGACATACAGATACACTTTCAAGACACACATTAATGTATCTACAAGTGCCTTTTGCTTTAATGAAAACACACTTTCTTATTAGAAAGACTAGACGTGTTTGTTATTAAAAAATCAGAAAGTGCTGCTGATCAGTAAGAAAGAAATAGTGTTCAAACTATACATTGGTAGCATCTTGAAATATAACCAGATAGATAGGTAGATGGGCCTATATGAGAGTAATTTGTTGACTTAAATGGGGTTATGTTTCATATCTTACCTAAATTTTATATATAGTAGATATGAATTCTCATGTCAGTGAATATCTACTTATAAATGTTTTAATATTAGCTTTGTTATTGCTGATTTTTTATATAACCTTCTTTCTTTGTGTACTATATATACTGCTCTGTGTTTATCCTCTCCACTTCTCACTCCATCCCAAATCTGGGACATTGAAGGAGCACACACAAGAGAATTTCCTCCTGTGGTTTGTCTTGATCCACTGGGGTGTCCCAGTGGGGTGTCCCCAGAACCTTTGGATCCTCCCTCAGAGCCACCTCTATCTAAGTGTGAATCATTGAGTCTGCCTTGGGTCTTAGGTTCCATTCTAATGCTATGTGACTTTTGGATGATTTATACCACTACCTCCCTTTTAATTATGTAGATAGTTAGAATATAACTGTATCATCCAACAATAAATAACTCAGTTTTTCTCTTGCATTTCATCCAGTGAGCATGAGAACTTACTGATTGACAAACATAAGTCAATTATAAAAATCTAGACGAAAACAGGATAAATTGAATTGCTCCTGAAAATGGCTCAATCCTCAGATGCAGGAAGGGGTGGGAAGAAGAAAAGAACCCATTGCTACACCAGCCTTACCTTACAGCCTAAGGGTTGGATGTATAGTACTATGGAGAAGTGTGTCCTGAGACTACACCCAATAGTAGAACCATCACTGAAATCCCTGCAGACTTGGTGCTTTCATATCTGGACAAATGACCTCATTATGGTTTCACCCAGAGCAGAACAGGAAATGATGTCTCTGATGGCTAAACTGAAGCATCTTGACATCACCCTTTACCATCTGTTTGATATTACCGAAGGTTTAGGGAAGGGATGGGACAGAACTTCCCCACAGCAAATAGAATATTTCAGGATTGTTATATAACAGCACAAAGGAGCAGCAGGGAAACAACCAATATGAAAGAATGATAAAAGACCAGTAAAGTAAGTTGTTACCTCATAGAGTGGGGCTAAAAAGAAAGCTTCAAAATGATGATCTTGCTGTATGTTTATAAATCTTGTAAATTATTCAGAACTCATGGTTGAGCTGGAAATGGCAAACAATAAATCAGCACACGTAGAGTGATAGGGTCCTTTTTTTTAGTGTATTTTTACATCTGTGTGACAAGATTAATGTCTTGATAGTGGGATAGTCATCACTTTTTAGAGTACATATTTCTATTTTTCATGTATGCATCAAATAAATGATGGAAGTTTAAATTTTTTGAAATAAAATGCAGCTATATTTTGTGAGATCTTCTTCTTCCAGCACTCTTCTTCTAAGAACTAAACTTTTCTGTCTTCTCTGGTCACTCAAGACAGATGTAACTTTCCAATTTGCTTTGGGTCTATGTCTTCTATCACTGCATTTTAGCATTCCCACTTATGACTTGTTTATTTTTTCATATTTTTTTTGTCTTTCTGTTTCAGTTGGAATGTGCTTTGGGCTGTATGCATTCTAACTTTAACTTCCTAGCTGGAAGATACAGATCAGGTACGAAACAATAATTCTCCATTCAGCTGCATTCAGCCAACCACCACCAAAGAAACAAATCCTGACCACTGCCTGCTTTTGTAAATAAAGTTTCATTGGAACACAGGTCATTTGCTTACACATTATCTATGGCTATTTTCACACTATAAATAACAGAGTGGCCTACAAACCTGAAGTCAATGAGTTTGCCAACCCTTGGTCTAATATATGATCTCTCATACCTCACTGGCCACAGTTTTATTATCTTCCATTACATGCTCATGTCTATATAGTCATTTTCAATAGAATGGGGTTTTTATTGTTTAAACTAATCTAGTTTACAAATAAGTGAGTGTTCTGGTTGTTGGGGTATCTCCTAAGGTCTGAGTTTAGTTTTGTATAACATGGTACCCAAATGATGGTGACCTACACAAAAAGTGGTACCTATATGAGGAGAGATTTAAGAGTGTTGCAAAAACATAAGAAACAATGACCAAAAGAGGTGCTTGCAGTTCTCAGGGCCATTACTTGACCATTTGTCACAGGCATTTGCTGTACTTCAAGTCATCACGTTCATAGCTCACATGGGAAGAAGGAAAAAGCAGGAGTGAGGGGAAGCTGAAAATGCATAAGTCAAATATCCCAGGGCCTCTGCTGTGGCCTGGGAGTGCAGTGGAGGATGGGCCAAGTCCTTGGGCCCTGCACCCGTATAGGAGACCAGCAGAAGCACCTGGCTCCTGGCTTCGGATCAGCGTGGTGCTCCAGCCGCAGCATGCTGGCCACAGCGGCCATTGTGGGGTGAACCAATGGAAAAGGAAGACCTTTCTCTCCTGCACCAAGTACAGGAACCAGCAGCAACATGGGATGCTGGTTTCACTGATGGCAGCTTTACCTCCTCTATCATGATACTGGCTCCCATGTAATATATTTTTAAATTATCTGAATTTGAGAGTTATTCTGGGGCAAGCTCTGTGGCATAGTAAGCTAAGCCTCCACCTGATGATATCCCATATGGGTGCCAGTTTGTGTCCTGGCTGTTGCTCTTCCAATACAGCTCTCTGCTTATGGTCTGGGAAAGCAGTAGAAGATGGTCCAAGAGCTTCAGCTCCTGCACTCCTGGAAAGACCCAGAGGAAGCTCCTGGCTCCTGGCTTAGGATCTGCTCAGCTCCCGCCATTGCGGCCATTTGGGGAGTGAACTAGCAAATGGAAGACCTCTCTGTCTCTGTCTGTAACTCTACCTCTCAAATAAATAAGTAAAATCTTTAAAAACAGTTTGTCTAAATTATACATTACTATTTATTCGTTTAGATCATTGGCCAGAATTATGTCCTTGGATCACTCCTACGTACAAGGAAGGCTGAGAAATAAAATTGTGTAGCTGAGTACTCTGACTTCTTACAGTGATATTACATGTGTGATAGTAAGTAAAAATTGATATTGTATAGGCAGAGAGGCATAGACTCTCTGCCACAGGTGGCCTTTGAACAAAACCAGTTTCGGACAAAAAATTACTGAGGGTTATGCAGATAATCCACAATATTTACTACAGTGAAGAAAAACCTCTAGAATTCCTCTGAGAAGTAATGTTAATTTACCACCTATTCATCTCACATTGTCCAGCCTAGACAAGAGGAAAAAACTGTAAACAAAGCCCTTGTTTCCCCTCATTTTAATGGAAATGTCTTGGCAGCACTGAGGATTAATGTTCCCTTGTCCTCTGAACATCTTGGTTTAATGACACTGCAAAGGAAAGAATAAACCTTGACCATGCCCCTTTCCTTTTGATTCCTCATTTGATCTGCCTCTAGGGCATACTGTCCCTTAATTAACATTTGGGATGAAATGTGAAGCAAAAAACATGAGGGTCACAAAAACAAACAGAAAACATTTTCTTTACAGTGCAAAGCAATTTCATCCCTGAATTTCTATCATTGCCATTGGAAATCATGTTTAAAAATCATTTTGATTTTAGCCATTCCATCTGACAAGTTAGTGTTGAGATGGTTCTTTAAATATTTAGCAATTGCTTGAGACATTATTATAATTCTGTGGTCAGAAACCCCGGGCTCTTTCATCAATCCCAGGGTCTGGGACAAACAGAGGCAGTTAATTTCCAGGCAAACGTTAAGTCACATGATCTCTATTCCAATTTCCTGAAGGTCAAATGAAGTACTGAACTGAAGGGGCTCCACTTGCTTCTCTCTGTCCGCAGTGTCAGTCATTCTTCTTGTTCTCTGCCCATCTGTCCCCCTTGTTCACCCACCCACACCCTCCAATCAAATCAAGCCAGGTTTCCCTTAATCATCATCAGGAAGACAAAAAGGTATAGCTTTGAGCATCAAGCCACAATTTCACACTCCATTTGCACAAGAATTCGGAAGGCTGCTAATGTGTTGTTTGCTTTTTAGCAAACATCTCTGCAGTCATCACTGAAATGCATTTTGGCGTGCCTCCCAGTGCATGGGAGCTATTTATGAGAGCTTTCTTGAAGTACCCACACCCGACATTAGGATGTTCACTGCCATCTGCAAACTGGACCCGGCCCAGAGACATTTGGAATTGTACCAGGAGAACTCTGATGTGTGAGCAAGATAGAAATAGATGGCACTTTTCATTTACTTAAGCTTTGAGGTGTACTAACTATCCAGTCCCGCTTGCTGTGCACTTTTAAGGTCCAGCCCTCATCAACCTTCTTTGAGTTCCATTGACAACATAAAATTATCTGCTTTACCACGTGGTGAGGACTTAAGTCACATCCAGCTTTTCTTTGCACACTCATGTACTACGGAGTAAAATTATCTGCACCTTTCTCTTCCCTTCTATATACTACTTCCTGATCAGGAAGCAGCTCTCTACCAACGTGCACCACATGAGCATGCGAAGTAGCAAGAGAAACTGAGGCCCAGTGATCACTTCTGTCTCACAATCTATTCCTGTCACCACCATAATGCCAATACCTCCTGTACCACACTCCTCATGGGGTCAGAATTTTGTTGCTTCCAAACCACCAAGAAAAAATTTAAAAGCAAATTCACTTTCATGCAGTCTCTAATTATTGAATTCCAACTATATTCTAGGCACCAGGAACAAGAGAAATATCCTTCTCTGGGCATCTTACAGTCTACCAGGGTGGTTGCAGCAAACTAATGGCTATCTATTTAGTTGTTTCAATGATTTATATACTAAGTCCTGGGATGGTAATGTGGACACATGGGTATATGGGAGTGGAGAGCAGGGACATCTCAAAACCAGAGAAATGAGAGGTCGATTCTGTAGAGGAAGCATGATGAGCTCAATGTTAAGGAATGTATAAAAAGTTAGTTATACGAATAAATTATAATAATAATAAATAAACAGCAACTACTGTTTACCAGAAAAAAAAAATACTTGGGGTTTTATGAAGAATTAGAAGAGAGGCATTTGAAGGTTCCCTACACAAAGAACTGATAAATGTTTAAGGAGATGGAAATGTGCTAATTGACTGGATTTGCTCCTTACACATTGTAAATAAGCATCAGACATCACACTGGACCCCATCAATATGTACATTTTTAAATGCAAAGGAAATCATAGGAGCAAAGGTACAAAAACAAGAAACCTAAGGGAAGAGGAAGCAGGCAGTTCAATACAACAAGGATGAATATAAGGAGCCAGGAATAAAATGAGATGAATCAAGGGAGAGGCACTGGGCTGGACATTGAAGGCCTTGTACACCAGGCCAAGGAACATAGATTTTATTTTACACAGGGGAGAAGTTGAAGGGGTTTCAGCAGGGGAACTATATGATGAGATTTATGCTCCACATAGGTCACTATGGTACCCGAACAGAAGATGAATTTAAAAGGGAAAAGACAGAAGCAGGTGGTGATTGGGAGGCTGCAGCAGTGGAGCAAAACGGGGGTTATAGGATCAGTCATATATAGATAAAGGGAGGAGATGGATTCGCTCAAAGTATGTGGGAGGGAAAACTGGCAGGATGTGGTGATTATCTGATCTGTGGAGTGGAAAAGAGGTAGGAGATTAAGATAACGCCCACCTTTGTGACTTCAGTGACTCTGGATACAAATATAGAAGGAGTTGGTGTGAGGAGGAGAATGAGTACTGTGTTCTGTTTTGTGCGTGCTGAATTGGAGAAGATACCCAGGAAAAGATGCTCAGTGGATATGTACAGAAAACAACTGGCTACTGGAATATGGGACCAAGGGACAAGGTCAGGGCAGGAGACAGAGGTGTGTGAGTTATTAGCCTATGGGCTTCATAAAACCATGAGACTGAGTGGGGCTCACCTCATCAAAATGCATAGCACAAAAATAGCAGGAGAACAAAGAAAGGTGGGTCAAGAATTACCATGGCTAAAGGAGAAAGCAAAATAGTAAGAGCAGCCCCTGAAAAGCCAAGTGAAAGAACCCACAGAGTAAAAGGAAAAGAATCAGGGGTTAATGATAGGAGTGAGGGGGACAGTTAAATGTTGTAAGGAAGAATAGACTTGTAACAAAGCAAAGAAAATTAAACACATACATTTATCACTTTCTTCTCAAGAACCAGAAAGCACCACAAAAATATTTTAAGCTATAAATACATAAATAATAGAATAGAAAGCAGCAGATTAGATAATGATGAGAAAGTTTTGAAAATTGTTAAGAAAACTTTCAAGTGCCACTGACTCAGAAGATAAGAGGAAATGTAAATATATTTACAAGGGTTTGAGTGAGGGTGGAACAATACAGAATATTTTCTATTGGTTTGTCTTGCTCAGGAACTTAAGAGCAAGTACCTTTGCAAATCCAAATATGATTGGGTTGAAAATGGAAAGAGTTCAAAAGTTTGCATAAAGAAGACTGAAACTGATGCCCCTACAGCAGCTAGGGATTGCTCAGCCCATTTCAGTTGAAGGTGGGGTTTTTCACATCTGGAGAAGTTGGACAAGAGTTTTGGTCTGAGGCACAGTGTGTCTGTATATGAGTAGGAGTGAGTGATCTCACTAAAAGGGAATGAATCAGCAGAACTCTGAATTGAGGATCAAGACTTCCCCCTTTCTCTGCTGCTATCCTTTTCACTCCCACCTCCACAAACATATCCCCACATCTCAATCAGGAAATTGACAATTAGAAATGTACTCTTTTTTTTAACTTTTATTTAATGAATATAAATTTCCAAAGTACAGCTTATGGATTACAATGGCTTCCCCCCCATACCGTCCCTCCCACCCACAACCCTCCCCTTTCCCACTCCCTCTCCACTTCCATTCACATCAAGATTCATTTTCGATTATCTTCATATACAGAAGATCAGCTTAGTATACATTAAGTATGGATTTCAACAGTTTGCTCCCACACAGAAACATAAAGTGAAAAATAATAGATGATTTTTTTTAAATGATGATGAAATCAGATCAGACCTATTGTCATGTTTAATCCCAGTGAGAGTCAAGTTGGGAGTTGATAATTTCTTTTCTTTTTTTTTTTTTACAGAGGATCAGTTTAGTATGCATTAAGTAAAGATTTCAACAGTTTGCACCCCCATAGAAACACAAAGTGAAATATATTGTTTGAGTACTCATTATAGCATTAAATCTCAATGCACAGCACATTAAGGACAGAGATCCTACATGAGGAGTAAGTACACAGTGACTCCTGTTGTTGACTTTACCAATTGACACTCCTGTCTATGGCATCAGTAATCTCCCTATGCTCCAGTCATGAGTTTCCAAGGCTATGGAAGCCCTCTGAGTTCTCCGATTCTTATCTTGTTTAGACAAGGTCATAGTCAAAGTGGAGGTTCTCTCCTCCCTTCAGAGAAAGGTACCTCCTTCTTTGAAGACCTGTTCTTTCCACTGGGATCTCACTCACAGAGATCTTTTGCCAGAGTGTCTTGGCTTTCCATGCCTGAAATACTCTCATGGGCTTTTCAGCCAGATCCGAATGCCTTTAGGGCTGATTCCGAGGCCAGAGTGCTATTTAGGACATCTGCCATTCTATGAGTCTGCTGAGTATCTCACTTCCCATGTTGGATCACTCTCCCCTTTATTTATTCTATCGGTTAGTGTACTCTTAAAGTGTCAAGTCATACCTTATCAATCTCCATGGAAATGCCATCCATGAGGGTTCCCAGCCATTTCCACTTTTTCATATGTGGAATGTGCATTCAACAACCACCATACATTCAAGCACTTATCATGAAAAAACTATATTAACAATGCTTTTAAATGGGATCATGGAGGAAACAGAGCCAATGCAGAAAAGCTTCTATAAGATATAATTATACCTTCAATGGACAAAAGAAGACATCACACTCATGATCCAAGAACATTATGATTTTCAAAAGAAGAAAAATAATTAGAAATAGAAATGGTGATTGAAAGCGATATGCTTAGATGAGATTAGAAGAGTAGAAAAGCAAACAAAAAATGTACAAAGTTCCAGACATTGAGAACTAAGAAAACACATAAGAGATTACCAAGGAAATAAAGCAAGAACACTTCCATCATATCAGAAAATATCCTAAAAATGTCTGAAGAGATAAAATGAATCATCTATTTATTAATTTATCTACAAAATATGTATCCAGGGCCTACTAGGAGCAGAATTCATTCATAAATGCTCACTATTACACATCTGAAGGAAACTTGAGAATGAGCTTTACGGATGTTAAGTGATATTAAGCATCAAAAATAGCAAGTGAAAAGTACCTAAGTTGTCAACAATCTTAGGCAAGAGCAACATGATGCCTCTGCCCAGCACAAAGTGTTAGGGAAGATGAGACTTTTGCCCAAGTGCTGAAGATTTGTCATTGTTAATCCCTAAGAGGAAACATGAAGGGTGGCCCCAGGACATCTGGTGGAGTTCTCTAAGCTAGAGGGGTTATAAGCTCCCTATCTCCTCCCAGAGATATAAGTCATCTACCTGGGGAATCCTCTTGGACCACAGAAAATTCACCGTACCTGAGGAAATACTACAATATATATATGCTTTTTGGATTGGAGTCTATATTGCAATAAACGCCTCTGGCTGACCTGCCCCACTGTTCCCTTGCAACTATTTGGCAATTATCACCCTAAGAAGAGACTGCTACTACAGGTATATCCCTCAGATGACAATCTGTGTTACAGCAGTGGTCAGACCCTACCTGACCTGTTTTCCTGTTGCTCACTTGCAGTGTGTTCAATAAATCTAGCTCTCTTCAAAAAAAACAAAAAGTCCCTGAGGTGAAGAATTCCTGGTCTGCCTGATGCACAGCATGGAAGCCAGCATGGGCATAATGCAATGAATGAGAGTAGGAGGGAGAGAGGTCAGAGAAGTAAGAAGTGGCAGGTATAAGAGCACCATAGGACTTTGGATTTTCACAGTTTTTAGAAGGTTTTCAGAAAAGGAAATATACAAAATCATCTGAGTAGATGGAAATATTAATTACCTTGAATTGATCATTACATCTTTGTGTCTGTATGTGTGTATATATATATGTATACACTGAATTATTGTACTGTATTCCATGAATATCTGCAAACATTATGTATGAGTCCTAAATTTATTCTACTCTCATTTCAGTACTGAAAGTAGAAATAAAATAAGCAAGGGTCAAAGCAGAGACTTGTTATCAGACTCCTTTGGCTACTCCATGTAAAGATGCAGTCTCATACATGCAGATGATATAGCAGAGATAGTGAGAAGTCTCTGTATTATCGTAGTACCTCAAGAACAAATCTGATAGTATTTGTGAATGGATTAAATGTAGAATATGAGAGGAAAGTAGCAGTGAAGAGTGATTGTTTTGGATTTGAACAACAAGCAGACTAGGATTCCCATTTGTGATGATTTGAAAGACTGTGAGAAGAACGTGTTTTTAACCACATCCTGAGGAATCTTAATTTAGATATATCTATTAAACATTCTTTGGAGATGTGCAGAAGGGATTAGATACCCTAGTTTGGATTTCATGGACGGGGAAACTGAGCTGTAGATACAATTTGAAGAGTTACATTAGAGTAATGATAGCTGCTATTAGAGATAAACATTGAGCTCTAGGTGGCTTACAAACAGGATTTTATTTAACACTCATGACATCCAAAAAATGTGCATGCCTATTAGGTGGATGACTTTTTAGATATTCAAGGACCTGTTAGGGACCCATTCACAGAGAAAGTAACTGTAGCGCCGTTTGAAAGAAAGTAACTGCGCAGTGGAAAGGTATCCACACTAGCTCTAAGATTTGAAAAGGGACGGCCTAACTAGATGGCCTAACCACAAACCACAAACTGTCATTGCCATGACTACAGGACCCTGGGAGGTTGGTGTGTGGACGGAGCTAGCCTCTAGAAGCTGTATACAAGGGGACCCTCAGATGCTATAAACCAGAGATTGCTCAGCCTCTCTCCCCAGTCCATAGTGCCTTGTGCCCGCGGGGAGAAGCTCCTGGTCCATAGCGCCTAGTGCCCGCAGGAGTTAGCTTTAGCGATCTCTCCTCCTAGTCACCTAGAGTACTAATAAAGTGTGTTTAGCTTGACCTTCCTCAGTCTCCTCAACTCTTCCTTTGTGGCAACCTGGCCAGTTCCCAGAGGGGAAGAGTCTGACAGGACCCACTCTTCTATATTTGACTCTACTCTTTGTGTCAGAACCCTCTGCATTTAGTTGAGAGGCACAGGAGACAAATAATCAAATGAGAGAAGCTTTTATGAGCCAGGTTAGGAGAAGTGAACCACTTCTGTTAACATGGCCACATTTCATTGTAAGGAAAACTGAAGTAGCCACATGCTTGGAGGGAGAAGATGTCAGTTTGGTGAATAAATTATTGGTCTCTGCTACAGGCAACCCCTCCTGGTAACAAAAATATTCATTTTATTTTCTTCTATATGCAACACACACACACGTACACACAAACACACACACACACACTTTCTTCCCCAAAGGATACAACCCTCAGTTCCATCCAATCTCTGTATCCCACTCAAATCCAGATACTAAAAGTAAGCATGGCGGCCATCACACTTGAATCTAGATGTGACTCCTCATAATTAATTTATAGACCAAAAATTAAACTGCTGTTCTTCAGACCCACAGTCAACATTCATAGAAGAATAGGAAGAAGAGAATAAGAATTAAACTTCTCACTCAAGAAAAAGAATGATAAAATTAACATTTCAGCCATTGAAATTCTATTGGGTGAGCATGATGAAGACCCCTTCACTGAATGAGAGCCGAGTCTTCAGTCATGGTCTGATTATGCTCTCTGGAAAGAACTACCTCGTCCACTATTCTTTGTGGCAACATCCACAGTGGCTGTTGTGTATAACCTTCTTTGCAGCTTACTCAACATTCTCAGCTCACTAACTGCTGGTGCAAAATGTGCTGTCGCAAAGATTTTATTAATGCTTGAATAATCACAGTCTTTTTACTCTGGACTTACAGTTCCTTGGCAGTACAATTTCCTTGCATCTTAGTAGATTGCAAATCTATTTGCTCCCTGTCAGTGCCCTTTTTCAGTTACTACACCCTGCAGTTCTTTCCTGAATATAACTCTCAAGCTGATGCTAACCTATAAATTTGCTTCCTTGCCCCATGCTTATTCTTCTTAAGTAAACACAAATCAACTTGAAAACAGCTGGGATAATAGGCACAGGAGGAGAGGCATATTCTTAGTATGGTCTTTGCTACAGGGCTCAATGATAATGGCTCTATGTCTCTCACAAACTTGTTTGGTCTTATATCTCACTATTTGGGATCTTCCAGTTGAATTTTTGGATTATTTCTATGACTTTCATCCTGCTTATATATCAGCTGATTCTTTTACTTCTTTCTAAAACTCATCCTTTTCTTTTATGACCTTATCAAACAACCAATAACAACCAAACATACACTACTGCTACACTTTTATTTTTTAACTTTCCCTAAAAGTACTAGTTCATTAGCAACAAGACTGCCTCCCATCTTATCCCAGAAAACAATGTAACCAGTTGTTTTTCACTTCATTACAAAAAAATTGTCAATCCTATCTCTGAACTCACTTACTTTTTTCCTGATACACAACCACTAAAGAGTGTCACATATTTTAAATTTTTATTAAAGCAATAACCATTCCAGATAGAAGCTGCTGTCTTATTTTAGGTCAAATACCAAAATTTCAGTACCTAAACACACATCACAAACTAAGGTCCTTGACTCATGGGGTCTTTTGCTTGACTACTTAGAGATCCATGCTCCTCCCATTTGTGATCTTCTTTGTAGTCTTCTTCATCCAACCAACAGACTGGCAGAAAGCAATAAAGAGCAGGAGGAGTAGATGTTTATGGACTAGGCTTGACAATGTACATTCCGCTTCTCATATTCCTTTGCCTAAAGTTAAATGGCTACATCTAATGCAAAGTAGGCTAGAAAATGCAGTCTAGTTATGACACACGGATGAAAGGAAACTGGTTTCTAGTCTCTGACATAGGAATGACAGCATATAAATGGATGTTTAAAACCAGAAGATCTGATAAGGTCATGGAAGAATAAGTTTATATAAAGAAAACGTCTGAGGTTGAGGCCTGATCCATTCCAAAACTTAAAGGTCAGAAATGTAAAGAGAAGATTCAAAAAGAGGCAAAAGTGAGTTAGGAGGAAACCAATCATATATTGACCTGAGAAGAGTAAGGAAATTTTTTCAAGGAAAATGAGACAATCACTTGTCAAATACTATTGATAGACAGGTCAGGTAAGATGAAGAGTGAGAACTAACCACTGAATCAAAAAATGAAGTCACCACTACTCTTGACAAAAGCAGTTTTCAGGGAGTGAGGAGGATGAAACCCTGAGGAGGGATCAGAGACAGTGAGCATTGATGTCTTCTGGAGAACTGTGCAGCAAAGCAGAGAATTAACATGTGTGTTCAGGTGAGGGTATGGCTTTTTTTTTTTTCTGTTGCTTTGTTTATTGTTTTATTAACATTGGAACTATTATAGCATTTTTCACTTTTTATGTATTATAAATTTTTCTTTTTAAATTTTTATTTATAAAAAGGGAACAGATTTTATATATTTCATATATACACTTTTAAGAACATGATATTTCTCATATCTTCCACCCTTATTCCCTCACTCCTACTCTCCTCCTCCTTCTCTTCCTACTTTTCTTTTAAATTTTACAGTGGCATACTTTCAATTTCTTTTATAATCACAAGCTCAATCCTCTACCAACTAAAGAATTCAACAAATAGTAAGTAGAAAAACCACTGTTCCTTAAGATTATACACGGGCTGGCGCTGTGGCTCACTTGGCTAATCCTCTGCCTGCGGCGCCGGCACTCTGGGTTCTAGTCCTGGTTGGGGCGCCGGATTCTGTCCCGGTTGCTCCTCTTCCAGTCCAGCTCTCTGCTGTGGCCCGGGAAGGCAGTGGAGGATGGCCCAAGTGCCCAGGCCCTGCACCCGCATGGGAGACCAGGATGAAGCACCTGGCTTCTGGCTTCAGGTCGGCTCAGCGCACTGGCCGTAGCGGCCATTTGGGGGGTGAACCAACAGAAGGAAGACCTTTCTCTCTGTCTCTCTCTCACTAACTCTGCCTGTCAAAAAAAAAAAAAAAAAGTATACACAATGGTCAGAAACAATAACTTTCAAAATGTCAATTCCACTAATATACATTAAATGTTTCAGTTTTATCTCACATAAAAATTGTACATACAGTACTATGTAGTGGCTTGATAATATATGCATTATATATTAAAACTAAGGTAAACATATTTATCTCCTCACACATTTGTCATTTCTTTATAGTGAAGACTTTTAAAATCTTGGCTCTTGGTTTTTTAAAGAAAAATATCATTATCTATAGTCACCCCCATATTCAATAGAATATGAAAACCTGGGCTGGTGCCGCAGCTCACTTGGCTAATCCTCCGCCTGCGGCACCAGCACCCTGGGTTCTAGACCTGGTTGGGGCGCCGGATTCTGTCCCGGTTGCTCCTCTTCCAGTCCAGCTCTCTGCTGTGGCCCGGGAAGGCAGTGGACGATGGCCCAAGTGCTTGGGCCCTGCACCCGCATGGGAGACCAGGAAGAAGCACCTGGCTCCTGGCGTGCCAGCTGTAGCAGCCATTTGCGGGGTGAACCAATGGGCAGAAGACCTTTCTCTCTGTCTCTCTCTCTCACTGTCTAACTCTGCCTGACCGAAAAAAGAAAGAAAGAAAGAAAGAAAGCAAGCAAGCAAGCCTGTTTCTCCTATCTATCTATGACTATTAATCACTTAGTGCCTGTTAATCAACACTTCCCTATCCCTCTCCCCTATCCTCCATACTTCTGGTAACCACCATTATAATCTCAACTTCCATGAGATCCACTTTTCTAGATTCCACATACAAGGAAGATCATGCAGCCCTAGTCTTTCTGTGTCTAGCTGATTTAATTTAACATAAAGACCTCCAGTTCCAACCATATTGCTGCAAATGAAAGGATTTCACTATTTCTATGACTGAGTAGTACTCCACTCTGTACACACATGACATTTTCTTTATCCATTCATCAGCTGATGGACACTTGGTTAGTTTCCATTTCTTGGTTGCTCTGAACAGTGCTCTACTAAACATGGAAGTACATGTCTCTTTGACAGACTGAGTACATTTCCTTTGGATATATATGCACAGTAGTGGAAATCCCAGATCACATGGAGTTCTCTTTTTACTTCCTTGAGGAAATCCCATACTATTTTCCCCAATGGCTGTACTGTGTTCTAAGCTATGATCTCCCCAACAGTGTACAAGATCTCCCTTTTCTCCACATCTTTATTAGCACTATTACGGCATTTTTAATGTTTTTCAGAATGACTGGAAAAGGGGGAAACATTCTGATGCAGAAGTTGAGTTACATCCTGAGGTAATTGAAGAGAGATGAGATCTGGTGCATAAAAGGAGAGATTGCTGTTAGATAGGAATGGAGAAAGTTTATAAAAATGGAGTGAAGGTGGAATAAACACAAGATCAGGGATGTCTGGTTTATGGTCTAGCATGTAGGGAGCTTGAAAGTCAACACAGTTGACAACAACAAAAACACTGAACAAAATAGAAATCACCAACTATTCTTCATGCTGTCAGAGAATTGGGGCTACAAGGAAAACTATTTCCTCAACATTGGAGAAACACAAAGGGAGATACAGAGAATCACAGCTCGCTGGAGCAGAAACCTTTCCTGGGTACAGTAACAGAGTAAGAAAATCTAAACTGTACCCGGCACAATTCTGGACCCTTAGTACGTTCAGTCATCAGAGGTACAAATTCAAAAGCAGCCTGATCTGAAGGGGACCCTACACTTTCATATATCTTAGGGACTCTGCAAGGTTCTCACAGTAAAGGTCACAGAAAAAAAAAATCACCTTGTTATGTGGTCACAGGAGGGGAAAAGTAGTCATTGTGAATTATAAGAACATTTTAACTAGAACACTAACTAGTATTTCCAAAAAAAAAAAAAAAAACAGTAATTTCCCAAAGCTCTGCTGGGTGGGAAATACTCAGTTCCAATCCCCTCTATTGTTTCTATAATTTCAAGAGCAAACACATGTTGAGATGTGCTCATGAAGTTTACAGTCCAGGGCACAGGCTCAGGAAGGCATTGAGATCTACTCATAGGACTGTACAATGCATCTCTCCACACACCTTAGCACCACAAGAATAGGGCTCCTGGATAATGAGAGGGAAGCGAAACCAAAAGAACTACACATCTTGGACCTTTTCTCAATAATAATCTAGGGAAAACTAAAGACAGCCGGGAGACAAAACCAGGTCACCACAGGGTGCTTTACCTGTGATTCCGCAACCTGTACACACTTGTAGCCAAATAAACATAAAACTTCACATCAAATTCCTGTTTATCTCAGTTTATTTTACCCAATACATTATATCAAGTTTTCAAAAATATTATACAGCATACTAAAAGACAAAAACCCAGTTTGAGGGGAGATCCACACTCAGATACTGTAAAGATATTAGAATTATCAGTCTGAGAATTTAAAACAATTATGATTGCTAAGGGGGAAGTGGGAAATATACAATAGTAGATAAAGAATATATGCAGAAAAAAGAAATTCTAAGAAAGACACCGAGGAAAATGTTAGAAATTTTTAAAAATCATCAAAAGTAAAATAGATTAAAGTTGGTGCCAGCACTGTAGCATAGTGGATAAAAGTGTTGCCTGTGGCACCAGCTTCCCATATAGGCAACAGTTCAAGTCCCAACTGCTCCACTTCTGATCCACTCCCTGATAATATATCTAGGAAGGCAGTGAAAGACGGCCCAAATACTTGGACCCTCTGCATTCACATGGGAGACCCAGAGGAAGATCCTGGCTCCTGGCTTCAGATCAGCCCAGCTCCAGCCATTGTGGCCATTTGAGGAATGAACCAGCAGATGGAAGATATGTCTCTCTGTCTCTCTGTAACTATGCCTTTCAAATACATAAATCAATAAATCTTTTTAAAAAATACATTGAAGTCATGGACATGACTGCAGAAGGAATCCATGAGCATGAAAATGCCAACGGAAATATATACAATGAGAATGCAAAAGAACAAAGAATGAAAAAGATGGAATGGAACATTCAAGAACATTAATCCAATTACCAATGATATAACATATGTTTAGTGGGGTTGCAAGAAGAAAGAAGTTAGCAGGTGTAAGGACTTTAGCCAAAGGACTAGAAAATGAACACTTGTTCTTTTAGTTTCCTGAGGGAAATTGGAAGCAAGTTCATCAGACGAGCATGAGGAGGGCATGTTTAGCATATAAGGAGAAAATGAGGTAAAGATGAAGAAGAAAAAGAGGAAAGGAGAGACACAGTGGAACAGGCGTGTGTGCGTGATGTCTGTGTGTGTTTGTGTGAGTGCTCAGAGATGTCTTGCTGTATATGCATCACACATAAATAATTCAGTATCAGAAAGGCATTATTTTTTATAAAATAAGCTGTAATTCTTGAGGATTTTTTGGAAAGATTATTTATAACCTAGAATTTTATATCCAATTGAATCATCATTCCACCATGAATAAGTAAAATATCTCCTAAACACTCCTTTTCAATAAATTCTGGAAGATGTATTCCATCAAAATAAAGCAGTAGCCCAAGGAAAATAGAGGATTCACAAGAGACAGAACACAGAAAAGAAGTGCAAGGATTTTCTAAGTTAATACTGGAAAAGCTTAGAGAACTCCACACTGCAAAAAGAACGTAAGGTTCCCAAAATGATTATTTCTCTAAGGAGAATGGAAAAAAAGTTGATATTTGAATGCATGGATTATAATTGTATAATTCTGATTCATAATTCGTTTTTAACAAATTGAGTATAATGAGAAATTGATTAAATATTAATTTAATTTGATGCAAAAAAATTGAAATCCATGCATGTATAATTTTTATAATACATAGTTTCTGGGGATCTTTTGAAGAGCCTTCACATAAAAAATAAAACAAAAAGCAATTATTAATTCTGTAAAAGAAATTCTCAAAAGAAGAAATAGAATCAAATGAAAATAAATAACTCAATTTTGAGGAATATTTGTGTAAAATAAAATAAGAAATTTAATTAAAAATTAAGGGATTAAAATTTGGGGTAAGTGAGCTACATTAAGTTGTTAAAGACTAACTCCTCATCTTCCACAGTAAAATTGCATCAAATAATATTTGAAATGGAGAAATCAAGGAACATTCTATAAGCTTTTCATTTTAAAATACATATATGTAAGAACTAATGAAATATCTGAAAGTGAAAATCATGTGTTGCAATAAAAGAAGATTGCAGATAAAAGACAAGATATGGACTGCTCATTTTCATTAAAGGCCTTGAGCTATTTAGTTGTAATCTATGTAACAATACTGAAATAGATAATAAATATGAGTTGCAAAATTTCAGAGACATAGAGAAAGAGAAATGGATAGAACATTTGACTTCATTAATATAGCAAAGAAGTTGAACAAAAAGAGACCAAAACGTTTTCTTCTTTTAAAGATTTATTTATTTATTTATTTGAAAGTCAGTGCTGCAGAGAGATAGAGAGAGAGACATACAGAGAGGATGAGATCTTGCATATCCTGCTTCACTCCCCAGAGGGCCACAACGGCCAGGGCTGAGTCAGGCTGAAACCAGTACCTGGAGCTTCACCTGGATCTCCCACATGGACGCAGGGACCAGAATACTAAAGCCATCTGCTGCCACTTTCCCAGGTGCTAGAAGCTGAATCAGAAGTGGAACAGAGAGGACAAGAATCAGCACCCATATGAGATGTCGGTGCTGCAGAGGGTTATTGTGCTACATCACAATGTGGACCCAAATACTGCTTTTCATGGGTTTAGCTATAAAGAGCTTATTTCACAGCAATTATTACAGCAATTCCAGAAGCATCACAGAGGAAGAAACAAACATTGAAAAGAAGGAAATAAAAGAAGGTAAAGGGTGTCTTTGCCCATTTCTAATGATATACCCAAACACTGCAAACTGGCTAATTAATAAAAATGGAGTTTGATTGAGTTCATGGTCCTGGAAGCTGAGAAGCCCTAGAGCACAATTCAGGAGTCTGCTCAGCCTCCAGTGAGTCCCTTCTTGTTGCATCATAACGTGGTTAAAGACCTCACAAAGTAAGACAGAGCAAGCATGCTAGAGGGAGCTCACTCCTAACACTCATTCCAGTGATAGCAACATAAATCCATTCATGCGTGGAGCCCTTATCCATCCATTACTTCATTCACGAAGCTGGAGGATTAATTCCCAACACATGAACTTCTGGGAGATGTGTTCAAACCATAGCGGATGAAAACAGAAAGTCTCTTCAGCTGATATAAGAAATTTTCTGTAAAAAGAAATAAAGTTGTGACAAGAGGTACAGAGAAGTGCAGAAGTCAGGCCAACAAAGGATCAATAACGGAAGATACTTAAGAGTGGCTAAGAAGGAAAGGACAGTAATAAGGAAAAGGATGAAGCTACAAGGGGAAGTGGTTGTGGGAGTAATAGGAAGTAACAGCCAGAGCCAGTTCTCTCAGGACATTGGGGATCAGGGACTTAGATGAGAATTTATTCTTGGCTAAAGTGGGAGGAGAAATAGTTCCTTCTCTGAAGCTGGAGAAAACACACATGGGCACCTGCACAGATGAATTTAGTGGGTGGCAGTGTGTTCTAGGCTGAATTGTGTCCCCAAGTTCATACATTGAATCACTATTCCCCAGCACCTCCAAATGCAACTGTATTTGGAATTAGGGCCTTTCAAGGGTCGATAAAGCTAAAAATGACATCACTCAGGTGATCTCTAATCTTATATGAATGTGTAAATCTAAACAGAGATACACAAAGTGCTTGTGTACACTGAGAATGGCCATGGAAAGAGACAGTAAGCGGGCAGCCACCCACCAAGACAAGGGAGGCCTCAGAGCTCAGAATTCCAGTTTTGGGACTTCCATCCTTCAGAACTATCAGAGAGTAAATTTCTGTTGTTTACTGCTCTGTGGTATTTTGTTATATCAGCCCAAGCAAACTGACACAAGGTGGCTAGAGCAAAATTTCTTGGTGATTTAAAGATACTGTGGCCTGAGATTCAAAGAAGACATTGGTGACAGATGGATGAGCTTAAAAGAGAATGCTGAAGGTTGGATACAGTTGCTATATAGGATTTTTCCTTTTCCCCTCTTAAATATATATACCAGGGACAAATGGCATTATGAAAGTTAAATTTATTCTCAACCAGTGGTAATATCGACCCCCAGGAGACATTTAATGTCTGGAGACATTTTTGGTTGTCACATCTTGGTGAGAAAAGATGTTACTGGCATCCAGTGAATAGACACCAGGGAGGTTGTCAAGTGTTTGGCAATGCACAGAGCAGCCCTCACAGCACAGAATTATCCAGCCTAGAATAGCAATAATGTTGAGGTTGCAAAACTCTGCTCAAGGTAGATAAGAATAAGATTCCTAACACAACTTCAGGTTCTCTATGTTGTTTTGCAGATTACAAAATTCAAATACGCATAAAGGCAAGAGTCACAAAGGTAAAAGTGCAATGTTTTTGCAGATTTGTGTTAAAAAACAATGCCGATTTTCCAGCAAGATGGCGGAATAGGAAGGGAGCACACTGATAGTCTGGGGAGAGATAGTTTAATAAAAGTGGAGATACTGCAGGTTCAAGGAAGAGTAGGGGAGGAAACAGCAGAAGAAACTCTTCCGGAACGCGTGACTCACAGCGGACCTGCGTGGAGAGCGTGGGAGCCCACAGTTCGGGACACCAGCGGCAGACTCAACACACCAGCGCTGGAACGCGAGGTGAGCCGAACCTCAATAGCCCAAGACACCAGCAGGCAAGCGGAGAGAGGAGACTAGAGGGAACGACCCCCGGGGGGGGGGGGAGTTCACAAGGCTAACTGGAAGAGAGAGAGAGAGAGAAGAAAAAAAAAAAAAAGGGTGACTAGTACGGACACGGGTTTCTCTCTCTCCGCTCACCTCTCAAGGGCGAGCAAGACAAAGAGCAGGTGCCATCTTGGACATACGTCATAAGCAGAGTGACCTCAGGTCTGCACCGGCCCTGAGCCTAGCAGAAAAACCTGACTCTGGGCGGGGTGAATTAACAGGAGATTAGGACCTAGTAAATTTGTGGTGCTACTGAACTGAGACTGTGAAAAAAGAGACGGTGGGGGAGAGAACTCACGGAATTCACGTGAGCACTCTCCAGAGACGCTACAATTCCGTAACTTTGGCAACCCAGTGGGAGACTGAAGGAGAATTTGAGCCCACTCTGAGGGCCGAACAGATTCCCTGTGGGGTTCTCGGGAAAGAGCTTCTGATCTCTGGCTCCTGTGGGTATATCATTTGCCTGCTAACTACCTCCAACTTCGTTCAGCTGTGCGGAATTACTTCCCTTTTGAATCAAAAAAAAAAAAAAAAGAAAGAGAGAGAGATTTACCACGCCTAACCTGGGAGTGTCACCTTTGGCACACCAAACAGAGCTCTCAGGCCACACCCATCTCAAGCCCTAAGGCTCCATCAAAAACAGATAGTCCACTTAATCTAGAGTCATAGTATAACAAGAAAAAGCACCACAGTGAAGAAACCAAATATCTCCAATATGCCAAATAACAAACGCAAAAACCGAGGTAATAAAAACAAGGAAGTCACCATGACGCCCTCAAATGAAAAAGACACCCCAATTCAAGATTATGAAGATGATGACATAGAAGAAATGCAAGAAGCAGATCTCAAAAAATTGATAAGAACATTAAGAAGTTCTCAAAAACAAATTCTGGAACTACACAAATCCTTAATGGACAAGATAGAAAATCTCTCTCGTGAAAATGAAATATTAAGGAGGAATCAAAATGAAACGAAACAACTAGTACAACAGGAAACTGTGATAGTGACTGAAGTGAAGAATTCAATAGATCAAATGAAAAACACAATAGAGAGCCTTACAAACAGAATGGGTGAAGCAGAAGAGAGAATATCGGACTTAGAAGACAGAGAACAGGAAAGGATACAGTCAGACCAAAGAAAAGAAGAGGAAAATAGAAATCTAAAACATATTGTCGGGAATCTGCAGGATACTATTAAAAAACCCAACATTCGGGTTCTAGGAGTTCCTGAAGGCATGGAGAGGGAGAAAGGATTAGAAGGCCTTTTTAGTGAGATATTAGCAGAGAACTTCCCAGGTTTGGAGAAGCACAGAGAAATCCTAGTACAGGAAGCTCACAGAACCCCTAATAAACACGACCAAAAGAGATCCTCACCACGACACGTTGTAATTAAACTCACCACAGTGAAACATAAAGAAAAGATCCTAAAATGTGCAAGAGAGAAACGTCAGATTACTCTCAGAGGATCTCCAATCAGACTCACAGCTGACTTCTCATCAGAAACTCTAAAAGCTAGGAGGGAATGGCGAGATATAGCCCAGGTACTAAGAGAGAAAAACTGCCAGCCCAGAATATCATATCCTGCAAAGCTATCATTTGTGAATGAAGGTGAAATAAAGACTTTTCATTGCAAACAGAAATTGAAAGAATTTGTTGCCACTCGTCCAGCCCTGCAAAAGATGCTTAAAGATGTGTTACACACAGAAACACAGAAACACGGTCATCAATATGAAAGAAGGTAAAGGAAGGAAACCAAGGAAGGAAAGCTCACAGCAAAAGATCACAGGGAATTCAAAGCATATATTAGAACTTATCTTTGGCAAATGGCAGGGCAAAGTTACCACTTATCATTAGTCACTTTGAACGTGAATGGCCTGAACTGTCCAGTTAAAAGACACCGATTGGCTGATTGGGTTAAGGAACAAAACCCATCTATTTGCTGCTTGCAAGAAACACATCTTTCCAACAAAGATCCATACAGACTGAAAGTGAAAGGCTGGAAAAAGATATACCATGCCAACAGAAATGAAAAAAGAGCGGGCGTAGCCATCTTAATATCGGACAACATAAACTTTACCACAAAAACTGTTAAGAGAGACAAAGAGGGACACTATATCATGATTAAAGGATCAATTCAACAGGAAGATATAACAATTATCAATGTATATGCACCTAACTACAGGGCACCAGTTTATCTAAAAGATTTATTAACGGACTTAAAGGGAGACTTAGACCCCAATACAGTAGTACTGGGGGACTTCAACACTCCACTCTCAGAAATAGACAGATCATCCGGTCAGAAGATCAACAAGGATACAGTAGATTTAAACGACACTATAGCCCAAATGGATCTAACAGATATATACAGAACTTTCAATCCTACAGCTAAAGATTTTACATTCTTCTCAGCAGTACATGGAACCTTCTCTAGGATTGACCACATACTAGGCCATAAAGCAAGTCTCAGCAAATTCAAAAGAATTAGAATCATACCATGCAGCTTCTCAGACCATAAAGGAATGAAGTTGGAAATTAGCAACTCAGGAATCCCTAGAGCATACGCAAACACATGGAGATTGAACAACATGCTCCTGAATGAACAATGGGTCATAGAAGAAATCAAAAGAGAAATCAAAAACTTTCTGGAAGTAAATGAGGATAACAGCACAACATACCAAAACTTATGGGACGCAGCAAAAGCAGTGTTAAGAGGAAAGTTTATATCAATAGGTGCCTACATCAAGAAATTGGAAAGGCACCAAATAGATGAGCTTTCAATTCACCTCAAGGATCTAGAAAACTTACAGCAAACCAGACCCAAATCTAGTAGGAGAAGAGAAATAATTAAAATCAGAGAAGAAATCAACAGGATTGAATCAAGAAAAATATTACAAAAAATCAGCCAAACGAGGAGCTGGTTTTTTCAAAAAATAAACAAAATTGGCACCCCATTGGCCCAACTAACTAAAAAAAGAAGAGAAAAGACCCAAATCAATAAAATCAGAGATGAAAAAGGAAATGTAACAACAGACACCACAGAAATAAAAAGAATCATCAGAAACTACTACAAGGACTTGTATGCCAGCAAACAGGGAAACCTATCAGAAATGGATAGATTCCTGGACACATGCAACCTACCTAAATTGAACCAGGAAGACACAGAAAACCTAAACAGACCCATAACTGAGACAGAAATTGAAACAGTAATAAAGGCCCTCCCAACAAAGAAAAGCCCAGGACCAGATGGATTCACTGCTGAATTCTACCAGACGTTTAAAGAAGAACTAACTCCAATTCTTCTCAAACTATTCAGAACAATCGAAGAAGAGGGAATCCTCCCAAATTCTTTCTATGAAGCCAGCATCACCTTAATTCCTAAGCCAGAGAAAGATGCAGCACTGAAAGAGAATTACAGACCAATATCCCTGATGAACATAGATGCAAAAATCCTCAATAAAATTCTGGCCAATAGAATGCAACAACACATCAGAAAGATCATCCACCCAGACCAAGTGGGATTTATCCCTGGTATGCAGGGATGGTTTAATGTGCGCAAGACAATCAATGTGATACACCACATTAACAGACTGCAGAAGAAAAACCATATGATTATCTCAATAGATGCCGAGAAAGCATTTGATAAAATACAACACCCGTTCATGATGAAAACTCTAAGCAAACTGGGTTTGGAAGGAACATTTCTCAATATAATCAAAGCAATCTATGAAAAACCCACAGCCAACATCCTGTTGAATGGGGAAAAGTTGGAAGCATTTCCACTGAGATCTGGTACCAGACAGGGATGCCCACTCTCACCACTGCTATTCAATATAGTTCTGGAGGTTCTAGCCAGAGCTATTAGGCAAGAAAAAGAAATTAAAGGGATACAAATTGGGAAGGAAGAACTCAAACTATCCCTCTTTGCAGATGATATGATTCTGTATTTAGGGGACCCAAAGAACTCTACTAAGAGACTATTGGAACTCATAGAAGAGTTTGGCAAAGTAGCAGGGTATAAAATCAATGCACAAAAATCAACAGCCTTTGTATACACAGACAATGCCATGGCTGAGGAAGAACTTCTAAGATCAATCCCATTTACAATAGCTACAAAAACAATCAAATACCTTGGAATAAACTTAACCAAAGATGTTAAAGATCTCTACGATGAAAATTACAAAACCTTAAAGAAAGAAATAGAAGAGGATACCAAGAAATGGAAAAATCTTCCATGCTCATGGATGGGAAGAATCAATATCATCAAAATGTCCATTCTCCCAAAAGCAATTTACAGATTCAATGCAATACCAATCAAGATACCGAAGACCTTCTTCTCAGATCTGGAAAAAATGGTGCTGAAATTTATATGGAGGCACAAGAGACCTCGAATAGCTAAAGCAATCTTGTACAACAAAAACAAAGCCGGAGGCATCACAATACCAGATTTCAGGACATACTACAGGGCAGTTGTAATCAAAACAGCATGGTACTGGTACAGAAACAGATGGATAGACCAATGGAACAGAATTGAAACACCAGAAATCAACCCAAACATCTACAGCCAACTTATATTTGATCAAGGATCTAAAACCAATTCCTGGAGCAAGGACAGTCTATTCCATAAATGGTGCTGGGAAAATTGGATTTCCACGTGCAGAATCATGAATCAAGACCCCTACCTTACACCTTACACAAAAATCCACTCAACATGGATTAAAGACTTAAATCTACGACCTGACACCATCAAGTTACTAGAGAACATTGGAGAAACCCTTCAAGATATTGGCACAGGCAAAGACTTTCTGGAAAAGACCCGGGAAGCACAGGCAGTCAAAGCCAAAATCAACTATTGGGATTGCATCAAATTGAGAAGTTTCTGTACTGCAAAAGAAACAGTCAGGAGAGTGAAGAGACAACCGACAGAATGGGAAAAAATATTTGCAAACTATGCAACAGATAAAGGGTTAATAACCAGAATCTACAAAGAGATCAAGAAACTCCACAAAAACAAAACCAACAACCCACTTAAGAGATGGGCCAAGGACCTCAATAGACATTTTTCAACAGAGGAAATCCAAATGGCCAACAGGCACATGAAAAAATGTTCAAGGTCATTAGCAATCAGGGAAATGCAAATCAAAACCACAATGAGGTTTCACCTCACCCCGGTTAGAATGGCTCACATTCAGAAATCTACCAACAACAGATGCTGGCGAGGATGTGGGGAAAAAGGGACACTAACCCATTGTTGGTGGGAATGTAAACTGGTCAAGTCACTATGGAAGTCAGTCTGGAGATTCCTCAGAAACCTGAAGATAACCCTACCATTCGACCCAGCCATCCCACTCCTTGGAATTTACCCAAAGGAATTTAAATTGGCAAACAAAAAAGAGGTCTGCACCCTAATGTATATTGCAGCTCAATTCACAATAGCTAAGACCTGGAACCAACCTAAATGCCCATCAACGATAGACTGGATAAAGAAATTATGGGATATGTACTCTTTAGAATACTATACCGCAGTAAGAAACAATGAAATCCAGACATTTGCAACAAAATGGAGGAATCTGGAACACATCATGCTGAGTGAAATAAGCCAGTCCCAAAGGGACAAATACCATATGTTCTCCCTGATCGGTGACGACTGACTGAACACCAAGAGGGAAACCTGTTGGAGTGAGGTGGACACTATGGGAAACGGTGGCTTGATCAGCATAGCCCTGACTGTTAATGAACAACTTAATACATTATCCCTCTTAGTAGTTTTTTTATCTGTTCTACTTAATATGACTGGTTTAGTTCTGTAATTGATGCACAGTTATTCTTAAGTGTTGAAAATTAACTGAAATGTGATCCCTGTTGAACATGGGAGTGGGAATGGGAGAGGGAAGAGATGTATAATTTGGGACATGCTCAGGCTGACTTGCCCCAAGTGGTGGAGTTGGAAGCATACCAGGGGATTCCAATTCAATCCCATCGAGGTGGCATGTACCAATGCCATCTCACTGTTCCAGGTGATCAATTTCAGTTCACAGTTGGTCATGGTGGAGGGACTGGGAGTCAAAGGGAGCACATAGACAAGTCTAGTACCTGCTAACGCTAACCGATAGAGTAAATAAAGGGGAGAGTGATCCAACATGGGAAGTGAGATACTCAGCAGACTCATAGAATGGCAGATGTCCTAAATAGCACTCTGGCCTCAGAATCAGCCCTAAAGGCATTCAGAGCTGGCTGAAAAGCTCATGAGAGTATTTCAGGCATGGAAAGCCAAGACACTCTGGCAAAAGATCTCTGCGAGTGAGATCCCAGTGGAAAGAACAGGTCATCAAAGAAGGAGGTACCTTTCTCTGAAGGGAGGAGAGAACCTCCACTTTGACTATGACCTTGTCTAAACAAGATAAGAGTCGGAGAACTCAGAGGGCTTCCATAGCCTTGGAAACTCATGACTGGAGCATAGGGAGATTACTGATGCCATAGACAGGAGTGTCAATTGGTAAAGTCAACAACAGGAGTCACTGTGCACTTACTCCTCATGTAGGATCTCTATCCTTAATGTGCTGTACATTGAGATTTAATGCTATAACGAGTACTCAAACAATATATTTCACTTTGTGTTTCTATGGGGGTGCAAACTGTTGAAATCCTTACTTAATGCATACTAAACTGATCCTCTGTAAAAAAAAAAAAAAAAAAAAAAAGAAATTATCAATTCCCAACTTGACTCTCACTGGGATTAAACATGACAATAGGTCTGATCTGATTTCATCATCATTTAAAAAAAATCATCTATTATTTTTCACTTTATGTTTCTGTGTGGGAGCAAACTGTTGAAATCCATACTTGATGTATACTAAGCTGATCTTCTGTATATCAAGATAATCGAAAATGAATCTTGATGTGAATGGAAGGGGAGAGGGAGTGGGAAAGGGGAGGGTTGTGGGTGGGAAGGACGGTATAGGGGGAAGCCATTGTAATCCATAAGTCGTACTTTGGAAATTTATATTCATTAAATAAAAGTTTAAAAAAAAAAGAAATATTCTAAGGATCAAAAATAAAAAAAAAATAAAAAAAACAATGCCAACTTTGGCCATGATGTTCTTTTTTTTTAAAAGAAACTTTATTTATTTATTTGAAAGAGTTACACAGAGAGAGAAGGAGAAGCAGAGAGAGAGAGAAAGGTCTTCCATCCACTGAGTCACTCCCCAATTCCCCACAATGGCTGGAGCTGCGCCAATCCAAAGCCAGGAGCCAGGAGCCTCTTCTGGGTCTTCCCTGTAGGTGCAGGGGCCCAAGGACTTAAGCCATCTTCTACTGCTTTCCCAGGCCATAGCACAGAGCTGGTTTGGAAGTGGAGCAGCTGGTACTCTAATTGGCGCCCATATGGGATGCCAGCACTGCAGGCGACGGCTTTACCCACTACGCCATAGTGTTGGCCTCTGGCCTATTTTTTTTTTTAACTTTTATTTAATGAATATAAATGTCCAAAGTACAGCTTATGGATTACAATGGCTTCCCCCCCATAACATCCCTCCCACCCGCAACCCTCCCCTTTCCCACTCCCTCTCCCCTTCCATTCACATCAAGATTCATTTTCGATTCTCTTTATATACAGAAGATCAGTTTAGCATACATTAAGTAAAGATTTCAACAGGCCATGATGTTCCAAAAGGACAGTATAGTGAAAAGAACATGGACTTCTAAAATTTATTTGTTTGTTATTTGAGGTTGTAGGAGAGAGAGAGAGAGAGAGAGAGAGCACTCACATCTGCTGGTTCACTCTCCAAAAGGTAAGGTCAAAGCCAGGAGCCAGAAAGTCATTTCAGTCTCTTACACGCATGGCAGGGATCCAACTACTTGAGCCATAACTTGCTATCTCCCAGGGTACACACTAGCAGGGATTTGGTGTCAGGAGTCAAAGCCAGGTCTCAATTCTAGGTACTTTGATATGGGATGTGGACATCTGAGCCAGCGTTCTAACCAATGGACCAAACGCCCATCCCAAACATGGACTTCAGAGTCAAACAAAATTAAATTAAAATTCCATTATTTTATAGCTGTATGATCTTAAAGTCATTATTAAGTAAGTACCTTTTAGCCCCAGAAAATTCAGTGGCAATTCCATGAGTTAATATGTACATAAAATGAGATGTTGCATGTAATAAAACTGCCACATGGTAATAGTAGCTAACTTTTTTGAATGCTTGACTATATGGTGTATGATTTTCTACATGCTTTATAGGAATTATCTTATTTAATCCTAAAAACTATCTTATAAGGTAAATGCTATTACTATGCCCATTTTACAGAAGAATAATCTAGAAGAGGACATTGTTAAAGAACCAATTCTCACTGTCCTCACGTTAACACATAAAAATACGTATTAAGCATCCATTATATGTTCAGGCTTTACCTGGACCCTACACACAATTCAGTTTCTGTCTTTTCAGTCTACAGAAAGTCACATGGAATGAATAATTACCAACTTTCAAAATTTAAAAAAGGATCTAAGTGAGGAGAAGATTTCCTGTCTCTGTTCCACACAAAGAACAACCTAAGATATATCTCATATTGCTAATTTCATTACTGACTTATTTACAGAGTTCCAAAGAGAGAAACACAGTGTTTTTCTTTGACCTCTACTTCAAAGCTTTGGATCTGTCAACTATTACTTGCCAAAATGTTTCTATATTAAGCATCTATAGAAGAAAGTAGACCAAGAAATCAATGTCTGTATCCTCAAGTTACTCATAATCCCTAGGAAAAATAAACAGTGGAATAATTCACTAACCTTAGTCAAGGGCAAAAAGTATAATTACAGAGATTCAGACAAATTATAGTAGAATAGAAAAAAAAGAAAAAGGATGGAAGATTCTTAGTATAGAGTTAAAAAGGACAAAAGAGACTAGCAGCAGAAAAGAAGTAGAATAAAACAAGAATGTGGAGAAAGGTCTGCAAAACATCACATTTAAGACTAAAACCTTCAAAGTCAACATGTAATTGTGATCAACCACCTGGGAAAATAAAATGGATTCTGAGCAGTGAACTTAGTTCATGCTAATAATCATTGTCCAGGTGCTCTACCAGATACTAAGGATATAGAGTAACTGTCTGACCCTCAAGAAGTTGCAGATCACTGGAAAGAACACATGAGGATATCACAACCTAATCCAGTATCTGCATGGTAGATGTAAGTCCACAATGCTATGGAGTACTTGGGCAAGGGTGAGTGGACAAGAAACAGTGGGCTCTGAGAGGGGCTTCCTGGAGAAAATCACAGCTTCTATTACATCTGTTGTTTCTTTTTTTTTTTTTTTTTTCAAAAAAAGAGGCTTATTTATTTGAAAGGCAGAATGAGAAAGGGAGAGATGGAAGGAGAGAGAGAAAGAGAGAGAGGGAGAGAAGGAGAGAGGGAGAGAGGGGGAGAGAGAGAGAGAGAGAGAGAATCTTCCATCTGTTGATTCAATCCCCAGTTGGCTGTAACATCCAGAGTTGGGCCAGGCCAAAGCCAGAAGTCAGAAGCCTCACTTCAGTTTCCCATGTGGGTGCAGGGGTCCAAGTATTTAGACCAATTTCTGCTGATTTTCCAGGTACATTAGCTGGTAACTGGATGGGAAGTGGAGCATCTGGGACCTGAATTAACACCCATACGGGATGCCAGCATTGCAGGCAATGGCTTAACCCACTACACCACAGCATTGGTGTCTTATACTGCATCATGGAAGATGAGTAGAAGTTAGCCAGTCACATGGTCTAGGAGAAAGTGTAGAAGGACATTCCAGAAAGAGGAAAGAAGACTACAAAGGCCCTTGTGGGAGAGGAAATACATGATCAGTCTGGAGACCTGAACTCTAGGATGAGTAGTGAAAGTAGCAAGAAACGAGGTTGTAAACCAGCACAGGAACCAAACCTTGACAAGCCTCAACTGTTAGGTGAAAGAGATTAGACTTCACCCTGAGCCCAATAGGGCACTGCTGAAATGTTTCTGACTAGACTTGTATTTAGAAAACTCACTTGGCTATATCATGAGAACTGAATCCAAGGCATAAAATGGTGCAGACAGGAGTAGTTAGGAGGCTGCTGTGGGGATATGGCACCTGAACTGATACAATGTCACTGAGGATAGAATCTAGGTAACATATCTGAGTGGTGTTAATCTCTAAATCTCTATTTGAATAAAAATAATAGCTAACACTATTTTCTGAGTGGTTGCCCTGGATATTAATGTATTTGTCACTCACAGCAACCACTTCAAGAGCAGATGAGGGCACTGAAGTACATGTTAAGTGGAAAAGATAGAACTCAGTCTGGGGCATTTGATTCAGAGCTTTTGTGCAAAAACCACTTCCACATCTCCTGCATGTCTGCAATTTAAAGGAAACAACTAGGATTGTATCCCAGTGCTGCTTCTTGAGACTCTGAGTCCAGTGAAGTCAATCAGTAAGCCCTTCCCTCTTTCTCCTGGGTCAGGTTAACTGCAACATGCAGCACTGGAATGACAAGATAAAGGAGGAGGCTGTGACTGGAGGGGAGAAACTGACTATGATGAAACGGAGGAAGTAAAAGTTGTGGCCAAACAGGTGGAGTGATCCCACTGGAATTGGATCTCAACCTAAACCTGATACAGGAGAAAGTTGACTACACTGAAGATAGTCTCAATTTGTTGTCAGACAAAAATACATAGGTTACAAGGCAGTGAGTCTAATCCCATTTCTCTTAGGTAGGTAGGTAGATAAATAGATATATAGATAGATACCAGCAATGGTTGTCTCTGAATGGCAGATTCACTTTAATTTTTTTCTTCCTCTCGGTTTTCCTTTTTCCAAAATTATCAATGTATTATTTTAGTAGAGGAGAGATAATCTAAAGAGTGTTGAAAGTATGGGAAAGGAAGACCAAGGTAGCCAACAAAGTTGTGGAGAAAAAAAGAGTCTGGTTGGTTTTCAGCTGACATCAGTGTGATGTAAAGAGGGCAGTGCAATTAAATGACAAGATATTCAAGAGAAAGGAACAGGTGAAGGCCCAGAAGCACATTGTGAATAAGGATGGTACCAACTCAGTGCTACACAGTACCAAAATGATGGAGAGTGATTTCCACCTTAGAACTCAAAGATTACATGTAAGTATCTCAGTGGAGAGACTGGGGTTTAGATAACACAAAAAAAAAAATGGAAGGACAATTCAAGGACAAAGTTTGTGTTCTGAAGAAATTAGTGCTCAAAAGAGTTGTGGTTCTAGAAGACACATTATTCAAGATAAGACATTCTAGAATAGAAGGAGTAAAGACCTGAACTCAGTTGAAAGCAGATCAAAATAGGAAAATTACGTACCTACGTTTCTCTACTGGAAAGATTAAAAATTGTACTGAAGACTGATGGGGAAATTTTCCAAAACCTTCTCCACTAAGAAAAAAAAGTGCATTTTGTTATCTCCTTCTGAAGGTCATGCTTTCTCAGGTGCTGAAGAGTCCATTAAAACTATTCCCAGATCCCGGTATTCTACTTGCCTCTCTTTAAATTTCCAATGCAAAGAGTAAGTTTCAGCATCTCTATATCTGCACAGCATTTTCAGTGATTCTTTCGACATCTTATGCGACTCACAAGGAGTTATACCTGTCTTAAGAACTGCCTTGAAAGAAAGGAATAAACAAAACAGAAGACATGCACAAACTGAGGGGAGATATCATAGTTTCAAATCCACTGAAATGCAATATTTTCCTCAATTTGAAAGATTAAAAATAATATTTGACTCAAAATGTTGCCCCTCCTCCCAAGACCAAGGGCCCATGAGTGTGTCTTTAGTGCTCTCCTTTGCCTTTAAGAGCAAAAGAACTCTTCAACATCAGACCAAAAAGAACTTCATATAATTCAGGAAACCAACAACCTGGGGTGCAGGTTTCCATGATCACATTCTCTCCTTCCTCATTCAGCACACACGCTGAGCATCTTCACCAGATTCTACAGATCATCACTATCATCACCTTTGCTAACACTTTCATAGCATTTACTATGTTTCAGAGACTTTATTGATATTAACTAAGTTTATCCTCAAAACAATCCTCTGAGAGATTTCGAGTACTCTTATCCCATTATTGCATATGCAACAATGCACAGAAATGAATTAAATTACCTAAGATCTCATTGCTGGTAAATGTGCCACCCAGGATTCAAACTCAGGTAGTCTGGTTGAGAGTTCATGCCGTCAGTCATCACACTGTAGGAACAGGTATAATAAATATCTATCCATCCATAGTATATAAATTCTATCCTATGAGCAAACAGCTTTGCATCAAAATGGAAATTCAAAGCAATGATAGCCTTAACCTCATTGCCACTATTTAGGCTCAAAAGGAAATGATGCATCTCCTACTGTAGCCAATTAGGAGCGAATCTCAAATATATATGAGAAAACAACGCAAGGGAAACCACATTTAGCAACAGGACAGTTATTCGTATAAGCAGACTTCAAAGTACTTGGAATAAACAATAACTTATGCTGAAATTGACAATTAAAGACTTTAAAAAGAATGTATGGTTCTTATACATTAGTAACAGGTGTGTAAAGACCCTGAGTCAGTGAAAAGTCTATTAACTTCATTTTCAGTTTTCTTTCTTCCTATGTTAGAAGAATGGTGTATAGCTTCTAATAGCGCCCAAAAGGAAGAATGAACCAAAGAATTCCTATAATTAGGTGTAAGAAGTTAACTCCTTCTTAGATTTCTCTAGATTATTCCCCTGGTTGCTAATTTCCCAAGGATAGAGAGTTAGCCTTTCTCTAGGCCTCAGTGACTCAGCATTTAAATATATTTGTTGTATGATGTCCTTTTGGGGTGATCTAATTATCATCTCCACCAGGGACCAAGTCTATCCTGATTGATAGTAATCCAGGAAAGCAGAATTTCTATTAAAGACACATTACAGAGTCCACTGGGGTTGCCACATAATTATTTTCCCTGCATTACAAGTGTTTTAGATCATTAGTAACTGGTATATGAATTCAGTTCTCTCCAATGCCTGAGTGAATGAAAGACATATTCTAAAGCTCTAGAGGACAGAAATCTTAAGCCCTCTGTAAGGATTCTTGGAGGTTAGGGGGAGTTGAATCTTGATAGAATATTGCCAGGCTCTTACCTGGAGGAAATCCAATTTTACAACTAGCAATCCTCCTCCAGGTCTCAACAAAGCTTTCTTGAAGCCTCTAATGTGTTTCCAGTGACCAATGAGCTGTTCAGTGTCTCTGGGGAGATGCACAAAGTTGGCAGTGGAGAAGCAGCTTCAGGGATAACTGCTATAGTGGGAACACCGAAGTAGTAACCATGACATATTTTGTGCCCTAAATTAACAGTACACCCACTCTAGAGAAAGTAGAATAACTCCACATGGAAAATCAGAGATGGGGTCCAGCATTGTGTCCTAGAGGGTCAAGCTGCTGCCTGCAATGCCAGCATCCTGTATGGGTGCAAGTTCCTGTCCCATTTCCAATCCAGCTCCCCTGCTAATGTGCCCAGGAAAGCAGCGGAGCATGATCCAAGGTATCTTGGATCCCTACTACCCACATAGGAGCCTGACCCAACCCTGGCCAGTGCAGCCATCTGGGAATGAACAAGCAGATGGAAGATCTGTCTATCTCTCTGTGTGTGTCTCCCTCTCTCTGTAACTTTGCCTTTCAAATACATAAATAAATGTTTTTTTTTTTTTAAAGAGACAAGAAAATCAGAGATGAACAGGCCAGGTAATACATTAGCACAATCCCTAAATGTCGTAACATCCCAACTAGGGGGAAAAAGAAAAACAGAACAAATTTACACCTTCAAGCATGTAATTTTCTCAAATCAAAATACAAACATGACCCTATTAATTCAAATCAAACCAACAACTTGTGACATTTTCTTCATTTGAAAGATTCATATTCAAGAAAGCAATTTAATTTTTAACCCTGAGTTCAAAAATCTATGCATTCACCCCTGCAAGGTTCAGTAACCTTGGCTCCTTTGACTACAGGAGAGTTCAGATTCATGATTTACTTCCCTACATCATGGATTCTCCAAGGGTGGCTATTCAAACCTAATTTCTCCTGCCAGAAACAAAGATGTGTAAATGTGGAGCTGTCCCACATGCAAGTGCTGATCTGGTTCTCCATCTATATAATTTGAATCTGACATTCATATAAGCACTTAGTTCCCATATTGTGTGGAATGCTACACTATTTCTGGAAATATCAAGATAAATGTTGTGTTTTTGCAATCACATATTCTCATTAGGTCTTCCTGGCATGCATTTAGTATTATGAAGACAAAGTTCATAAACCCAGTTAAGTCTCAATTCTATTATGCTGAATTCATTAGCTGAGGACTTTAACTAAAGCAAGCAGCTAGTCATAGACCATCCTAATCACACCATCATTGGCATAGCAATATCCATAAATATCAAGAAAATTATATACAGTTAGCTTTTAATTATCCCCACTAATGAAGGGGAACAGTGGCATGGTTAATCCAAAATAGTTTACAACCCAATAGAAATTTCTATTAGGATTTGGAATTCATTATGTAACTTTCTTCCCAGGAGATTTGCCTTCTGATTGTTTCCCATGATGAATATTCAAACAAGGAATTTAATTTATATCTTAGGGCTTTAAAATATAAACTTGGCCTCCATCTTGCAGAACTAAAATGTTATTTCTTTCTCCCAAACTTTATGATATTACCACAGTTTCATATAATCTTATTCTGAACATTCCATGGATGGTGAGTTGCCTTAGACACCGGGGTTATGTTTTTCCAAGAAATAAGTGAGTAAGGATTTAGCTCACAATTTCTGAGCCCTTCATCTCTAATCATTTTAGCTCACCTTATTTAATTATATATTACTCACTCATATATTGGTTCAAACATTTAAGTACCATCTTTATCAGTCAGCTGACCCTGTAATACTACTGAGCAGCAAACTACCCCCAAAATTCAGTGGTTTAAAGCAACATGCATTTATTTCTTGCTCACATTTCTTTAAATAAGTTGTATTCAGGTCAAACCCTTGAACTGGATCAAGTCTACTCCATGTGTGTCTTTAGTCGCTGTGGACCAGTGGCTCCAAGAAATCACAGAAGCATAAGAAGACAAGTCCATCCACGCATAGTTATGGCCTCTGCTTACATTATATCTGTTCATATTCCAGTGGTGAGGGAAGTTGCATTGCTAACATCAAGTGGACCCCCTCCACTCAAAAAGCATATTCCACACCAACAAGGAAAGAATGAAGATAAACTTTTATTCAAAAAAATCTAATCTGTCATTTAATGTGCATTAAACTCCCCCACAAAACTCTGAAATACTAGAATGAATAAATCATGATTTCTGTCCTCAAGGAACTCACATTTCAGAGGGGGAAATATACTAAAAAGATAATCTTAAAACTGCTAAGTAAGAAACATCCAAAATACTACGGTAGGGGAAAATAATGGAATCTAACTCTCCTTGAGTTTATGGAATCAACAAAGTACTTACATTTGTGTGTCTTAAATGTAAGTATGATTTTTCCAAGAAAAAAAATACAAAAAAGATGCAAACATATAAAAATAAATGGTTTCTCCATTAAATGACAGGTCATACATTTTAACTGGAGCCTACTACTATACAGGGTATATGAGAACAAAAGTGGTCCTTTGAGCTAAGTTCAGGTTATGAAAAACCTTAGACTAACAAATTCAGAATTTATGAATGACAATGGCATTGGTCAATTTCAACTAAGGGAGCAAAAGACATTACTGGCATCTCCAGAACTTAATTTTGAAAAGACCACCAGTAGCAGGATGGAATAAAATTTGGAGGGATTAGAAGATACTGAAGGGGAAAAGGTTAATCAAGAGACTATAGCCATAATTCAGGAAGTATAACCAGGCCCTGAACCAGGACAGCACAAGAATCAGGAAGGAAGGTTGATTTAGAAAATATTTTTAATACAAACTCAGAAAATGATTGCATGAGAGAAAAATAAGAGGTCTGGAAATACTTGCTTTTCCAAACTAATACACCTAGAGAAAAGGTTAAGCCATTCATTCCTTCCACTTTCCACACTACCATACACTACAGCTCCTCCTTTCTGTATCTCCCCAGGAGACAATGAATCCAAACCTAATTGAAAACCCAAAAGGCAGCAGAACAGAAGAGTAGTTGAGGCAAAGGAAGAGTCATTTGATGTGAAAAGATTGATATATCCCTTACCATAATCAGTGGAACACAGGTGAATAGATTTAGCAGGTTCTTTATTGAGTGCCTTTAATCACCTAACTCAAATCAATACTCCCTTAGAGGAACATAAATTAATTCTCCAAACAAACAGCTAATGCCTGAGGAGAGATGCCTGTAGTGTTTACACACTCCAATTCCCCCATGATAGGTCTGTGGGAAGATCAAAGTAACAGATGATCATGAACTCAGAGAGAGTTTGTTTGGAAACACATAGGGTCAAGGAGCTAAACTCAACTACTCTGACACTTCATCTGTTATTTTAATGTCAACTGAATTAATACCTGTGGACAGGTACCCACAGATGAGACAGACACCACTGGTGATAGACACTCAGGTGCTTGGTGGGATGGCTGTTCAGTTTCTCCACTCTGTGCCCTCCCCATCTTCCCACATCCAGCTCGAGAACCACTGAGAGGGATTCACTATGCGGCAGACCAGCTCCAAGCACTCCAAGCTCTCAACAGAAGCTAGTACATAAGACCAGAGCTCGAACTGTGCTTCAAGCCTGGTGTACTAATAGCGTGACTTTGGGTAAGTCCTTGTTTCTGCCTATGAGCAAATGAAAATGAGTATCAGGGCAGGCATTATGGTGCAATGGGTTAAGCCACTACTTGGTACGCCCATTTACCATACGTGGAGTGCCTGGCTGGAGTTCCTATTCCTCCACTTCCTACCCCACTTCCTGCTGATGTGAACTCTGGGATGGCAGCAGATGATAACTCAAGTATGTGGGTCCCTGTCACTCACATGGGAGGCTTGGGTTGAATTTCAGACTCCTGACTTCAGCCTGACCCAGCTATGGCTGTTGGGGGCATTTAAGGAATGAACCAGTAGGTGGAAGCATTTCTCTTTCTCTCTCTCTCTCTCTCTCTCTCTCTCTACTTTTCAAATAAATTAATTAATCTTTAAAACAATGAAAAATTAACATATACTTTTCTGCTTTTAGGAATTCTTAGATCACTCCAAATGTCTGCATACTCTGATGCACTCGAAAATGTTAGAATGTTTTATTCCTCATCCAGTATTTTACTTTGCTAAACTGAAGCTGATTTGCTTAAAGAACTGTCAAAATTGCTTGCAAAGTATCTCCCAAGTGGAATGTCTGCAGAAACAGTCTCTTGCTTGTGCAGTGAAAGCCAGCATGACATTTGCTTCTCATCTTCCATTTTTCTCCTGCTATTTCCTCTGACAAGAAGAGCCAGACTAAAATTCTAGAGATCGACCATCCATGCTGAGAGCAAGGCCAAGGGTTAACACAGGCCTTTTCAAGTGATCCTAGTTTTTGTTCTAAATAATGGTAGCCATTATCAGTATTATTAATAAAGGCTATTCCCCCAAACTGGTGTGTGTGTCCTGCTTACATGTGAGGCAAGAGGGTCAAAGCATGAAGAATGAGACTAGGTTTCTTTTTGCAGAATGACCTCAGGGCAGTTTCAAATAGATTCAACCAGCAGAGGCAACAGGCCTATAGCTTCTTCCCGCTTCCAGTCCTTTCCCTCAGATCAGGCACCATTTCAATAGTCTTTTAGCACTCCCCCAGTTTGAGAATTAATATGCAAATTCTCTAATTACATGGCCAAGAATTTTACAGGTTTCACCTGGAGGGGTAAATAATTTCCCAGGCCTCTGCTTTCCTCAGCAGGTGGTCTGAGAACTTACACTTCAGGATTGTCATAGAAACCATTAGTGTCACTAAATTAACCAGCCCTCAGAATTAGCCAAGAGAAAGTGTATATTGATCTGACTCAGCAATGTGAGAACAGAAGCACTTTCTTTTATGATTAACCTTTTCAGAGTCCTCTTAGGCTGCTCATATATATCTTAGCTGGTAGAATGATTGCTGCAGAATAATTAAAATTTCCATAGAACCACTGTCCTTGTGCCATTATTTCCCCTAAAATAATAAAATTGCTTATACATTCAACTGTTAGCCTTTTATAGGATTACTCAGGAGAAAGATGTAAAATATTTTACAGGAATGTAAAATAATGGCTCCTATTCTCTTAGGAAACTTGCTATTTAACAGATAAAACTTATTATCAATTCTAAATCATGCTGAACTTAATAGAAGGCTTTTTTAATATATTATTTTGTTAAAATAATAGTTTATAACTATAAGAGATGGGTACTATCTTTATGACCAATTTACATGTAAGGGTATTAAGACAAGGATAAGTAAAATATTTACACAGATGTAGCTACACATACACATACACATATGCATGATATCTTCCATGTCTGATAAACCCAGGTTCAAATCCTTTCCCATTTGCTAACCATGGGATTGTGGTTAAAATCACAGAGCCTTGGTATGCTCATCCAAAAATGGGAGCAATAGGACCTATCTTAAATGAAATGAGGCCCTGTCTATCAGCATATGGTTAGGGCAAGGATTCATTCCGTAGGTGCGACTGAAACACTCAAACAGCATTTCTCACCTGGAAAGGAGCCTTACAGAAATAATGCAATTTTTCTTTGCAGTGAGGTTATTGATTCCCTTTAAGGAACCTTTCAGCAGGATAAACGACATTTCATTATTTCCCTGGCAGACTCTTGGCATATGAGGGATTCCAAACAAATTTGACTTACCACATTTGTGAGTCCCAAAGGTCGATAAACATTGCTTTATAATGGCACAAAATTATCACATCGATAAACATTGACCATTGTTCAGATACTGAATTCTGCCAAAGAACATTACTTGGAAAAAGCTGGAGTAGAGGAAGTGGGACTGATTAGAACACACCATCTTTACCCAGAGGGCACTCCAAGTCAAGTGTAGTCATAGAATAAACCAAGTTGAAAAGAGCAACCAGTTCTGAAGCAATGTCATATAATCCATATTAAATTGGGTTACTTTCCCCTTAAGATATTTCACAGGGGGCAGACATTTCACCTACTGATTAAGATGCCTGTTGAGACACATCCCAAGTTGAAGTATTTATGTTCTAGCCCAGACTGAATCCTAACACCAGTTTCCTGCTAACCTGCACCCTAGGAAGCAGCAAAGATGACTCAAGTAGTTGGGTCCCTGCCACCCGTGTGGATTGGCTTCTGGCCTCAGACTGCCCCAGCCTCAGCTGTCACAGAGATTTAAGGAGTAAAGTAGATGGAAGCTTGCCCGCCCCCCACCCCATCTCTCAAATTGTATAAAGATAAATTAATGATTTTTAAAGTTTATTTATTTATTTATTTGGACAGGCAGAGTTAGACAGTAAGAGAGAGAGAGAGACAGAGAGAAAGGTCTTCCTTTTTCCATTGGTTCACCCCCCAAAATGGCCGCTATGGCTGGCGCACTGCACCGATCCGAAGCCAGGAGCCAGGTGCTTCCTCCTGGTCTCCCATGTGGCACAGGGCCCAAGGACTTGGGCCATCCTCCACTGCTCTCCCGGGCCACAGCAGGGAGCCAGACTGGAAGAGGAACAAAAAAAAGACTTCATTGGTTCCCCCACTTCCCATTCACTGTAATACCCTTACTTATCCCTTCTCTTGCATCTCTTGCCGTTCTCCCTCTTCAACAACAACCACTACTCCAGTCCACACAAATCTCACTGTCAACTTATCCTGTCCCTCTTAGATATCAGATTTCTTACATATCACCTTTTTGAGGCAATTGTTGCATTGTCAGCTATTTGGGTTGCCTTTCAAAGAATTTTGCTTTTTGTTTTCCATTCAAATTTGACTTTCCACATAATGATTTTGATTTTTGCTCACTTTCTTACCATGTTAAATCAACAAGCAAACCAGAGAGAAAAATTTCAGAGGCCAATTTTTCCTGCCCCATTTTAGTTCATGATCAGTTTTCCATCCATTTTAAAATCTCAGAGACTGATTGACTGTGGGAACATCCAGTTCTGCAGTAAAGAATGCCTGCAGTGTTTCTGATCATTCATTCAATCATCCTTCTACTTCAGCTAGCTTTAAAAGCAGCATAACAACACAGAGCAGCTAAGCATGAACTGAGAATCCTAATCAAGATGAAAAGAATGATCTGCTTGGGTGGTGTCAGCATCATAAGGAGAGATCCCTCTGGCTATAAGGGGTATGTGTTCAATCCATTTCTTGGTGCATCAGAAAGGCATCCTACGATGGTGTTAATAGCATGGGCTCAGTAGACAAACTAGCTGGGTGTGAGTCATAGCTCTGTCACTTATGTGGCACATTATTTCACTTATCTGTGCTTCAGTTTCCTCCTTTGTAAAATGGAGATGGCAATAGGACCTAACTCATAAGGTCATTGAGAAAACTAATATAGAGTCAACTTGTGTGAATATTCATACACATGGACACTCACATTTACATGCACAGAATAGGAACTGGCCCATGATAAACAACACACAAATGCTCATTGAATAAAATAAGTACCATCTTGTGTGTTTATGTATCTGATGGCAGCAGATGTCCCATAACAACTGTCAGAAACTGGAATTTCAAAGGTTTCTTTTTAAGGGTAACAAAGTAGGTATTACCTACTATTGCCAAAAAAAAATTCAATGTATTCTTTTCACTGGAAATGGAAAACAGTACCATTAACCTTCATCAAACATTGTTGACAAAGTTCAGAAATATTTTTCTCAGACAAGAAAATTGCACAAAGGCTGACAGTTATAAAGTGTCAAAACACTGGCATCAAAGTACTCTGTTTTATCCAGTTACACTGTGATCCCTTGAGAAGCAAATTTGAACCAGGAAATATGAACGCCACCATGAACCCCTTTGATAGCTGGAGCTTAAATGAATGCCCCCTTTCATTCTAAAAGATCACTTATTTTCATGGGAGTTAGCAACCACCACCAAGGGTACAAAACCATGCAGCAAAACTACAAGGCAGTATCATAGAAAATGGATTGTAAAATAGCTCCACATGACAATAAGGTAGAAGAAACTGACAAAGTCTGCTACTTTACTGGCTTACACTAGGATATGCAAGAGGCAAATGGCTCCCAGTTCTGGTCAAGCTTTGCACAGGAGGGAGGAGCTACTGGCCATTCTCCTGGAGTGACTCAAGCGCTGGAGCCTGCTAGGCCTTCCTCTTTTGAAATCCATTGTCCTAAGACCTATTGTCTACAGGAACTTGGATAGTATATTTACTTTGAGTCAGTTTTCCCAACAATAAAATAGAGATAATGTCTTAGAGAGCTGGAATCATTGACACCCAACTACAGAGCCCTACGAAATGCCTAGGGCACATAAAACACCACTTTTCTACTCTCTATTTCCCATATAAGACAAGTGATATACCTTCTCCCAAGTCTGTGGAGGGAAATTAAGTCAGCTATGTATCATCATCATCCAATGGAAATATTATATACATGTATAATGTTCTTCCTATATTCCATGCATCCTCCAACACACAGTAGTGTGGGCTCTTATTGCAAGTGGTAAAAGTTTTTTTTTTTAATGTTTATTTAACTTTGAATTGATTTAGAAAGCAGAGACAGACAGACAGATGTCTGCCATCTGCCGGTTCACGCCCCAAATGCCCACAACAGCAGAATAAACCAGACTAAAACCAGGAGCCAAGACCTTAATTCAGGCCTCTCACATTGGCAGTAGGGATTCAACTACTTGAGCCATCAGCTGCTGCTTCCCAAGATATGCACTAGCAGGAAGCTGGAATTGAGAATTGGGATTTGAACTGAGGTACTCTGATACAAAGTAGGAGTGTCCCGAATGGCAGCTTTACCGCTGAGTTAAACACCTGGCCCAGAAACTGATTTTAAGCACTTAAGAGAAAAGAATTTATCAGAAGGGTTTAAGAAACTCACAAAATACATCTAAAAGAATCTCTAAGATTCGGGCCTGAAAAACTACACAGACCAAGAAATGCTGCAGAGTTTGAGTGAGGTTCTGAAGTTAGAATCATGCAAAAGGCCAGGCGCAGCACAGGATCTGCCCCCTACAGCATGCTGAATCTGTACTCCAAATTCTCCTCCTTTGCTTCCAAAGATAACAAAGACAGGGAGAGGTAAATTCAGGAATACTCCTCCTACCAGCACAGTGGAGAACTCACCCAGAAGGAGTTGGGGATAGTAATAGGAAGGGCTAGAAAAGCAGAAAGTGACAAATCACAAATGTTGAGAACAAAGGAAATCAAACAATCCAGACAGTTCTACCCAGATTCAAAACAGGCTCAAATGCTTTTTCATTGGTTCATACAACAAATCCTTACTATTCACTATTTCCGTTCACTGAAGATACATTGGAAAAGGCTCACAAATGACCTCTGCCCTTGAAGAGACAAATGAAAGCAGGCAATTGTCACAGAAATATCTGCAAGGAAGCCCCTGGCAGGGACACCTGATCCAGTCTTGGAGAAGAGATCGACAAGAAGACCTTTCAGCTAAAACACAAGATGAAACTGTTTGTCCAACATCAGGAATTCTGTTCCCACCTTTTGCTACCTATACACAGATGGAATCTGGTCCATCCTTTGAATCTGGTCTAATTTAACCCCAGGTCCCCTGCCTCTCTCCTATTCCAGGTCAATAAGAGTTAAAAAGAAATGGCCTCTCCTCTGTTTTAAGAGGCAGATGCAGGTTCAGCCCTGACATAAATTCTGAAGCGAGTTTTCTGTCTCTCCTATTTCTTTTTCTGTCTTTGCAGCATCCTCTCATATCCCAACAACCTTTTGCCTGCAATGACAGAAAGTACCCAACATTCGCACTCAATTCAGAACTTGGAAATAAGAAAACAAAGCTGGCTTATGAGATTCCTATAAAATTAAGCCTTCGTGGAAGTGGTTGTGGTCCCTAAGAACAGCCTTCTAAACAGAAATATGTAAATAAGTAACTGAGACATTTTCTAAATCCAGGCACCCAGTTAGAGCTCTCTGCTAGATTTCTCCCACTCACCCCCCTCCACTTACTTCCTCCAGCTTTCTTATCCCTGCAAGGTCTACTTGAATGAGCTGTATCAGTGAGCTCTTTTGACTTCAGCAAATCTGTCAAGAGGAGACTAGAGGGACAAAAGAAAGTGTGGGCAAAATATTTATTTCTCTAGCTTTCCTCTCTGCCAAATTTCCCATCTTTTCCTGAAAGCCACAGATTCTGTGAAGCACCCTCTCCAGTTTCTGGTAGGTAACCCTGCACTCCACAACCACTTTAAGAGCTCTCTGGTTGCTAGCCTCAGGGAACCCTGTTTTCTCTACATCTGGATTTCTAAGACCAGCACTATTTACTTTGAGGGAAGATCCCTGTTTTGGGGAGGCTGTTATGAGCATGAGAGGGTATTCAGCAGCATCCCTGCCCTCCACCTACTAGAGCACAAGGAGAGCAATTGGCCCAACCTGACCAACTGTGAAAACCAAAATATCTGCAAACATTTCCAAGTGAAGCCTGGAGGAAACAATTGCCCCCGGTTGAAAACAACTGGTCTACATTTTAGTAAATACTCATTCAATAGCTAAAGTGTTCTCAAATAATCTATTTCAAGTGTGCACTCTCTTTCCTACATACTCTTTGACTAACATAAGAAATATGTAGGAAAAATGGGGGAAAATTATCACAGTAAAGCTCACTTGACTATCTTGAATGTAAATACCATAAGGTAAGGATGTCATATGTCTTGTTTACTGAAGAATCTCCTCTACCAAGGACACTGGTGGATGCTAGAACATAAGAAATATTTCTCAAGTGAATGAATTTAAGTGTTGGCACCAACAATAATAGCTTTGCTAAAGAAGAGAAGAAATTGCACACAAAAGGTAAACCCACATGCAGTGCAGAGGAAATGAAGCCATAGTCAATGGCTTCAAGTATTCTGAACCCTCTGTGAAGGCAATTTTTGTTATATAGTAGTCTTTCAATGTAGCTCACTTGTGGGACCATTAGTAAAATTGCAGCAGTTCCTTGTTTTTGGATTCTAAACACATCAAAGCATCCTACAGTATAAAATCCATGAAAACTGATATACAGCCTGTTTGGCTCACCATTGTATACCCACTGTCTTGATCCATATGTTAGCCTGATTTTCATTACTTTAACTGAAATACCTGAGACATGCTACTCATGAAGAGACGTTCCTTTTAGCTCACAGTCTTGGAGATTCACAGACCAAGATCAGGTGGCTCCATCAGTCTGGCATCTGATGAAGGTGAAATTTATGCAGAGGGATGACCACATGATTGGGCAAGAAGCACAAAGAGAGCAATTAGGCCCAACTAGCAACTAAGCCCAACTTGACCTTTATAATCAACCCTCTCATGAGAACTGCTTGCCAAGAGCACACCACCAGTGACCTAAAGACCTCTCACTGGAAACTTAATTGAGGATTGGAGGAAAGTTCTATGTGTTCTATGAGAGCACATGCTACCAGAAAAGCAAAAAACTTTATTACAAATTGGCTAACATAATGCAGATTTTGAACCCCCGTAATAAAAATACATGTATTAGTTTACTATTGCTGCATAATAAAAAAAACTCCCAAATTTTAGTGGATGAGAAAACACACATTCGTTTTTCACAGTTTATTTGGACAAGGAATCTGGACATAGCATAGCTGATTCTCCATTTCAGAGCCTCTCGTAGGTTGAAATTGCTAGTATATTAAAATAGATGACAACTACTCCTGGAAACTGGTCCACACACTTTTTTTGATAGATACACATGTCCCCATACTCTCTGTTCCAGAAAAACTAGACCCCACTCCTACGCATACATGCATTTTATACTTCTGTATTTTCTGCATCAGAGATACTTGTCTCTACCTTTTCCTGCATGAGTACCATTTGGTTCCCACAATCTCTACTCTAACACCATTGGACACCATATTTTCCAGCATGGATATTACATGGTTCCCACATTTGTGCCATTGTTGACATTAGTACATTTCAACATGTAATGTACATTAGTACTAATATACATTAGTACATGGTTAAATGGAGACAAAAGAATGAAAATTCAAGTCCTAGCAAGTTCTTTCTTCTATCTGAGGTTTGGATGCAACAACCACACACTGTAATTCTCACCAAAGTGACCCAATGAGACTACTAGACACAGTGAACAATTAGAGTGTCTTTGCAGGAAGCCAGCAGAGATGGTTGCCCTGTCTCACTAGTACTTGCCTTGGGCTGTATGGGAGTTTAACCTCCAGAATAGCACTGTCATTCTTTTTTTTCCCTTGTTTTACTTGGCCTTATTGTTTCCCCATTTGGGAACAAAATTATAGTCTCATAAAACAGCAGGAGTGCCAGGGAAATTGCTTAAATACAGTAACTATTAAAACCTCTAACTGCTGTGCTAATTAAATTGCCTTATTACCACAAATTTTGCAATACAAGGCAAGTGAAATGTACATCTCCCTCCTTTGCCTGAGATAACAACCCTTCTACGGATGCTCACATTTGACTCCAGGGTCAACTCTCATCTCAGAAGAAATATGTGTGCTCAGATCAGCTGACTAAAGTTCTCTTTTCTCTAGGAAGGCTTCTTCTACTTACTCATTAATGGATACCTGGCATTGGTGCATAACAATAGAAAAACAAACAAGGGCTACCAAATTAGGATTAACCACTGACCAGGTGAAATTCAACTGAGAAGCTTAGATGACTGTGAAAGCAATTGCTTAGCAATGGCTGAGTACCTGGCAGCTACTATGTAACATGTTAACTCACCTATACATGGAAAAGAATGTTGGGGATTGACACTGTGGTGCAGCAGTTTAAGCAGCAGCCTGTATCATCAACATCCCATATGGGCACTGATTCAAGCCCAGGCTGCTCTACTTCTGATTCAGCTCTCTGCTAATGTGCCTGGGAAAGCAGCAGAAGATGGCCCAAGTTTCTGGGCCCCTGCCACCCATATGGGAGACCCAGAAGAAGTTCCTAACTCCTGGCTTTGGCCTGGCCCAATCCTGGTGGTTGTAGCCATTTGGGGAATGAACCAGAGGATGGAAGATTTCTCTCTGTCTCTGTCTCTCATTCTCTTTCTGTAACTCTTGACTTTCAAATAAATGAATAAATCTTAAAAAAAAAAGAATGCTGGTATTTGGTCCTTGCATATACCTCTTTGAGAAAGGCAAGTCAAATGAAAAGGATGTGTAACATAAATTTTAGATAAGGAATATTAATACCACAGTTCTGAGGCCTGGCTGCCTAATGTGAACGCTCTAGCTATATGACCTGGAGAAAGTTACTCACCTCTCTGTGTCTTGTGGTCCTCATATGCAACAAAAGGTCAACACTGGTAGATATTTAAGCAGTTTGGGTATGGATTAATGAGGTATATATGAGATGATTGTATCTATGAATTATATTGAATCTGTTAAAAAGTAATTAAAAGATAAAAATAAAGAGAATGCTTATCCCAGGTACTAACACAAATCTATCAGAACTAAATATTGGGGAGTATTATAATAACTGCTATCACTGGACATTATAAAAACTACTAGCAGCAGTCCTATAGTCTAACAGTTAAAGCATCAATTAAAATATGCATATTCTATGTTGAAGTACCCAGCTTCTATAATTGTCTTCAGCTCCTGACTCCAGCTCCTGGTTAATATAGACACTAGGAAGCAGTGGCAATCACTCAAGTGATTGGGTCCCTGCCACCCACATGAAACACAAAATATCAGGGTACTTTACAAAGATCTATGTTCAGTTTACTTAATGATCCTATAGTTAACCATACACTGAGTAAAAGAGTTTAACAAATAGTATGAAGGAAAAAAAAAAAGTTTCTCAACAGAAGAGACAAGGGCCATAAACAATCATCGAATCTCAAAATGTCCATTTCACTGCAATGCGTTACATTTTAGGTACTCTATTAGTTACCTCACACCAGGGAAAATATGATATCTGTCTTTTGGGGAATGCCTTATTTCACCAAGTATATTGGTTTCCAGTTGCATCCATTTTGTTGCAAAAGACAGGATTTCATTTTTTAACAGCTGAGTAGTACTCATAGTGTATATATACAATAATTTCTTTCTTGGTCAGGTGCCCAGCACAACCCTCCATGGTGAGATGCCCAGTGTGAGAGGGAGGAAGAGGAAGGGTTGGAGCATGGGTGAGAGGGAGGGTAGGGGGAAAGTGTCACTATGTTCCTAAATCTGTATGTATGAAATACATGAAATTTGTATAACTTAAATAAAATTTTAAAAAATATGGTATGGGCATTGGATGGAAAATCTCTCTCTCTCTCTCACTCACTCTCTCTCTCTTCTCTGTCTTTACCTCTGCCTCTACCTCTCTGTAACTCTGCCTTTCAAATAAATAAATAAATCTTTAAAAAATCTGTGTTAAGTTTCTAAATTTTGCAGGCATTTGGAGTATGAACTAGCCAATGGGAGTATGCTTGCACTCCTTCTCTCTCTCCCTCTCTCCCTCTCTCCCTTTCTTCTTCTCTCTCTTTCACCTATCTTTCTGACTCTCAGATAAATAAATGAATTTTTGTGGAAAATGTTTTTAAATCAAAGTACTGAACAGGGGACTGGAATTCTAGTCTGGGCTCTACTTCTAATCTGAAATCCAATTTAAAGACAAAAAAAGGCATTTTCCTACTGGATCTTTAAATTTATTCACTTATCGACTAGAAGAAAAGGTAGGGGAGTTGAATTACCTATGAAACTCCGTCAAACACAGAAACACTATAAGCCATCTGTGGTTCTACTTGGTTGTACGTGACATATTCAGTCACAAAGTAGGTCATCAATTAAGAACCTATTAAGTACCTGGCATTGAGCAAAGGACTAAGAATTTAACAGGTGCTGTAAGTGAAGGACAATGAGTTGAGCTCAAGTGCACTAAGATATAGTCCCCAGCTATGTGGACCTGACTTTCTTCCCTCTGACTTTCTTCCCTCTGACTTTCACCAACCCTCAAAGCCCAGAACACATGCAAATTACATGTTAGGGTTGCAACAGAAAAAAGATTGCACATTAAATTAAGATAAAGTAAGATCAATTAAAAGGATTCTTCTCAAAGAAGAAAACAGCATATTGGGAAATGAAAAAGGCTCCTTTGTATTAAAATGTACCTGGGATTTTTATTTTTTCAGATGTGGTGAGACCAACATCTCAGAAGACGATTGTCATAGAACAGAGAGTTTGTTATTCACAGTTCCCAAGAAGAGGGGGCACATCACACGATGCTGGGCCCCATGGGAAGGAACTGGAATCACTCAGGGAGCAGAGAGTGTGGGAGGAAAACATGAGAAGAGTCTTTACTACGATTTTCTTGTGAAAGAATGGGCAAGGGCCGGCGCCGCAGCTCAATAGGCTAATCCTCCACCTTGCGGTGCCAGCACACCGGGTTCTAGTCCCGGTCGGGGCGCCGGATTATGTCCCGGTTGCCCCTCTTCCAGGCCAGCTCTCTGCTGTGGCCAGGGAGTGCAGTGGAGGATGGCCCAAGTGCTTGGGCCCTGCACCCCATGGGAGACCAGGAGAAGCACCTGGCTCCTGCTTTCGGATCAGCGCGGTGCGCCAGCCGCAGCACGCCGGCCGTGGTGGCCATTGGAGGGTGAACTCACAGCAAAGGAAGACCTTTCTCTCTGTCTCTCTCTCTCACTGTCCACTCTGCCTGTCAAAAAAAAAAAAATTAAAAAAAAAAGAATCGGCAAGGCAGGATAAGCAGGCTAAGTAAGTTTGGGTTGGAAAGTTTAATTCATTTCAACAGGCTCTAAGCTACACGAATGACTTCTAGTTGTCTGGTACCTTGTTCTGGGATGGTTTAAGGCAGGCATCATGTTCTGGTCTTCAAGAGCCTGGGAAGATGAGGGAAGTGGGAAAGTTAACTGTCATTGGTTCCTTTGCATATCAAAGGCATGCTAGGAAGCAAGTCCTGGCATCTGGGAATTATCCAAGACTGGAAAGAGCAATCCCTGTACTTCCCTAAGTCTATAAGGTCCCATAATGCTAAGCATCATAAAATATGGTAAGTAAAAAATATGATTAATACCCATCTGACTTTCTTCAGAAATAATGAAAAGGAAATAATCACTATCCACAAAAGAGAGAAGCATGTGGAGTGCTGCACCCCAGGCAAAGGATGCAGTCAGCCCATGGTGACTCAACAGGGAGCGAGCAGCAGGAATAAGTATGCAACCTGTGTCCACCACTGTCTCCAGTTTCTTATTCAGACTCCACGGTGGCAGAATCCAACTAGAATCCAAAAGGGTCAAGGGAGCATACTGGTGTAGCCAATGCAGGTGCATCTGCTTGGGCAAAGTGCAGAGAAGTGGGGAGTGACCAAAGAAAAGACATCGGTAAACACAGGAAGAACATGTCCAAGTCAGCACTGGAACCTCATCAGGAGAAGTCGGAACTATTTCTGCTTTGAGGAGAATCTGCAAATGGCCTGCTTAAAAAAAAAAAAGAAAAGAAAAGAAAAAAACATTGGGTTGAGTGCTGCCTAGAGGCTGAACAGCCAAAGAAGAGAGAAGGAATTTAACTCCCCACCCCAATCTCATTATAAATGTGGGGCACTGTGTGGAGGGGCACATCCGCTTTCATCCATTTCCTCCTGACAGGAACCTTCTGCAATCTCGTCCTTTAGGCTCCCCGGGATATTTAAAAGCCTGTTGTGTTCCCAGAACTGCTGACCTCACCTCTGTTGCCAGGAAACAAACTCAAGTATCTGAGCACGCTCATCTCTGCTGTCCCACACAATCCAAGAGGAAGCCATGGGATGATGAGGTTGCCTATAGTCAGATCAGAGTGCACATTGCTGACCTGAGCCCTCTGAGAAAGCCAATTCTGCTCCTGCAGCTTAGATGAATGCCCGCAGGACACACCCACAGCAGGTTGTTGAAGCAGAGCAAACAATACTGTTTGATAATCATCAAAGGAGCCAACTCTGTGCTCTGAGCTCTGTGTGAATATGAGACTGAACTAGAGTGGCCCTTCCCCTTCAGGGAATTTCTACTCTCAAGAGGAGACACAAACAAGCCTGTGACAATGCAATACATGGAATTAATCATGTAACTCCATGCCTAGGCCCCTCCTGGGATATGAGGGAAGGCATCAGCCTAGATCATGGGAGTAAATCTTTTTTTTTCTCTTGGCAGAATACAAAAATTGTTGCTGTTTGTATACATAACGCACAAAAAGACCTATGGTACATGAGCAGATATAGTTCATGTAGAGTATAGCTATCTATCACATCAAAATTTCATGGGGAGTGAGAAAATTAGGGGAAAGCCTAATTCATTCAAAGCCTCCCTAAAGATGTGATAATGAAATAAAGGTTGAGGAACAGTGAACTCGGTGGGAGGAAGCATGGGGCCCAGGTCAGCCTGAATTCTATCTCCATCTCTTATCAATGTTTGACTTTAGACTTTCTTAGTTTACTCAGCCCTTTAGTGCCTCAGCTTGATCATCTACAAATTAGAGAAATAAAGTGTCATCTCCTAGGTATTTTAATTCAATGATACCTACATATAAAGTGCCTAGAAGATTATCTGACACATGGCCCCTACCCATTTACATATGCAATTGTTACCCCAGGAGAAGTGAGGGAGCACAAAAGACAAGAGCTTTGGCTTTGCAAGAAGACTGGAGCTTGAACCAAGGATTCAGCATCTTGCAGCAAGTATGTGACTTCATCCAGCTTGAGGTCCTCTTTCTATGAAGTGTACAGGAAGAATACTTACAAAGTTTATTGAGTGTCTGCTTTGGACAAGGTAGGAATGCTACGAATATAGGAGTGGGGAAAAAATGAGTCTCGTCATTTTTGAAACTTACATTCTAACAGATGAGATAAACAATGAATACATGAACTAATGAATACATCATAAAATGCCAGTGTGCAGTAAGTGTTGAAAAGTGAAATAAATTAGAGTAGATTTTACAAAAGTGATAAGGGGGTGTATTAGAGAATTACCAGGAAGGATTCTAAACACAGGCATGAGGAATAAATCCTGCAAAGATCTTGGGAAATAATGTTCAGGAAAAGAAATTAAGCTATGCAAACTCCTTGAGATAGGAATATGGTCAGTGCACTACAGGCTGGTGTTGTTAAAGCACTGTGGGGCGGGGGGGGGGGGGGGACTCAGGGAGAAGTCAGAAAATGACCCAACAGTCAAGATTTTCTTCTAAGAATGACAAGCATTGAGTAGTGGGGAACAACATGATCTGATGGATGTTTTAGGAGGATGTCTCTGGCAAAGGGCAAGGAGAAGGGCAGTGAGAGCAGTTCAGAGGCTACTGATGTCAGCAAAGCACTTAACAAATATTCAATAAATAGGACTTTAAAAAAAAAAAGTAGCTAGAGGCAAACAGCCTGAACTGCTCCCATCACCCTCCCCTTTAATTATTTCCTGGTGCTCCTGTCAAGGTTGAATCAAAGGCCATTAAAAACCACTGGTCTCATCCAATGTGGTGTTTCAAAAGTAGCATTTTAGCCAAAGCAGAAGAGTTCTAAAATGTCATCATCACTAGCTTTCCAGATACACATTTTCAGCCAAGGCTTCTCAAATGCTGTGGCAGGTGTTCTTACTTACGTCCCTAGTAGTACACACTATTTTAAACCAAAAACTAATTCTGTATATAGTTGTCCTTTGGTATCTTTGGAGACTGATTGTTCCACGAACCCTACAGATATGAAACCCAGTGATATTCAACGCCCTTACAAGAGAGTATGATGTTTCTATATAGTCTATATGCATCCTCCTAAACACTTTAAATAACTTATAGATTACTAAAACTACCTAATACAACAAAAATGTCATGTAAATATTTGCAAAACTCTTTTGTTTAGGGAATAATAAAAAAGAAAAACATGTCTATACATATTCCAGACACACGTTTTTAAAATATTTTCAATCTGCAGTGAGCTACATACATGGATATAAACACTGCCCTTGCAGAGAACTATGAAAATGGAATCAATTTTAAATGACCATAGGGTCAGGTGTTTAGTCTAGCAGTTAAAATGAGTGCATCCTTTATTAGAGTGACTGGTTTGCTGCTCAACCTTGGCTCCTGACTCCAGCTTCCAGCCAGTGCAGACCCTGGGAGGCAGTGTTGATGCTTTAAGTGACTGGGTTCCCGCCACCCAAGTCAGGGACCTGGACTGAGTTCCCTGCTCCGAACTTCTGTACAGTCAACCCCAAAAATTGTGGGTATTTGGGGAGTTAACCAGGGAATGGAATCTCTCTCTGTTGTCTCTCTCTCTTTCTCTGTCAAATAAATAATACAAATTTATGTGACTTCAATAGGTCATGGAACTCAAAGACCTTTGTTTATTGCCAAATTTTAAGCATAAACCAATTTCATAGCCCAATGCCTACAATGCATGCTAAGTAATCAACAAACCTCTATTGAAAAATGAATGAATGAATGAATGAATATGTAAATATTCCCAGAACAAAGTACACATTGAGGACAAGGGGTCTCAAACCAAGCTATTAATTTTCCTTCTGGGGCTTTTTTTCTTATACTTAAAGTTAAATATCTTCTTGGTTTTTTTTTTTTCTGAAATACAGGGGATCATAATGACACCAATAGGTAAAATAGTAACACTTGGTCATACAACTTCAAAAAGAATTTTGACCAATCATAGCTTCTTAGGTGGGAAAAAATTATCCAAAATCAGCAGTCAATATCTCAACTATAATAGATTAGCAATAAACATTTACTAATTTAGTTGAAAGGCAAATGAATAATCCTTTGTTTAAAAGGGTACACTGGGCCGGCACCATGGCTCACTTGGCTAATCCTCTGCCTGTGGCGCTGGCACCCCAGGTTCTAGTCCTGGTTGGGGCACCAGGTACTAGTCCCAGTTTCTCCTCTTTCAGTCCAGCTCTCTGCTGTGGTCTGGGAGGGCAGTGGAGGATGGCCCAAGTGCTTGGGTCCCTGCACCCACATGGGAGACCAGGAAGAAGTATCCAGCTCCTGGCTTCGGATCGGCGCAGCACCGGCCATAGCGGCCATTAGGGGAATGAACCAATGGAGGGAAGACCTTTCTCTCTGTCTCTCTCTCACTATCTATAATTCTCTCTCTGTCTCTCTCTCACACTGTCTAATTCTACCCAGCAAAAAAATAAAAAAATAAAAAAGGTACACTGGTCATTCCCCTTGATTCCTGGTAAATTAAGCACCTTCCCAATTCCTTATATATAGCAAAGTTAGTGACCTCTACATTTCTTAAAATCATTTTAGTAATGTGATGTGCAAACAAAATAAGATTTTTCTGCTAGTGTGACACCATGCTCATCAAGAGCCAATTCCATAAAAGTTCATCTTGACTACATCAGCAGGCCAAGAGATGTAACAATACTCAGTGCAAAATCCTACTGGAGTCACGCATGTTACTCTTTAAGAATGTAGTCGATTTCAGCCATCTACTCCCATCACAGAAGGAACAAGGAGTGATGAGATAGTATCCTTTTTTAAAATTATTTATGGAGAGGTAGAGTTACAGACAGTAAGAGGGAGAGACAGAGAGAAAGGTCTTCCTTCCATTGGTTCATTCCCCTAATGGCCGCTATGGCCAGTGCTGCGCCAATCCGAAGCCGGGAGCCAGGAGCCTCTTCCAGGTCTCCCACGTGGGTGCAGGAGCCCAGAGACTTGGGCCATCTTCTACTGCTTTCCCACGCCATAGCAGAGAGCTGGACTGGAAATAGAGCAGCCGGGACTAGAACCGGCACCCATATGGATGCTGGTGCCACAGGTGGAGGATTAACCTACTGCGCCATGGTGCCGGCCCCCCAAGAGAGTACCTCTTATCCATGAAGGAACAGGCTAGAATGGAAAAATCCTTTCAGACACATCTGTCTCTAAAAGACATGCATAACACTTCTCACTCCTTCATCTAGAACTGGATTAATCATAAGGGATTAGGTAATTGAGGCTTTCCCATACATCAAGGCAGTTTCAATTGGCATACCCAACCTTGACCCCCGCCCCCAGCTGTATCCTCCACTATCATTTGTATTAAGCCAAGAACAGAATGTCTTCCCTAGTCTCCATTCACTGGAAAATGAAAAGGAAAAAAATCCAACTTTCACCCCAGATCATTTTCATCTTTCATCTTAATTATCACTACCAAAAATACAGAAATCATTATCTTTACAATGATGAACGTCCAATTAGCATTTCCCATATAAATTTCATATTATAAAGGAGGTTGTAATGGATAATGCAAATGCTAATAGCCTTTATTCCTGAGCTGAAAAATCGAGGTGCTTAACAAAATGAAATTAAATCTAAGTCATTTTCAAACAAGTCAAGAACTTTAATTACTTGATGGGAAAAGAGAAGGAGAGATAAACTAAAATATTTTAACAGTCATATTTTTAAATAGTTTTTCTTTCCACCACATTGCTCAAGCTATCCCTCTAGATAGCTAAACACTTGTCTTGTTGTGCTCAATGGATTTTAAGCTATTGTGAAAAAATGTTAAATGTGATTTTTTTCATTAGCAGTAGTATTTAATGTTGAAAACTTATTCTAAATAAACATTCTTCTTGCTCTATAGCATCTTAATTGTTTCCCATATACTACACTTTCTTATAAAAATAGATCTTGTAGGTGATGTTATCTCCTGTTTAATTGGAACACGTTGCTTTGAGCAACAGCATAAGACATTGTGATTTACTGAAGTATCTAGACTTGCTCAGTGAGAATAAGTTGGCCTGAGTGTTAAGTAACATGACAGTGGCTGAGCATTATTGTTTCTGAATCTGCAGACCTTGTTTAAAAGCCTAGTTTCCCTGATTACCATCTCTGTAGTTTAATATCTGTGAAGATGAAACTCTGAGAGCTATTGTGACAATTAAATGACTGCATAGTGATCTAGAATAACTTATCAAAAATAACAAATGCTCAATAAATAGTAAAGAGAAAAGTAACCTCAATTCTGACTTTAGACATATTTGTTATTTGTTATTTGGGATTACTTATTAATGCAAAAATTTAAGTACCAGGGATTAGGTAACTAATGCATTCTTGAACATCAGGGTAGCTCCAACTTATGTACATTGTGCACTCAGTATGTGATACTGTTCTAAACACTTGGGAAATATCAAAGAAAACAGACCTCCCAAAAATCCCTGGAGAGAGAAACAATAAATGATAGAGTAAGCATCTCATAAAGAATTGAGGAGAGGAGAATAAAAGAACCAGCTAAACAAGATAGGAGAAGAAGTAGTTGCAATTTTGAATAAGGCAAGCAAGTTGTATTTCATATTTTGAAAGTAGAATTTTTAAAAACTTACTAAAGGATTATATGGGGGATGTGAGAGAAGAAGAGAGTCAAGGATAACTCCAAGGATTTTGACGCAAGTACCTGCAAGGATAAAGCTGCCAGAGTAGAGATGAGAAAGACTGAAAGCATTGTCAATGGGATGGTGAGTTTGTGTGTGTGTGTGTGTGTGTGTATGCTGCACATGTGTGTTTGTGTGCGTGTATCTGTGTCTGTGCAATCACCCTATTGCACACAAGACTCTCCTAGGTTTGGCACACTAGTCAATTAACTCTCCAACACCAGGAAAACTAAGACAACTGTCACAATAGCAAAGAGTAAATCCAAAGTTCAATTTTGGAAATGTTATGTTTTGAAAATCATTTCACTTCCGAAGTGCAGATTTAAAGTAAAAAGATAAATATATGGATCTAGAGTTAAGAGTGAAAAGAAATGAATTCACACGTTGGTAGCGTATGCATAGTATTTAAAACCATAATATCACATATCAAAGATGGCGAAATAGGGATGCAGCTTACTGCTCTTGTCTAGGGGAAAATAGTTTTAAAAAAAGTGGAGGAAGTGCAAAAGTACAGAAGAGTTAGAAAACTGCAAAGGAAAGTCTAGGAAAATTAGAGGGAAACTGTATCTACATAGAGGGTGTGGACATGCACAACTCAGGACCCCATCAGCTTTGGAGAGTGAGGAGAGACCTGACTACAGCAGCCTGAGCCACTGGCTATAAGGCTGTGGGAAGAGCCTGGCATGAGACTTGCGTGGAATGTACTGGCCAAACTAGAAGGAAAAAAAGGGGGCACATTTCTCTCTTCCCAACCATCTGGCACCAGTGTCCAGTAACTAGCTGAGAGAGGGCAGGCACCAGTTTGGACATATGTAACAGCTGTGTCGGCTTGTGCCCATGTGCACAGCAACAAGCTGAGGAGAGACAGCTGAGTCTGGCTGAGAGAATTGACAGGGGGCTGGGTGCTCATGACTGTGGGAGCCTTGTGTTCTGGGACTGTGAAACACTGTGGCTGCATGTGAGGGCAGAGGGTGTGGCTGGGACTTTGGGCAGTCACTGTGGGCAGCTCCGCATGCTCGGGATCCCTGATTCACTGGTGAGGGTCATTGCTGCAGGATCCGTGCTCACACCAAGGACAGCACGGATCCTTTGTGTGGTCCTTGTGACAGCATGGATGAATATTGTACCCATTGGAGCTAGTACACAGGCTTAGTCTCTTTGGAGGAGAGGAGGTGAGTATGACACTGTGCAAATAGAGCTGAACAAACCTCCCCTCTTATTAAACAAAACAAAACAATAAAGGACATTTAACACGGGCAACTTAGGTGTCACCTTGGACACTCCCCTCACCCTGGAGTGCTGAACAGAGCTCCCTGGCCACACCCAGCACATACCTCTGAGTCTCACTGAAAGAGCAGACACCCTAATAAGCCAAAGAGGCATAGTCCAAAGATTAAAGCCATCACAGAAAAACAACAGCAACAACGACAAGTATCTCCACAAATGCCTAAAAATAAATGCAATTCAAGAAATAAGAATGAGGAAGACAACATGGTACTCCTAAATGAACACAACAACACTTCAATACTAGAATGTGAAAATGAAGAGATTGAAGAAATACCAGAAATGGAATTTAAAAAAAAAAAGATCGTAGAATCACTTAGAAGTAATCAGAAGCAAATCCATGAATTAAAGAAAGCCATACATGAAGTGAATGAAAAATTTTCCAATAAAATTGAGATTTTAGAGAGAAATCAAAATGAATATTGGAAATGAATAATTCAATAGATCAAATAAAAAATGTGGTGGAAAGCCTTAACAACACACTCAGTGATGCAGAATAAAGAATATCTGAGGTAGAAAACCTCATATATTTCATAGATTTCTATGAAAATTTTATAATCAGACAAAAAAGAAGAAGAAGAAATTAGAATTCTAAAAAACAGTGTTGGAGATTTAAAGGCTATTATCAAACAACCCAACACATGGGCGTTAGACGTTCCTGCAGGTATGGAAAGAGAATGGATTAGAAGGCCTTTTTAGTGAAATAATTACACAGAACTTCCCTAATTTGGAGAAATAAAGAGATGTCCAAGTAGAGAAAGCACACAGAATTCCTAGTAGACATGGTCAGAAAAGATCTTCAGAACAACACATTGTAGTAAAACTATCCACAATAAAACATAAAGAAAAGATTCTAAATGTGCATCAAAGAAATGACAGATTACTTTCAGAGGATCTCCAATTAGAATCACAGCTGCCTTCTCATCAGAAATTCCACAGGCTAGGAGAGAATGGTGAGATATATTCCAAGTCTTAAGAGAAAAAAACTGTCAACCCAGAATACTGTACTGTGAAAATCTCTTTTATGAATAGAGGTGAATTAAAGACCTTCCATAACAAAGAGAAATTAAAAGAATTTGTCACCACTCATCAACTTTATAAAAGATGATTAAGGATGTGCTACACACAGAAACACAGAAATATGGTCATCACCAAGAAAGAAGGTAAAAGCAGAAAATATCCCAGTAAATGTACAAGGAAAATCCAAAATGCACAGTAGGAATATTTATGGAAAATGGGAGGGCCAAGTCATTACTTACCAATAGTCACCTTGAATGTAAATGGCCTCAACTCTCCAGTTAAAAAATTGAGACTGGCTGAATGGATTAATAAATAAAATCCATCTATTTGCTGCCTATAAGAAACACACCTCACCAATAAAGATACATGCAGATTGAAAGTGAAAAGATGTAAAAAGATATGCCATGCTAACAAAAATCAAAAAAGAACTGGCACAGTCACCCTAATATCAGACAAAATAGACTTTAACATAAACTGGTTAAAGTAGACAAAGAAGAGCAGTATGTAATGATTAAGGAATCAATTCAACAGGAAGATGTGACTATAATAAACAAATATGCACCCAATTACAGGGTACCTGGCTATTTAAAAGAAATGTTAATGGATCTGAAAGGAAATGTAGACTCCAGTACCAAAGTAATGAGGGCTTCAGTTCCCCACTTTCAGCAATGTGCAGATCAACCAGACAAAAAATAAGCAAAGAAACAAAACAATTAATCAACCCTGTAGACCAAATGGACCTAACAGATATCTACAGAACTTTTCATCCTACCGTTGCAGAACACACATTTTTCTCACCAGTACATGGAACTTTCTCTAGGATAGATCACATGATTGGCCATAAAGCATGTCTCAGCAAATTCAAAAAAAATCAATATCATACCAAGCATCTTCTCTAACTACAGTGGAATGAAGCTGGAAATCAAAAACTCAAGAATTTCTAGAACACATGCAAACACATGGAGACTGAACAACACGCTCCCAAGTGAACAGTGGGTCATAGAAGAAATCAAAAGAGAAATCAAAAAATTTCTGGAAGCCAATGAAGACAATAGTACAACATATCAAAACTTGCAGGATAAAGCAAAAGCAGTGTTAAGAGGAACGTTTATAGCAATTGGTGCCTACATTAAAAAATTGCAAAGGTAACCAAAAAATGAGCTATCAAAAATGTATCTCAAGGATCTAGAAAAATGACAGCAAACCAAACCCAAAATAAATGGGAGAAAATAAATAATTAAAATTAGAGAAGAAATAAACAAAATTAAAACAAAAAAATATAAAAGATCAGTGAATCAAAGAGCTGCTTCTTTGAAAAAATAAACAAATTTGATGCATTGGTGTACCATTGGCTCAGTTAACCAAAAATAGAGGAAGAGGACACAAATCAATAAAATTAGAGATGAAAAAGGAAAGGTAACAACAGATACCACTGAAATAAAAAGAATTATCAGAAATTACTATAAAGAGCTGCATGCCAACAAATCAGAAATCTTAGAAGAAATGGGCATATAAAATCTACCTAAATTGAGCCATGAAGACATAGAAAATCTAAACAGATGGAAGTTGAATCAGTAATAAAGACCCTCCCAAGAAAGAAAAGCCCAGGACCCAATGGTTTCACTGTGGAATTCTATCAGACATTTAAGAAGAAATAACTTCAATTTTTCTCAAGCTGTTCAAAAAAATTGCAAGGGAGGGAATCCTCCAAAAGTCCTTCTATGAAGTCCACATGCCCTTAATTCCAAACCTGAAAAAGATACACCAGATAAAGAGAATTACACCCCAATTTCCTTGATAAATTAAAGCAAGAAAAAGAAATCAAAGGGATACTAATTATGAAGGAAGAAGTCAAATTCTCCCTATTTGAGGATGACATGATTCTTTATAAGGGGATCCAAAAGACTCAACTAAGAGACAATTGGTACTCATAAAAATGAGTTTGGTAAGGTGGCAGGATAAAAATCAACAAACAATAATCAATAGCCCTGTATACATAGACAATGCCATGGCTGAGTGGGAATAACAGAGGGAGGATATATACAATTTGGAACATGCTCAATTGGACATGCCCCAAATGGTGGAGTTAGAAACGTGCCAGGGGATTCCAATATAATCCCATCAAGGTGGCCTGTACCAATGACATCTCACTAGACCAAGTGATCAGTTTCAGTTCATAATTAATCATAATGATAGGATTAAGAGTCAAAGGGATCACATAAACAAGACTAGTGTCTGCTAATACTAACTGATAGAATAAAAAAGGGAGAGAACAATCCAACATGCGAAGCAGGATACACAGCAGACTCATAGAATGGCAGATGTCCTAAACAGCACTCTGGCCTCAGAATCAGCCCTTAAGGTATTTGGATCTGGCTAAAAAGCACATGAGAGTATTTCAGGCATGGAAAGCCAAAACACTCTGGAAAAAAAATCTGAATAAAATATCTCTGCTAGTGAGATCCCAGTGGAAGAATGGGTCATCAAAGAAGGAGGTACCTTTCTCTGAAGGGAGGAAAGAACTTCCACTTTGACTGTGGCCTTGTCTGAATAAGATCAGAGTTGGCAAACTTAAGAGGCTTCCATAGCCTTGGCAGCTCATGACAAGAGCCTCAGGTGATTACTGACATCATAAATAAGAGTGTCAATTGTTAAATCAACAACAGGAGTCACTGTGCATTTACTCACCATGTAGGATCTCTGTCCTTAATGTGTTGTACTATGTGAATGAATGGTGTAACTAGTACTCAAACAGTACTTTATACTTTATGTTTCTGTGTGGGTGCAAACTGTTGAAATCTTTACTTAGTATACACTAAATTTATCTTCTGTATATAAAGATAATTGAAAATGAATCTTGATGAAGAATGGCATGGGAGATGGAGTGGGAGAGGGGATGATTGCAGGTAGGAGGGAAGTTATGGGGGGAAGCCACTATAATCCAAAAGTTGTACTTCAGAAATTTGTATTTATTAAATAAAAGTTAAAAAAAAAAACTTGAAGAAAAGAAAATAATTATCATATCTGGGGTCGGAGTCCTTGGCTCACATGGCATCCCATATGGGCGCCGGTTCTAGTCTCGGCTGCTCCTCTTCCAGTCCAGCTCTGTGCTGTGGCCCAGGAAGGCAGTGGAGGATGGCCCAAGTCGTTGGGCCCTTGCACCCACATAGGAGACCAGAAGAAACACCTGGCTCCTGGCTTCATATCAGCACAGCTAGGGGGGTGTGAACCAATGGAAGGAAGACCTTTCTCTCTGTCTCTATTTCTGTCTGTAACTCTACCAGTCAAATACATTTTAAAAAATTATCACATCTAATTCTTTCATTATAGAAGTGAGAAGATTAAGGGCCATCGTCACAGCTCCCTTGCACCACAGTGGCACCATAGTCTCCCCATAGCACCTTTCCTAATCCTGTTACAGTTTACTAACTTCTAAGTCTCATGTAGTCATTTTTACAGAAAAAGTAAATGTGTATTGAGACCTATCATTTTTAATAACCAGCTAGCAATACATGCACACATATATGTATCTTTGTATATTTAACTTAATGTATATACATACCCTGCCATTTTTTCTTACTCCGTTATAAAATAGAGAAAAGGAAGTTTGTTAAACTAGAGCCTCTCCTGGAATAATGCAACAAAACATGATGAGAGTCAAATAAAAACATCACAGAATTGAAGGTGTGAATGTTTACCTTATTTTACTAAGAAAATTACTGTCTGTAGATGCTAGAGAGGCAGTAACCATATTTCCTTACAGCACAAGATCTGGAGGCAGATATCCTGGTTGCTAATCCTAGCTCCAGAAAATTTTGGATAAGTCTAAACTTCCTCATGTGTAAACTTGAACTGATAATAAACTCCCTCATAGGGATAAAATTAGTTAATGCATTTAAGTTTAGAACACTTCTTGGTACATGTAAGTCTTTTCAAAGTATTTACATTTAATAGCTTTCTTAGAAGACAACCCTTTTTTTAACTTTTATTTAATGAATATAAATTTCCAACGTACAGCTTATGGATTACAATGGTCCCCCCCCATAACTTCCCTCCCATCCGCAACCCTCCCCTTTCCCTCTCCCTCCCCTCTTCCATCCAGATTCATTTTCAATTCTCTTTATATACAGAAGATCAGTTTAGCATATATTAAGTAAAGATTTCAACAGTTTGCACCCACATAGAAACACAAAGTGAAGTATACTGTTTGAGTACTAGTTATAGCATTAAATCATAATGTACAGCACATTAAGGACAGAGATCCTACAAGAGGAGTAAGTGCACAGTGACTCCTGTTGTTGACTTAACAAATTGACAGACACTCTTGTTTATGGAGTCAGTAATCACCCTAGGCTCTTGTCATGAGTCGCCAAGGCTATGGAAGCCTTTTGAGTTCACCAACTCTGATCATATTTAGACAAGGTCGTAGTCAAAGTGGAAGTTCTCTCCTCCCTTCAGAGAAAGGAACCTCCTTCTTTGATGACCTGTTCTTTTCACTGGGATCTCACTCGTGGAGCTCTTTCATGTAGTTTTTTTTTTCCAGAGCGTTTTGGCTTTCCATGCCTGTAATACTCTCATGGGCTTTTCAGCCAGATCCGCGTGCCTTAAGGGCTGATTCTGAGGCCAGAGTGCTGTTCAGGACATCTGCCATTCTATGGGTCTGCTTTCTCCATTAAATGTGGTAGCTTTCTTACCAAGTGCATCCCACCATCAACCTAGACCAATAATCATTTGAAAACAATAAGCAAAAGGCATCTGGCTGATTTTATTTCTTTCTTTTTATTAAAGTAGAGACAACATATTTCATAGGTATAATCCTAAGAAAACAGCATACTTCCCTCCTTTCCTCTCTCTCTCCCTCAATCTCCATCCTTCCTCCTTTTTCTCTAATTTTTGTAAAAACTTATTTTCAGTCCACTCTAATCACAGGTGTAATGCACCACTAACCATAATGTTCAACAAGTGAAGTGTAAAAAGACCAAAGTTCTAGGAGTATAAACAAGGGATAAAAAGAACAATCAAATCACAAGATGTCAACTTATTCCTACTATTTTTTGTACCCTATATTAACTACTACATATAAGATATAATATATGATATTTGTTTTTTGGGGACTGGCTTATTTCACTAAACATAATGGTTTCCAGTTGCATTCCTTTTTTATAGCTGAGTAGTATCCCATAGTGTACATTTACCACATTTTCTTTATCCAGTCATCAGTTGAAGAATATCTGGGTTGATTACCTATCTTAGCTATTGTGAATTAAGCTGCAGTAAACATGGGGGTAAAAATAACTCTTTCATATGCTTATTTCATTTCATTTGGGTAAATTCTCAGGAGTGGGATGACTAGGTCATATGGTAGATGGATTTTCAAATTTCTGAGGACTATCCATACTATCTTCCATAATAGTTGTGCTAGTTTCCATCCCACCAACAATGGATTGGGGTATCTTTTTCCCTACATCATCACAAGCACATATTATTTTTTTATTTCTGTATCAGAGCCATTCTAACTGTGGTGAGATGAAACCTCCGTGTGGTTCTTATTTTTATTTGTCTGATGGCTAGTGATCCTGAGAATTTTTTCATGAGTGTGTTGGCCATTTGAATGTCCTATTTTGAAATATGCCTATTCAAGTCCTTTGCCCATTTCTTAACTAGGTTGTTTGTTTTGTTGTTGTTGCTGCGCTGCCCAAGCTCTTTGTAGATTCTGGATATTAATCCTTGATGAACTGCATAGTTTACAAATATTTTTTCCCCATTCTGTTCCTGGCCTCTTCACTTCATTGAGTGTTTCCTTTATAGCGCAGAAACATTTTAGCTTGATGTAATTTCATTTGTCTTTTTTGGCTTTTATTGCCTATGCTTCTGAGGTCTTTTACACAATAGACTTCTTCTACACCAATATCTCTAGTAATTTGATGGTATCAGGTCATAGATTTAGATCCTTGATCCATTTTGAGTTGATTTTTGTATAAGGTGTAAGTTAGGAGTCTTGTTTCATACTTCTGCATGAGCAGATCCAATTTTCCCTACACTGTTTTTTGAAGAGACTGTCTTTTCTCCAGCAATTGATTTTAGCTCATTTGTTAAAGATTAGTTTGTTGTAACTATGTGGATTAATTTGGGGGTTTTTTATTTTGTTCCAATGGTCTACATGTCTATCTTTTTCCCAGTTATTTTAATTATCATTTGGAGACAAAGTAAAGCCTTATTAAATGTCTTCTCAACCCTAAATCACTCTTACATATGACCATACACCTAATTCTCTATTATCTACCCCCAAAACAAATGTATCCTCTTGATGTAAAATTCCTAATTATACCTACCCAAAAGTCTATGCTCTATAATATGGAGTTCCTAAGAGCTAACAAAAGCCAAAAATCAAAATTCCTCCAAGGAAAAGAAACTCTTATTACTAATCCATATCCTTCTCCCTACTGTTTCCTCAACCTAAAGCCTTAACACTGATTTATTAGAGGGAAAAAAAGACAAACAAGGAGCCAGGATAAAGAATTTATTACATTGCAATTAGGAAAACTACTTCACAAAATATCTCAGCAAACTAAGAGTTTAAATCTAGTTGGGCACAACAGAAAGACTAAACTGAATTATACTTTATCCATTGCCCTGTGGAACTGGAGCTTATTCATTCATACTCATTAAAGGCAATCAATATTCTATAATGGAACCATCAATTATTATGTGCTTCACATAAACAACCAGCACACTAAGTCCAAATTAAGAAACAGGTTTGAGTTTCAGACATTGTCTTGAAACCTCTGCCCTACAGTACAGTGGAGATTTAATTTCCCCTGGGATGCAGTCTCCAAACAGCCTTATGAACATCATTTTACACAATCATACTTACAACCCCTCTACTCCCTCACATTCTTCCTGAAATCAAACTCACATATCTATTTTTTCCTCTTTATTAAAGAGTTGATAAAATGTGATACTCTCTTTTCTTTTTCTTCCAGATATAGCTAACATAAATTAAAGTGCTTTCTTACCTAATAAACATCAATCAAAAGAATCAAAATAATGTCTTCCTTGCAGCTTGCAAATGAAATCCAAAGAACTCTAGGCTTTTCAGGTAAAGATAGAGGATTCTCCATATAGCCTAAACATTCTCTTTTCTGTGACTCTCAAAATGATGGTAAAGAAATAAAAATATAAATTTATAATGAAAAAGAAAATTAGAATGAGACGACAATGATAACAATAATGCAACAAATTTCTGAAAACAGAGAGTATTTGAGGCAGCAGTAGGGAAGCCATAGCCTAAGTGCATGCAGAAGGAAAGTGGAAGCTAAAAGAGCTGATTTTTCAATGAAACCTAGAGAGGCTCAAAGTTTAGCATTAATAGATACAACTGATATTAGCAGAGAGTCACATGTCTGAAAACATGAAGAATCACCAATTGTCAACATTTGGAATAGTCCATCTCCCACTACACACACACCCATGAACATACACTTATGAATACCTGAATATCCATATTGAAAAGGAAGACTGAGTACCCAAAATAGAAATAACAAAAGACCTATGTTATAGCACATCACTGTGAAAATTCTAAACATCAGGCATATAGAGTTGGCCTGGCATTGGGGCTATCATTGTGACATAGCAGTTAAAACCACTGCCTATGATGCCAATATCCCATATGGGCAATGGTCCGTGTCCCAGCTGCTCCATTTCTGATCCAGCACCCCATTAATGGCCTAGGTAAAGCAACAAAATATGACTCAAGTGATTGGGCCCCTACCACTGACATGAGAGACCTGGATGAAACTTCTCGCTCCTGGCTTCTTGAGGCCATCTGGAGAGTGAACTAGTGGATGAATTCTCTTTCTCTCTCTAAATCTGACTTCCAAATAAAATAAATAAATCTTTTCAATAAAAAACTGTTGGCCCAGCATGTTTCCAAAGAGAAATGTGTCACCAACAGAGAAATTATAATTATGAAGCCATCAACTTCCCAATGTCACAAGCTGCTTCATGGAAAACCACATTGAAGACTATGAAGGTAAAATCTTAGATCACAAATTTATCTTTCTGTGACATAAAACAATTAAGTATAAAGGTACATTCAGAATTATTGAACATGCAATAATTAGAGAGATATTGTTTCTGGGAGCCTTTACTGAGTAATCTCTTATGGAAAAAGATGCAGACATCAAAATGATTAGAAAGAAATTAAGGCTTATAGATAAGCACAAATATATATTTACCTGTAAAAACTAAGATCTCTGTCCTTAATGTGCTGTACATTGAGACTTAATGCTATAACGAGTACTCAAACAGTATATTTCACTTTGTGTTTCTATGGGGGTGCAAACTGTTGAAATCTTTACTTAATGTATACTAAACTGATCTTCTGTAAAAAAAAAAAAAAAGAAGAAGAAATTAGCAATTCCCTACTTGACTCTCACTGGGATTAAACATGGCAATAGGTCTGATCTGATTTCATCATCATTTAAAAAATCATCTATTATTTTTCACTTTATGTTTCTGTGTGGGAGCAAACTGTTGAAATCTTTACTTAATGTATGCTAAACTGATCTTCTGTATATAAAGAGAATCGAAAATGAATCCTCATGTGAATGGAAGGGGAGAGGGAGTGGGAAAGGGGAGGGTTGCAGGTGGGAGGGACGTTATGGGGGGGAAGCCATTGTAATCCATAAGCCGTACTTTGGAAATTTATATTCATTAAATAAAAGTTAAAAAAAAAACTAAAAACTAAGATTAAATGATGGTTATAAGAGAGATAATATATTGGTTGTGTGCTCACACAATGTAAGTAAATTTTAAAACTTTCATAGAATGGAATATTTGAAAAGTAGATTAAACTCACTGACTTACAGATATTAATTGAGAGTGAAAGAATACTCTCAATCAATGCATGATTGATATTTTGCTTCTAATCAATGCTTGATATCAAGGGGAAGTAAACAGAAAATATTACTAGCTAATTTCATAGTTTGCTAGTGGCTCATAGTTTGGGACTAGTAAAAACTACACCAAGAAGAAAACAGGATTAGGAGTATGATAGAAAGGTATTAGCATAAAAGTTGCCTTGAAAACAAAAACACCAAGCACCTCCAAAAAGAAAATGTATACCAAAAAGTAGAAAGCGAAGTGGAATAAACAAAATAATAAATTACACAATGAAACACTTGATTTATGAGTGTGAGTACACATATATTTTAATAAAGATTTAACTTTTTATTTTAGAATTACCTATAAAGGAGAGAGGAAGTGAATGAAAGACACAGGACTTGAAGCTGGAATTCTTTGAATATAAGGTTTTGGAAAAGTATAAAACTTTTACACAATTGTAAAACAAAATTAAACTAAAAGCAATTCCTGAAATTCAAAAATAAATAAAATAAATGAACCTATAATCCATAATAATATCAGCAATAGCTTCTATTTAGAAAGAACCTATCTTCTGCCAGGCATCATATAAGTACTTCACAAGTAGTTTTTTCATTGAACCCTTATACTAAGCATATTAAATAAGTATTATTCTTACTAACATTAACAGGAGATAAAACTGAAGTACTTGTGGACTAACTTACTTTCTTACAGTGGCCCAACTCCTATGTGGTAGAACCAGAATTGGAGGGTGAACCAACGGCAAAGGAAGACCTTTCTCTCTCTCTCTCTCTCTCTCTCTCTCTCTCACTGTCCACTCTGCCTGTCAAAAAAAAAAAAAAGAACTTTAGATCTCTCTGACTCATGTCTTCCCTCTTCATCATTATACTATAAGATCTCTTGTTTACTCTATACCAAGCACTTTTCTCAATCATTACTAATCAAGAATTAGACATAGGATCTTAAATTCCTCCATCTTCTCCAAGAAATACTTTGGATAGACTCAAATATAAAACATAACTCAAGAATATTATTTCCCAAGCTACCAAATCTAGATCTACACCAGCCAATATCAATTTAGCTTTGCTTTATGGAAGAATCAAAGCATGGGTCTTTATAGCCTATAAATCAGATTGATATTCATCTTAAAAGTTGAGAAGATTATATGGAAAGTATCAAAGTTTTACTACCCGCACAGATAAATAACCACAGGATTTCAAGCTTCTCAACTGAGAACAAAAAAAGCAAACTGACAAGTGAGAATCAGTAGCAAATTGTGTACTAGATCCTTCTAACTCACTCATTAAGATGTTTTAATGTTGATTGTCAAGGCTTGACAATAACGTAGGAGGAAAGGTGAATAAGAGACCGCTTTCAAGTTTCTGATTGACAGTCAAAAATACAGCTTCTGAGATTCGGCCTTTGTGGGAATCAAAAAGAGTCATCTATCACTAAACCACTTTCAGACCATCTTCAATGAGGGAAATAAAACAGAGTTCCAGAAGCTGAACTACAACCGAGGTTGCAGCTGTAGATACACTCACAGGATGTGGAGCCGAAGGAAGAGTCCGTTCCATTAAACAAATAGGGAGGAAACAGCTTAGTATATTCCAGTATGTGTGGATTTTAAAACCAAGCAATCCCAAGATCATATCCTCAGTCTTGCAGAAGTAACAATAATTACAGGCCAGTGCCGTGGCTCACTAGGCTAATTCTCTGCCTGCGGCACTGGCACTCTGGGTTCTAGTCCCGGTCAGGGCACCGGATTCTGTCCCGGTTGCTCCTCTTCCAGTCCAGCTTTCTGCTGTGGCCCGGGAGTGCAGTGGAGGATGGCCCAAGTGCTTGGGCCCTGCACCCGCATGGGAGACCAGGAGAAGCACCTGGCTGCTGGCTTCGGATCAGTGAGGTACGCCAGCTGCAGCACGCTGGCCGCAGCGGCCATTGGAGGGTGAACCAACGGTAAAGGAAGACCTTTCTCTCTGTCTCTTTCTCTCACTGTCCACTCTGCCTGTCCAAAAAATAAATACAAGATGTATTTTAAAAATAGCAATAATTACAGCAGTTGACATTGTTACCATTTATTTGTTCATTGTGACAAGCACTTGTAGTATTTAACTTATGTTCTAAGAGAGATCACACATGTAGTGAGTGATTCTGAGCTAGGTTTGCCTGACTTTAAAATAAACTTTCCACACCAGAAACACCTTATTTCAGATGCCTGGGATCTTCCAGACCTTCCAGAGGTGTCCAATTCCTTTTTCTTTATTCTTGCACTCCCCTCATTTTCATTCAATGTAAAAGGAAAGTTTGTGTGAAAACTGAACTAACAGGTAAGTTTGTTTAGATGCAAAAAGTCTTGAAATCCATCCATAGTTGTTCACAATAGACATTTTCCATGAACTTCTTGAAACTCTCAAATACTTATTAGGTGTAGGAATTTGTGAAATTGCCATGGAGTTTCAATTTCATCTTCCAGGTCTGAATACAAGTACTTACCTCAGTGGGTTATTGAGAGAATTACATAAAATCACGGCCCAACAGGTTTATCGCATGCTAGAATTTTAGCACATGTTGACTCCATTGTATATAATTGTACTAAGCAGAAATGTGAACCTCAAGAATTCTAAATTCCAAGGGCTGGTGCTACGGCACAGCAGGTTAAAGGCCCGGCCTGCAGCATGTGCATCACATATGGGCGATGGTTCAAGTTCTGGCTGCTCACTTCCGATCCAGCTCCCTGCTAATGCACCTGGGAAATTAGTGGAGGATGGCCAAAGTGATTGGGTCCCTGTACTCATGTGGGAGACCCAGAAGAAGCTCCAGGCTTCAGATCAGCTCAGCTCTGGCTATTTAGGGAGTGAACCAGAGGATAGAAGATCTCTCTCTCTCTCTCCCCGTATCTGTCTCTAAATCTCTCCATAAATGCATTTCAAATAAATAAAATAAATCTTTAAAAAATTAATAAAAGTATTTTTAAAATAGAATTGTGAATTCTAGCCCTTATATGTTTATGATCTAGGGGTCAGCATTATAGTGTAGCAGATTAAGTTATTGCCTGCAATGTCATCATTCCATATCAGTACCAGTCCAATTCCCAGTTGCTCTACTTCCCATCCAACTCTCTGCTAATGACCTGGAAAAGGCAATGAGAAGATGGAGCAAGTGTTTGGGCTTCTGCAGCTATGTGAGAGACCTGGAAGAAGCTTCTGGCTCCTTGTTTCAGCCTGGCTCAGCTCTGGCCATTGCAGCCACATGGGGAGTACAACATTTAAGGGGATGAATAACAACTGTTTTACTTGTAGTTTCTCAAATTCCTCAATGTTGCTTATCATTATTCCCATTGTGACTGAAAAAAAAACACAATTTCACCATCTTCTAAAGCAGAGTTTTTTTTTTGTTTTTTTTTTTTTTTTTTTTTTTTTATTTTTATTTTTTTGACAGGCAGAGTGGACAGTGAGAGAGAGAGAGACAGAGAGAAAGGTCTTCCTTTGCCGTTGGTTCACCCTCCAATGGCCGCCGCGGCCAGCGCGCTGCGGCCGGCGCACCGCGCTGATCCGATGGCAGGAGCCAGGAGCCAGGTGCTTTTCCTGGTCTCCCATGGGGTGCAGGGCCCAAGCACCTGGGCCATCCTCCACTGCACTCCCTGGCCACAGCAGAGAGCTGGCCTGGAAGAGAAGCACCGGGACAGAACCCGGTGCCCCGACCGGGACTAGAACCCGGTGTGCCGGCGCCGCTAGGCGGAGGATTAGCCTAGTGAGCCGCGGCGCCGGCCCTAAAGCAGAGTTTTGAAATGCAGTATTATCCTATCATTGTGAGAGGGTCACAACCTATTTGTTATCCATAATAGTTGAAATTCCATAATTTCCTGCTGCCTTTTTTCATAAATTTGTCATGATTATAGCAATTAAAACATTATCATTCTCACCGCTAGGCTTATAACACATTTTGCTGAGTTGAAGAAACGTAGAATTATGCCCTTCCCACTGGAAATTGTTCACAAGAGGGTCATTCAATGTGGTTATCATGCCAGAAAACAAGGTTGAGAATTACTGATCTGTTGGATCAGCAACTTTGAGGAAAAAAATGAAGATTTTTATCCTGAGCCAGGATCTTGAGTTATGTACCTATGGCAGTCCACTATATTATAATGTGCTCAACTAATATATTAATTCTAGTCATGACATAATAACTCAATTAACTACGTGTCAAAGACCTAAATTCTACATCTCAAATATGATTCACACACTATCATTCCTCTTGTGCCTATTGTGCTTCTGAGTTTTCTTCTTCAACCACCAATAAAGATCATCTAGTTATTATAATCATGTCACATATAATTAGAAAAGGGAGACTTTTCTACCACTTCTAACATCCTAAATCCAATCATTCAAAACCAAATAATTAGAGTAAGTGTTTGACCTAACAATTAAAATGTCTGTTAGAATGCCTGTATCACACATTGGAGTACTAGGCTTCAATTCTAGGTTCTGGCTCCTGATTCTAGTTTTCTCCTGATGTAGACCCTGCAAGGCAGCAATAATGGCTCAAGCAATAAAGTTCCCAGCACTCACAGGGAAGACCTGAATTGAGTTCCTAGCTCCTGGTTTCAGCCCACCATCTGTTGTGAGCATTTGGGGAATGAGTTAGGGTACAAGATATCAATCTCTCTCCCTACTCCAACATATAAATAATTTTTTAAAATTATTTTCAATTTATTGCAAAATTGCATTGCTGAAGTGTACATCTCCATTCATTCATTCATTTATCCACTCAAATATTTATTAAGTATCTATCATTTGTCTGGCCTCCCACTGGGTTTTCACAAGGCTATAAGGATTAATTAAATGAAGACCTTGTGTTTTGGGAGTTTGTAATCCAATCTTTCATATTAAAAAATTCATCAATATCAAAGCATGAGCCATGGGGAAAAGAAGTAAAATATAATGGTTAAAACTTGTAGCTTTAGAGTCAGTTTGGAGCTGAAATCTGGTTCCTGCTGTAGACAGCTTTGTTATGGAGAGAGAGAGAGGTGAGGGTGGTAACTGGTGTTATTATTGAGGAATACTGAATTGGGATGGTTAATCGCGGGGGTAGTAGAGATTAAAGGTGTTTGAATTCTATGGTCCATGACATGTTTTATAAAAAAGGAACATTTGCAGTGCTGCCAATTTCCAGTCAGGGAGGGGTTTATTCCAACTGAGATTATCAAGAAAAGTCTTGTGGGAAAGGTGACATTCCAATTTGGCCTAGAGGGATGAGCAATTATGGACATATGGAGGAATATCAGAGAAAGAGCATTGCAGGCAAGAGAGACACAATTTTTGTTTTTGACAGGCAGAGTTAGACAGTGAGAGAGAGAGACAGAGAGAAAGGTCTTCTTTCCATTGGTTCATCCCCCAAATGGCTGCTACGGCCGGCGCACTGCGCCGATCCGAAGCCAGGAGCCAGGGGCTTCCTCCTAGTCTCCAATGCGGGTTCAGGGCCCAAGAACTTGGGCCATCCTCCACTGCACACCCGGGCCACAGCAGAGAGCTGGACTGGAAGAGGAGCAACAGGGACTAGAACCCAGAGTGCCTGTGCCACAGGAGGAGGATTAGCCTAGTGAGCCGTGGCGCCGGCCGAGACACATTATTAAAAGCAAAGAAATGGGAACACAAAAAATATGTACAGGAAACACAAGCAATTCAATCTGACTAAAACAGAGACAACTAAAACTGGAAAGAAAGGTGTAGGTTAGATTGTGGAGAAATTTAAACTTCAAATAAGCTAAGGGACTTAGACTTTAATTAGCACAGACATTCCTAAGAAACCTAGGAGCTCTCCTTAAGGAAAAAGAATCTTTGCAAGTAAGGCTTGGGTCCCAGTACAGGGTGATAGTTTAATAAATTTCTATTACTATTATCACAGAAAAATCAATAATGCTATGGTGTAGTCCATGCTGGAATCATGCCTGCTACCTGTCAACAGACTGTAGAGAAATGGCTTCTGGCAACTAGAAACATAAGTTGGGGGAAAATGTGTTTATTGATGCTTACTTTAATTTATTGCTGCTTCAAGGGCTTGACAGAGAGAAGGCAAGCTTAGAGAAAAACAGCAAGGGTGGTCACATGGTTCCAGTCATTTTAAGGAAATATAGAAGTGTTTTGTTCTCAAACTATCAAGACACAACGTCATTACTATTGAAGCAGTCCCTTCAAGGATTTAGAAATTGAAAGATTCGTGAAATCAACCCAGAGGTCACTAAATCCAAATTTCCCATGAGAAGTTACCTACTTTTTTACATTGCAGCTAATTAAAAGCAAGTGCTTATTGGGTAAAAATCAAAGAACTCTAAGACTTCATAAAACACTTCAGTTACATTGCACTCTCACTTTAGCTTCTGGTTATACTAGCCAAGGCTCTTTCAGCTGCAAGTGACAGAACTAACCTCAAACAGCTCAAAGAACAACAAATTATTTCACAGAGATTTATTTCCTAGAGATCACATATATCTAATTCTAGATGCTCAGATAATGTCCTCATAACTCACTGCTGCCATCCCTTTCCTCTGAGTTACCTTCCTTACCAGGTAGAAGCTCTTCATAAGGAAATGAGAATGGTCACAACAATTTTGGCGTATAGGACCTTTATAATTTATGACACCCTCCTCCACTCAAATTAAAACATCATGTCTCCTTCAGTGAGTTCCATGCAAGTAATCTGATAGATTATGCCTTAAACTTGTGTCCATGACTTGGATCAATCACTACAGTTATTAGAAAGAGGTCAGCTTGCCCTCTTTTATTATTAGAGGTAACATTAGCTACTTTGTCATGCTAACCCTGAATCTAAGAGGTGTAACATAAAAGAAATTTATTTCTTGATCAAGCATGAGTTCAAGATGGATGTACCTAAGGGGTGGAGGACAGCTCTGCTCCATGCAGTCATTCAGGATCTGTCCATATACTTTAATGTTATTGGAAAAGAAAAATATTTTTGGCAAGGAAATGTAATAACCTGGTCTGATACCTTTTTTACAAATGAAGAAAGAAACAGAAAGTGACAGTGTAAGTCCAACCACTATCTGTGCAAAGTTAGAGTGCTAGACCCAGATCTGGAACCTGTCAACCATATAACATATGATATCTTGCTTCTTCTCACCTCAGACTCCCCTTCCTCATTTATAAAATGGAGGCATCTGGACATGACACTCCCTGGCTCCAAATCTTTACTTTTTAACTATCTGCACAGTACAGATAGATCACAGTAACAAGCATTCCTTATAAAAAATGAATTTATCTCTTCAAAACGCAGATAATTAAGACTCACAATGACATAGTGAAGTGGAGTAAAAACAGCTGTGGGAGTCTGAACCTAGCCTATTTGTATATCAAAAGCAGATGATAATGTTCTCACAAGATTGAAATAATGTTCCTTCCACCCACTTCTTGACATATGGACATGGATGGATGTGGTGTTGTGGTGAGAGAATGAGAAGTATTGTAATTTTAAAGCTTATATAATTTTGTGAAAGTGTTATTCTGAGTCAAGCTTAAACAGGAAAATCATACCAATAATATCTCCTAAGATTCTGTCTGCCCAAAAGTATCTTATTTATCTCATGACTTCAGTAAATTGTAACTACAGTACTTAGAAGGACAGAAAGGACACCTGGTACCTGAAATTAAAGGATGTAGATTCTGTTCTCTAACATAGATGAAGCATGAATTAAGTGTTAAAGAAAGGAAGGGAAGGCAGGAGGGACAGATGGAGGGACAGAAAAAGGAAGAGTAAGTAAGGGAAGAGAAAAAGGAGGTTAAGTTTAAGGTTTCATTGTGGCTGCAAAGACTTGTTTTACACACACACACACCCACACACACACACCCACCCACACACACACTTCCTTACAACTTACTGTAATCATAAAACATTCCTGCATGCCCAAGGAAACTGCTTTCAGCAACATTCCCCATTAACTGCTTTTGGCAATTTCCCCCATAAAGGATGGAAGGAAGGTTCTAAGAAATAAAGAGGAGGCCGGTGCTGTGGCGCAGTGAGTTAATGTCCTGGCCTGAAGTGCCAGCAATCATATGGGTGCCGGTTCAAGACCCGGCTGCTCCACTTCTGATCCAGCTCTCTGCTGTGGCCTTGGAAAGCAGTAGAAGATGGCCCAAGTCTTTGGATCCCTGTACCCACGTGGGAGACCTGGAAGAAGCTCCTGGCTCCTAGCTTCGGATCGGTGCAGCTCCGACCATTGCAGACAATTGGGGAGTGAACCAGCAGATGGAAGACCTCTCTCTCTCTCTCTCTCTATCTCTCTCTCTCTTTGCCTCTCCTCTCTCTGTGTAACTCTTTCAAATAAATAAATAAATCTTAAAAAAAAGAAGTAAAAAGGTCCGTTGAATATAATCTCATTTGCCAGCACCTATTTTGTTTATCTAACATTCCCAAGTGTGTTTCTGATGAAGATTAGTTGGTAGGGAAATATTTTGCTTATGGAAATCACCCCTGTAGTACTTAAATATCATTCAGGGAAGACTTAACAATGTAACAACTCCAAAATGTCTATGGCTTGACATGGCAGACAATTTTTGATATCACAATTCCTTATGGGTTAGCCATGGAACATTGGTCATTCAGGGTCTCAGATCCTTCCACCTTTGGGTTTCATAGTTTTTGCAGGCCTTGAAATCTTTTTAATTCAGCTGTGAATTGGAGACAAAAAAAATAGATAATCATTCATACAAAGTGGGCTGGGTCTAGAATTGCACCCATCATGGAGTCTGTTTACCAGAACTCAACCATAAGACCCCACCTAACTGCAAGGAAGCCTGGAAAGATCATTTAGCTGTGCTACAAATGAACAGAACAGTAGTTTCGAGGGCAGCTTCCAGTAGTCAGTGTCCACTACAAATAACATTTTATTTTTGCTACTTTTTCCAACTTTGTGCAACACTACTATGACTGCCAGTGTTCACAACTTATTAGATAATATTGATGCTGGCTGAACCCAATCAGAGAGGTGAGGTTAAAGGAGTGTGTGAAATAGGCATGAGGTAAGTTGCTGTCAGTTGTGTCTACACAAAATTGTGGGTCACTCAGCTGGTCACTGAAGTTCTGAGGCCAAGAGGATTTGATGCAGCACACATGAGAGGTCAGCACATGTCTCCCTCAAGGGACCAAGAGAGCAGATGGCTATGTCCAAGGTAACTTTTCATAAAACTAGTAGTTACAATTAATCATGCAAGTTCGGTTTATTATAGGTTAAACATTCACAGATCAGTTAGCTATAGGAAGAAGGCAAGAGTCAACACCAGGAAAATATTTTGTCTATCTTTGGGTGCAGCTGGTAGTCCCAGTAGCAATAACAAGAGGACTACTGGTCTGCTGATTTCATACATCATAAAGCTTAGGTCATTCCTTTCTAACACAACATGGGTGTGAGGGTAAATCCAATGGTCCTGTCAGTGCCTCAGCCTCAAGTCCATTTTACCAGTAAATGTTCTTCAAAGAAATTATCAGATTTCAATGACAAACATTATGGAGATTCCTCAGAAAACAAAAAGTAGATCTACCAGATGACCCAGCTATTTCACTCCTAGAAATGAACAGGGCTGTGGTTGGCAGATATTGTGCATGTGTGTGAGCCAGGAATTTTACCAGAGGAAAAAAGTCTGCATTCTCCACTGGCTCAGAGTCTGGCTGGGAAGATTAAGAGGGGGCTGGGCACCCACATACAACTGTGAGGTGTCCCTAACCTCTCAACACATCACTGGCTCTGGGGCTCCAGAGCTCAATCCACCTAGGCAGAATACTCACAGGCAGTGACTCTGGGAGCCCCTCAGCCTTTCTGTGGATAGAATAAGCTAGTGTGGTGAAGTGGATCCTCTTGTACTCCTTGACCTAGGGATCCCTGAGTGTTGAGAATATGAAAACATTTTGACTATGAGAGGGTGCAAAGTGTAGCTGGATCTCTGGACAAATTCCATGAGTGGCTCCACATGCTCAGAGCTCCCTGATTGCCTGGCACAGGTCACTGCAAAGGGATCCAGGCTCACACTGAGGACTGCACTGATCCTTGGTGCAGTCCATGTGGAAGCACAAATGAGTATTACACCCACTGAGGGCTAACAGCTGGGCACTAAGAGAGGAAGTGAGGGAGTGGTCAAGCCAGCAGAAGTGACCATACCCCACCTTCTGTTAACAAGAGATCTACCATGCCCAATTTGGATGTCAGCCTCCATATTCACCCCATATTGCAGCACTGATCAGAGCCCCCTGGCAACACCTAACACACACCTCAGGGTATTCACTGAAAGAGCAAACATTCCACTAAGCCACAGTAGCATAGTTCAAAGAAAAAACCATCAGAAGAAGAAAAAAAAAAAAAACAAGTATTGTGGGGATCAACTCGGACTAGACTAAGTTACTGGAAATAAGACTTATTCTATGCATCTGCTCTCCCACAATATGGCGCTGGGAGAGGAGTAAACAACTTCTACACAGCTGCCTCTCGCCAATTTGACTGATGAGCTGCAGGAGCTGATCTTGCTCCTGATTGGAGGAGAGCAGCGTGCTCGGTGTGTGAGTAGCAGAGTTGGGATTGGTGGAAGAGGACTATAAAGGAGGAGAGAGACAACATGCACCAGGAACATCTGGATAACATCTGAGCAGCCCCCGAGAGAGCCGGCCGGCGGTGTGCAGCTTCCCCACGGAAGGGGAAAGTGGCAGGGGGAGCCGCCCCTCCACGAGGGGGAGGGGTCAGCAGCCAACCCAGGAAGGACCAGCAGTAAACCCGGGAAGGGCCGAGCAGACAAAAGAACAGCGCAGGGTCTAGTGTCATTCCTCCGCGAAGAGGGGGTGCGACAAGTATCTCCGCAAATGCCTAAAAATAAACACAGGAACATAAGGAACAACATTAAAGAAGATAACATGAAACCCCCAAAGGAACACAGCAACACCCCAATCTTATAATGTAAAATGAAGAGATTGATGAAATGCCAGAAACAGAATTCAAAAAATTTTAATCATAGGATAACTCAGAAGCAATCAGAGCAAATCCATGAAATAAAGAAATCGATACGCCCGTGCCGCGGCTCACTAGGCTAATCCTCTGCCTTGCGGAGGCAGCACACCGGGTTCTAGTCCAGGTTGGGGTGCCGGATTCTGTCCCAGTTGCCCCTCTTCCAAGCCAGCTCTCTGCTGTGGCCAGGGAGTGCAGTGGAGAATGGCCCAAGTCCTTGGGCCGCCTTGCACCCTATGGGAGAGCAGGATAAGCACCTGGCTCCTGCCATCAGATCAGCGTGGTGCGCCGGCCGCAGCGCACTGGCCGCGGCAGCCATTGGAGAGTGAACCAACGGACAAAGGAAGACCTTCCTCTCTGTCTCTCTCTCTCACTGTCCTCTCTGCCTGTCAAAAAAAAAAATCGATACATGATATTAATGCAAATTTCTCATGAAATTGAGATTTTAAAGAGAAATCAAAATGAAATATTAGAAATTATGAAGTCAACAAATCAAATAAAAAAATGTGGTGGAGAGCCTTAATGACAGATTCAGTGTGGCAGAAGAAAGAATATTCAAGCTAGATGACAAATCTTTTGAAATTTTTAAGTCAGACCAAAAATAAGAGAAGAAATCAGAAAACTTAAAAACAGTGGGGGAGAATTATGGGATACTATCAAACAATCCAACATACTGGTTCTAGGAGTTCCTGAATATGTAGAAAGAGAGAATGGGTTAGAAGGCCTGTTTAGTTAAATTATTAAAGAAAACTTCCCCAATTGGAAGAAAGAAGAAGACCTCCAAGTACAGCAAGCACATAGAATTCCAATAGACGTGACCAGAGAAGATCTTGCCACAACATATTGTATTAAAACTTTCAACAGTAAAACATAAAGAAAAGATTCTAAAATGTACACTAGAGAAATGCCAGATTACTTTCAGAGGATCCCCAATGACATTCATGGCTGATTTCTCATCAGAAACTCTACAGGCTAGGAGAGAATGGAGAAATTTCATCCAAATTTTAAGAGAAAATAACTGTCAACCCAGAATACTGTACCCTACAAAGCTCTCATTTATGAATGAAGGTGAGGCTGGCACCGCAGATCACTAGGCTAATCCTTCGCCTGCAGCACCGGCACACCGGGTTCTAATCCTGGTTGGGGCACCGGATTCTGTCCTGGTTGCTCCTCTTCCAGTCCAGCTCTCTGCTGTGGTCCGGGAGTGCAGTGGAGGATGGCCCAAGTGCTTGACCCTGCACTCGCATGGGAGACCAGGAGGAAGCACCTGGCTCCTGGCTTTGGATCAGTGCAGTGCACCAGCCATTGTGGCCATTCCAGCATGGACTACACCATAGCATTATTGATTTTTCTGTGATAATAGTAATAGAAATTTATTAAACTATCACCCTGTACTGGGACCCAAGCCTTACTTGCAAAGATTCTTTTTCCTTAAGGAGAGCTCCTAGGTTTCTTAGGAATGTCTGTGCTAATTAAAGTCTAAGTCCCTTAGCTTATTTGAAGTTTAAATTTCTCCACAATCTAACCTACACCTTTCTTTCCAGTTTTAGTTGTCTCTGTTTTAGTCAGATTGAATTGCTTGTGTTTCCTGTACATATTTTTTGTGTTCCCGTTTCTTTGCTTTTAATAATGTGTCTCAGCCGGCGCCACGGCTCTCTAGGCTAATCCTCCTCCTGTGGCACAGGCACTCTGGGTTCTAGTCCCAGTTGCTCCTCTTCCAGTCCAGCTCTCTGCTGTGGCCCGGGTGTGCAGTGGAGGATGGCCCAAGTTCTTGGGCCCTGAACCCGCATTGGAGACCAGGAGAAGCACCTGGCTCCTGGCTTCGGATCGGCGCAGTGCGCCGGCCACAGCAGCCATTTGGGGGTGAACCAACGGAAAAAGGAAGACCTTTCTCTCTCTCTCTCACTGTCTAACTCTGCCTGTCAAAAAAAAAAAAAAAAAGAAAGTGAAAGAATGACCAGCGCAGTGGCTCACTAGGCTAATCCTCTGCCTGCGGTGCTGGCACCCCAGGTTCTAGTCCCAGTCGGATTCTGTCCCAGTTGCTCCTCTTCCAGTCCAACTCCCTGCTGTGGCCTAGGAGTGCAGTGGAGGATGGCCCAGGTCCTTGGGTCCTGCATCTGCATGGTAGACCAGGAGGAAGCACCTGGCTCCTGGCTTCAGATTGGCACAGTGCACCAGCCACAGCATGCCAGTTGTAGAGGCCACTTGGGGGGTGAACCAATAGAAAAAGGAAGACCTTTCTCTCTGTGTGTGTGTGTCTCTCTCTCACTGTTGAGAGAAAGTGAAAGAATGGAAAACGATATTCTGTGCTAACAGAAAACAAATAAGAGCTGGTGTAGCCATTCTAATATCAGACAAAATAGACTTCAACACAAAAACTGTTCAAAGAGACAAATAAGGACATTATTTAATGATTAAGGGATCAATTCAACAATATGTGACCATAATAATCATAATGCACAGGACGCCTGGCTATTTAAAAGAAATGTTAATGGATCTAAAGGGAGAAATAGATTTCAATACAATAGTAATGAGGGACTTCAACACCTCACTTTCATCAACCAGGAGTTAATTGACACCATAGACCAAATGGACCTGTTACCTACAGAACTTTTCACCACACAGTTGCAGAATACACATTTTTCTAATCACTTCATAGAACTTTTCTCTTGGGTAGATCATATACTAGGCCATAAAGCAAATCTCAGAAAATTCAAAAAATAGAAATCACACCATGTGTCTTCTCTGATCACAGTGTATTCAAGCTGGAAATCAACCACTCAAGAATCTCTATAACACATGCACAAACAGAGACTGAGCAACATGGACTTGGATGAACAGTGGGTCACAGAAGAATCAAAGAGAAATCAAAACATTTCAGGAAGCAAACGAAGATGACAATACATCACATCAAAACTTATGCATTACAGAAAAAGCAGTGTTAAGAGGGAAGTTTATAACAATTGGTGCCTATATCAAGAAACTGAAGAGGCATTTAATATATGAGCTATATTCTGAAGGACCTAGAAAAAGAAGACAAAACAAACCCAAATTTACTAAGAGGAAACACACAATTAAAATTAGAGAAGAAATAAAAGTGAAACAAAAAAAAAAACAAAGGTCACTGAAATGAAGAGCTGATTTTTTTGAAAAAAAAAAAAAAAACAAATTGATACACCATTGACCTCACTAACAAAAAAGAGGGAGAAAACTCAAATCAATAAAATCAGAGATGAAAAAGGAAGTGTAACCACAGATACCACAGAAATAAAAAGAATCATTAGGAATTACTACAAGGAGGTGTGTGCCAATGAATTGAAAAACCTAGAAGAAATGAATAGATTCCTGGACACAAATAATCTTGCAAAATTGTGTCATGAAGGCATAAAACACCTAAACAGACCAATAATCAAAACAGAGATTGAATCAGTAACAAAGACCCTCCCAAGAAAGAAAAGCCCTAGACTTATGGCTTCACTGAAGAATTCTGTTACTCATTTAAAGAGGAACTAATTCCAATTCTTCTCAAGCTATTCAAAACAATTGAAAGATACGATACCCTCCTGAACTCCTAATAGGAAGCCAGCATCGCCTTATTTCCTAAACCTGAAAAAGATACAATAGAGGCAACATGAGGATTTATGAGTAAAACAATACACAAATTAAAACAGAAGATGTCCAGAACTAGATATACCTATGCAAACACAAACAATCTTTGATATATGCAAACCCCTAACATTCAGCACATCCTGAGAAAGATTTTGTACTTGTCTAGGAATTTCAATTTGAGCTGATTTTATCAAAAACTCAAAGGTCAGAAGTCCAGGGCTGGCTTTTGGGCTATAAGTAGATTTAGTTATGACTAACAAGAGACCACTGCTTTAAAAAAATTCCAGAATTTATGGCAATTTTTCATCATCATGTGTGATCTGATTCATTATTTTATGATAGTCCATATTTTTTTAATGTGAAATGGTTGCTCTGATATTTGAGAAAGTTGGGATTCATAGATGATGGGCATAAAGTAGAATTTTCCAAGTAAAATAACTGAAATCCATTGAAGTGTATTATAATTTCTTCAGTAATACAGCAGTAAGATATTTAAATTTGAGCAACATATCTTGGTGATGTTTTTACCTCTTCCTTTCCATCCCCAGAGAGGCAGCATTAAACAGTTAGCCAGTTATCGATTAAGCTCACTCCACTTTCCTGAAATTAATACTGCATAATCTCCATAGAATAGAATGTCTTTCTTTCTCTTTTCTTTGGCTCAAACATCTATCTAAAAGTAGTTTCAAATCATTAAAGTATTTGATTGTTAATTTTATGTGTCAGTCAATTTGATTAAACTATAGTACCCAACTGTTTAATCAAGAACCAATCCAAATATTGTTGTGAAGATGCTTATTAAATAGAGATAACATTAGCAGTCACTAGACTTGAGTAAAAAATATCCTCCATAATTTAGGTGAGCCTACCCAGTCCATTAAACCCTTAAGAGCACTAACACTGAGGTTGGCATTGTGGTGCATCAGGTTAAACCAGCTCTTACAGCAGGAGCATTCCATGTCTGAATGAATGTTCAAGTCCTGGTTATTCTACTTCCCATTCAGCTTCCCCCTAATGCACCTGGGAAGGCAGCAGAGATTGCCCAAGTACTTTGATCCTGGCCACCAACATGGGAGACCAAGTTGAAGTTCCTGGCTCCTGACTTTGGCCTGGTGCAACTCAGGCTGTTGCTCCCATTTCAGATAGAACCAGTACATGGAATATCCTCTCTATCTCTCCTTGTATTTGTGTCACTCTGCCTTTTAAATAAACAAGTAAATAAAACTGAGATTTCCTAAAGAAGGATAAATTTTGCCTCAAGATTACAATGTGGGAAATCTGCCAGTTTCCCTCCTACTAACCTGCCATACAGATTTTAATCTAGGGATTTAAATACGAACTCTGCCTGAATTTCCAAAGAGCCAGTACAAAATACAAAATTGCCAGCCCCTACAATCACATGAGCCAATTCTTTAACATCTCAATAAATACATAAATACGTAGATAAATTGACCCTATTTTATTTAGATTATAGAGAGAGATAATAAATTGATTCTACTTTACTTATCTAGAGAGAGATAGAGATAGAGATTCTATCTCTAAAAAACTCAAATTAATACAAGGTTAAAGGCAAGAAAGAATCTAAACACATACGGGGGAACATAAAGGAGCATGAACACTGAGAGTAAAATCTTTATTTTTATTTTTCTAGCACTTCACACTGATATCTGAAAACTTCCAATTGTAGTTCATTCTCCTACTAGTAGACAGTTAGCCAGGCATGATGTCTCTTAACAAAGCCCAATAAATAAACTCTCAATATAAGCTGGATTATGTATGACTACTTTAGTTGCAAGTGATAGCTTAATTAAAATCAGCTTCATTGAGAAGAATCTTTGCTTCCGTATGTGTTCTGACTCATCATCTCCAAGTGCTGAAGAGTTTCCTCCACATGATAGTAAGCACTGCCAAAAACAACTGCAGCTTCACATCCTTCAGGTTTTGTAACCCTAATAACAAGGCATCATTTTCTAAAGATCTACATTAATAAATCTCAGAGGAGAATTTGATCACACGCCCATTCTTGGCCCAATCACCAGTCACTATGGCAAGAAAACCAGGATATTATAATTGGTTAGATTTCTGTCTGCCATCAAGCCTTGTAGCAAGAAGATGGGCAATTGTGGTTCAAGCTTCAGCACAATTATGTGAACGAATTGCGGCAGAACAGCTCCACAGAAGAAATGATTAGAGACAGACAAAATACAACTGCCCAGCAAGCAGAGTTTACCAGAAGGAAAGATGCCTGAAAATGAAAATGAAGAAGATAGGAGAAAAGAAGATTATCTTAAAAATAAAGGGAGTCTTCAGATATGTGAAATCTGTAACTCTTAAAATTTTGTAGTGGAATTCATTATGTCTATATCTAGCTCCAAATAAATCTATCTCATAAAATGTCAGAATAGGGTAAGATTATTTTGAGTCATGCTATTGCAAAATAAAATAATAAGGAAATGTTATCTCTACAAAATTGTAGAATGGGCTTCAGAATTTGTTAATTCGGTAGTAAATGACATTGTGAAAAATTTAGGATTTCTCTGCTCTACCATCCATAGCTTCAGTAGAAGTTTCAATTTTATATTTATGGCAAGATACAAATCACATTCAAACATAGTATTGTCTAGAGAAAGAAAAGAGATAATGTCAGAGCCTGTCGCTCCCCCTCTTCGTGGAGGAACGACACAGGACCCTGCGCTGTTCTTTCGTCTGCTCGGCCCTCCCCGGGTTTGCTGCTGGTTCTTCCCGGGTTGGCTACTATCCCTTCCACCTCCGTGGAAGGGCAGTTCCCCCTGGCCGCATTCCCCACTTCCGCAGGGGAGCGGCACCCCGCCGGCCGGTTCTCTCGGGGGCTGCACGGGTTCCCTTAGATGTTCCCCATAGATGTTCCTGGTGCATGCCGTCTCTCTCCTCCTTTATAGTCCTCCTCCGCCAATCCCAACTCGGCTGAGTACGCTGCTCTCCAATCAGGAGCAAGTCCTACAGTTAATTGGTTGAACTGGAGGCAGCTGTGCGGAAGCTGTTTACTTCTCTCCCAGCGCCATATTGTGGGAGAGCAGATGCATAGAATAAGTCCTAATTCGAGTAACTTAGTCTAGTCCGGATTGCTCCCCACAGATCCCCCTTTCTTTTTATTTTTTAGCGTTGATACGCGCCTGTCTTCGGTGTCCCGCGGCACACACTCTGCTCTACTTGCTAGAGCTGCCACAGGCTCTTACAAGTCCTATCAATCAGGAAAACCGAATCCGGGTCCTCTCTTCGCCATTGTGAGGAGGTTTTTAGGCGCTGATGCATGCCTGTGTTCGGTGCCCTGCAGCGCATGCTCTGCTCTGCCCGCAGGGGCTTACAAAACCTATCAGGCAAACCGAATCCAAGCCTTCTCATTGCCTTATTGTGGGGGAGACTTATTAGTGTTGGTTCGTGCCTATCTTCGGTGACCTGCAGCTCATACTCTGGTCGAGCTTTGCTGGCGCTTACCGCCTTAAATCAGGCAGACCGAATCCAAGCTTAATATTGTTGTATTGTGGGGAAGCCTTACTGATGTTAATTCGTGCCTGTCTTCGGTGACCTGCGGCTAGCCGGCCAGGTGCTCATCGCCTCACTAATCGGGCAGACCGAATCCAAGCCTTCTAATTGGCATGTTGAGGGGAGGCCTTATTTTTCTCTATTTCTCTATCTCCGGGCCTTCCTATCTCTCCCATTTTACTTCTATCTGCCAACATTCCCATTTCTCTCACTCCACTTCCAAACTTCTGTTTCTCTTATCCCCGCAGCTTCCCGCTCTCATTCCATTTCTAAACTTCTGTTTTCTCTTATCCCCGCGGCTTCCCGGCGCCTCGCCCTGCCGGCAGGCTCCGCCCCGAGGCTGCTTCTCCGCGCCTCGCCGGCTCTGAGCCGCTTCAGCCCCCGCCTCATCTGCGCGGCTTCCCGGCTTTGCGCGGTCCGCGGTCTCCACGCTTAACCCTTTCGCGTCTGAACCACGGCCTACGACAGCCCCGTTCCCTATCTACTCACGCCCCGTGCTCTCTCTGCACGCGGCGGCTTCCGCGAGTAACACAGCGTAGCTTGCGTCTCCACCACTAGCATTCAATCCAAGTTCCCCGGGCTAGCCTGGCGAATTCAACCCAGCGTACGTCTCCGCCCCACGGTTTGGCTTCCCGTCCTTTGCTCCCCGGGCTAATCAGACGGATCCCAATCTGGCTTACGTCTCAGCTTCTGGTTTTAACTTTTCGCCCCCTATTCCCGGGCTAACTTGAGAATCCCAAAGTGGCTTTCGTTTCCGCCTTGGCCTGCCCCCCACGGCTTCAATTTCCCTAACACTTTTCTCTACCCGGTATGTTTCCCTAAGTTTTCTTCCAACAATATTCCTCCCTCATTTCTCCTGGCCTCTCCCCACAGTCCGCATCCGAGTCTGTTTGTTCTAGCTTTCACTTTCGCTTTCGACCTTAGAGATTTCTCCCAGCTTCCCCCTGTAGTCCGTATCTGAATCTATGCCTAGGCTTTCAATAGCTTCTTCCGGCACCCTTTTTCGTCCGGCTTTTCCCTAGGCTGTTTGCTAATCTCTCTCTCCGGTAATTTCCCAGTTCTTCCCGTTTCTTCCCTCCTAAGTTTCCTATCCGTCCTAAGTTTCCTATCCGTCCTAGGTTTTCTATCCGAGTCAGGTTTCCTATCCGAGTCACGGCACCATTATGTCGCTCCCCCTCTTCGTGGAGGAACGACACAGGACCCTGCGCTGTTCTTTCGTCTGCTCGGCCCTCCCCGGGTTTGCTGCTGGTTCTTCCCGGGTTGGCTACTATCCCTTCCACCTCCGTGGAAGGGCAGTTCCCCCTGGCCGCATTCCCCACTGTGGGGAGCAATTCGGACTATACTGTTACTGGAATTAAGATTTATTCTATGCAGCTGCTCTCCCACAACATGGCGCTGGGAGAGAAGTAAACAGCTTCCGCACAGCTGCCTCCAGTTCAGCTAATAAACTGTAGGACTTGCTCCTGATTGGAGGAGAGCGGCGTGCTCGGCGTGTGGGCAGCCGAGTTGGGATTGGTGGAGAGGACTATATAGGAGGAGAGAGACGGCATGGTGGTGTGGGTTGGTTGGAGAGTGCATTGGAGAGTTCGCGGGGAAGTTCGTTACTTCGTTCTTTCTCATTTCTCTACTCATTCTTGCTTTGGGAGTTTGCTGTTTACTTATTCTTACTTTACTATAGAAAGGACTTGTAAAAAAAAAAGGAACAACAAGCGCCCGGTCCGGTGCGGCTCCTCCGCGTGCGGAGGAGCAGCAAGTGGTGCCGTGACTCGGATAGGAAACCTAGGACGGATAGAAAACTTAGGAGGGAAGAAACGTGACTCAGATAGGAAACCTAGGAGGGAAAGACCGGGAAGAAGTGGGAAATTACTGGAGAGAGAGACTAGCAAAGAGCCTAGGGGAAGGCCGGACGGAAAGAGTGCCGGTGAAAAGCTAGTCAGAACCTAGGAAAAAAGCCGCGGGGGAAGAAAATTAGAAGCTAGGAAAGAGGTATTTACTGGGAACGTCTGGGAGACTCAGTCTTCCATTGCGCCCACTGCTCCAACATGTCACAGACGGTACAGACAATGGAGTTCTTTGGCTACTCTTTGCCCACTGGCTACCTCTTCCTCCTGCTGGGCACCATCCTCTGTTTCTCCCTAAAGATCATCTATGGGCTAAATATGGTTTCTCTCTCTCTCTCTTCCTACTCCCCACCTCCTCGCAGCTTTTCCTCTAAGCAAGGGAAACGAGGGGGGAGGAAAATTCATGCATTCGTAAGAGCAATCGTAGAGACGTCCCCCTGGTTTCTACAGCAGTGGAGGCAGGTGGGACGGAAAATGCGCGAGGCTGGGGAATCGATAGAAGTGCTGAAGCTGTGGCAACTCGTTGATCAGGTGCTTCAGAACCCCACGGAAGGGATCGAGTTGTTGCTTAATGAGAGGAGTGAATTGCAGGAAGAATTATGGCAGGGCAGCCAGGCGAGCAACTATTGTAACGAACAAGTGAGAAGAAAATCAAAGAATGATTTAGAGAGCCAGGAAGCTTATGGGGGGGAGAAGGAAGCTGAGGAGGGAACCTCGCCCCCGAGAGAGATGCCTGGCCATACAAGGCTGGCAAATTCAACCATAAAGGATGAATCACCACCCCGGTATCGCCCATTGGTACTACCAAAGTTTCCCCCTGTAAAGAAAAGCCCCTTTTTTCCATATGAGATTGAAGAAGAGTGGGAGGAAGAAGAAGGAGTGATGGAGGGAGTAGGTATGCAGGAGGAGCTAGAAAGGCCAAGAACCGAAAACAAGCAAAGGGGAGCTGTTTATAGAAAACCTGCTTGGGAGCAGTACCAGGAACCAGGCCAGGTGTTTCCTGTAATTCAGGATCCACAGGGAAACAGGGGATGGACGCCTCTTGACCATAAATTACTTAAAGAGTTGCAGCAATCAGTACAATTGTATGGGCCCCATGCAAGTTACACTCAGGCAATCCTTGATAACATTGGGCAGCAAGGCCTAATACCTGAGGATTGGAGAAACTTAGTAAAGGCGGTGTTAGGCGGGGGTGACTTCCTCTTATGGCTAGCCGCCTATAAAGAATTTGCGCGAGAATATTCAAAGCAGAACTATCAAACAGGGAATCAAGCATGGGATGAGGAAATGTTAAATGGAGAAGGGCGATTTGCCTGTCCCGATGAGCAGGCCCGATTACCAACAGCTGTCCTCTTACAGGTGAGAGAGATAGCAAGAAGAGCCTGGAAGGTGATACCCAGAAAAGGAGAAGTAAGACACAGCCTAACTAAGATAGTACAGGGCCCTACCGAACCTTACGCTGATTTCGTGAACCGATTAATGGAAGCAGCAGGAAACATTTTCGAAACCGTGGAAGAAGCAATGCCCTTAGTCAAAAGATTGGCGTATGAACAGGCCAATAAAACATGTCGGGAAGCTCTTAGACCATGGCAGCATAAGGACATCCCTACCTTTTTGAAAATCTGTAGGGATGTCATGGATGATGTAGTTTCTGGATCACATGCTGCAGTAGCAGTAACCCGACAATTTAGACAGAACATGAGGGGACGTATATGCTTTAGATGTGGTCGAGAAGGGCATCTAATGAGGGAATGTAGGGCCAGATTTCCAGCCCGAGATCGGCAGGGCATAGAGAACTCGAGAAGACCAGGCCTTTGCCCACGCTGTAGAAGAGGAAATCATTGGGTCAGTGAATGTTACTTTAAAATAAACAGCGTAGGCAATCCCCAGAGGATGCCAAATGAGCCGGGCCCCATAAGAAGATCAGGTGTATATGGTCAACAGCAAAAAAACGGAATGTGGGCCCCTGCACCCCGGGGCCAAAACAATCGGTGGGTGCCACGGTCCCAAAACCAAATATTTACCGCGCAGAGTTACGAGCCACCGAATATTCGGTACTGACACCTCAAATGGGGCCACAAGCCATAGAGGTGAGGGCAGAAGCAATTTCAGCGGAGCATAACGGACTTGGAATAATCGTAGGAAAAGAAACAAATGCTTTGAGAGGCCTAATTGTCATCACCGGAGTCATTCAATTACCTTTTGATAAGTTAAAAGTGCTAATACAATCTACAAAGGGTATTATTCAAATCAAACCAGAAGAACCTGTGGCTCAAATACTGATCATGATTGGAGCGCAGGATGTTCATGGACCCCAAGGGGAGAAATTTGCAGCCTTGTCCCTATCTCTAGCAGATCGACCTCTGTGGACCTTAACCATTAGAGGAAAGTCGATTCAGGGCCTGCTAGACACAGGTGCGGATGTAAGTATAATTTCAGAAAATGATTGGCCGAAGTCATGGCCCCTTCAGCCAGGAGATAATACTTTAGTAGGCCTAGGTGCGGCCATGACACCATCAAGGAGTGCTCAGGTGCTTCATTGGCAGGATCAAGAAGGGAACAAGGGAAATGTGCAACCTTATGTTAGTGCACTCCCCATCACATTATGGGGAAGAGACATTTTAGAACAATTGGGACTGACGTTAACAAATGAGGATCAATTGGAGAGTTCTACAGAACGGCGTATTATGTATAAAAAGGGATATCCGGAGAGAGGATTAGGCTCCAGAGAAGGCAGAAGGGACCTAGCCCAGCCCAAAGGCGATTTTAAAAGACAGGACACGGGTTTTTCGTGGGGGCCACTGAGATGCAGCCGCTGCCATTGTCATGGCTGGACAACAAGCCAAAGTGGATACCACAGTGGCCCCTTACCCAGGAAAAGCTGGCTGCGGTAAATGATATAGTATCACAACAATTAGAGGCAGGCCATTTGCAACCATCAACCTCCCCATGGAATACGCCAATATTCGTGATAAAGAAAAAATCAGGGAAATACCGGTTGTTGCATGATTTACGGGCTGTTAATCAGCAGATGCAACCCATGGGGGCATTGCAACCCGGACTCCCGGTTCCTACTATGATCCCAAAGCATTGGCCACTAATAGTACTCGATCTGAAGGACTGCTTTTTTAGCATACCTCTACATGAACAAGACACTCAGAGGTTTGCTTTCACCGTACCTTCCATTAATCATCAAGGTCCCGACAAAAGATATGAATGGAAGGTGCTTCCCCAAGGAATGACCAACAGTCCTGCCATATGCCAGCTATATGTTGACCAGGCAGTAGAGCCGGTTCGACAACAGTGCCCAAAGGTACAAATTTTACACTACATGGATGACTTGTTAATAACGGCCGAAAGTGAAAGTCACCTAATGGAAGCATATAAGCTGCTGCTATTATATTTGGAAAAAGTTGGGTTACAAGTAGCGCCAGAGAAGATACAAAAAGGGGAAGTAGTACAGTACTTAGGACTTAAAGTAACTTCTGAAAAGGTAACCCCATTAGAATTTGAAATTGCAATAGATGGGTTACAGACCCTTAATGACTTCCAAAAATTATGTGGCAATTTAAATTGGTTGAGGCCCTATTGTAAATTAACTACCGAAGATATGATGCCATTATTCAATATTTTAGAAGGAGATGCCCAGCTTGATTCCCCTCGTAGATTGACAATAGAAGCCCGCTTGGCGTTACAGAAAATCGAAAAACAAATTAAAGCAATGCAGATGGAAAGATGTGATCCACAACAAGCCCTAGAAATATTAATTTTTATGGAACAGCTGTATCCCTTCGCAGTCATTTGGCAAGGAGGACCCTTGTTGTTTGTATACCCACATTCACATGCACCACGTGTACTATACACCCAAGGCATTGCGGTGGCTGATTTAATATTAACAGCAATAAAAAAGGCGACAGAAATGGCGGGGAAGACTCCAAAGCGATGTGTAGTTCCCTTTGCTCAAGAGGCAGTAGAAGCCTTTACAAGGGAATGCTGGCAATGGGCATACATAGTTCTCATTCTACAAATAGAGATTGACAATCACTACCCTCGCCATCCATTTGTTAACTTCTGCACACAGGTTTCAATAAAACGGGTGCAGAAGGTGCGAAGGGATCCAATTCAAGGGGCAGTTACCGTATTTACGGATGGAGCTAAAGGCGGAACAGGAGCAGCTATATTTAACAATCAACGATATTTTGTTTTAACAGCATCCCCTTCTCCACAACATGCAGAATTAGCTATTATCGCAACAGTATTACGCAGAGAGAGCGCACCCATGAATATTTTGTCTGATAGTGCATATGTGGTGAATGCAGTTCAGATGCTCGCTACACAGTGCCTTATTCTTAAATCCTCCTCAGTCTATTCTTATCTAAGTGAAATTCAGGGGTTATTAAATCAAAGAGAGCATGCTATTTACATAGGCCACATAAGAGCTCATTCTAATTTACCTGGCCCACTTACTCGAGGAAACATGATGGCAGATCACTATTCAAGATTCTTGCTTGCATGCACCGCTTTGGAACAAGCTAAAGAATATCACTCTAAATGGCATGTTAACACCCACACTTTAAGTTTTAAATTTAATATTCCCCGCAAGCAAGCAGAAGATATCATTAGATCCTGTGAAAAGTGCGTTGTTACCATAGTTCCAAAGATTCCTGCGGGAGCCAATCCCCGTGGCCTTAAACCAGGACATATCTGGCAGATGGACGTTACACATATCCCCTCTTTTGGGCGACAAAGCTGTGTTCACGTCACTGTAGATACATACTCAGGTGTAATTATGGCCACAGCCATGAATAAAGAAGGAGTACAACAAGTAATCCAACACTGCTTGCAGGCTTTTGCAGCCTGGGGAGTTCCTCATGTGATCAAAACGGATAACGGCCCAGCGTATACATCAAAGCGTTTTGCTGCATTTTTGAAAGAATTCGGAATCTCCCATATTACCGGTATTCCATACAATCCACAGGGGCAAGCTGTGGTAGAACGCGCTCACTTATATTTAAAAAATTTAATAATTAAACAAAAAGGGGGAATAGGGGAAATGGCCACATCCAACAAGGATGTCTTGGCCCTAGCTCTTTATACAATTAATTTTTTGAACAAGAAAAAGAACGGTAAAACACCTGCAGAAATGCATACTCAATCAGTTGATAAGGAATCAATACAGTGGGTAATGTGGAAGGATTTACAGGACAACCAATGGAAAGGCCCGTTCCCCTTACTCAGAAGAGTACGAGGCGCCGTTTGTTTTTTTCCACAGGGAGCGGCACAACCAATATGGACCCCTGAGAGAAGAATTCGGTTGATAAACCTGCCAGCAGAAGATCTAGAAGAAGAAAACTCCATTTGAGGAAGAAAACAATGAATAACCAATCCCTGGGATCTTTGGAATACGGGACATTTTTCAACAAACTCTGAAGTAGCACGACAAACAAGAGTCAATAGCATGAAGATCACACTGAACTTTACACAGGCGCGTATCAACGCCAAAAAATAAAAAGAAAGGGGGATCTGTGGGGAGCAATTCGGACTATACTGTTACTGGAATTAAGATTTATTCTATGCAGCTGCTCTCCCACAACATGGCGCTGGGAGAGAAGTAAACAGCTTCCGCACAGCTGCCTCCAGTTCAGCTAATAAACTGTAGGACTTGCTCCTGATTGGAGGAGAGCGGCGTGCTCGGCGTGTGGGCAGCCGAGTTGGGATTGGTGGAGAGGACTATATAGGAGGAGAGAGACGGCATGGTGGTGTGGGTTGGTTGGAGAGTGCATTGGAGAGTTCGCGGGGAAGTTCGTTACTTCGTTCTTTCTCATTTCTCTACTCATTCTTGCTTTGGGAGTTTGCTGTTTACTTATTCTTACTTTACTATAGAAAGGACTTGTAAAAAAAAAAGGAACAACAAGCGCCCGGTCCGGTGCGGCTCCTCCGCGTGCGGAGGAGCAGCACCCCACTTCCGCAGGGGAGCGGCACCCCGCCGGCCGGTTCTCTCGGGGGCTGCACGGGTTCCCTTAGATGTTCCCCATAGATGTTCCTGGTGCATGCCGTCTCTCTCCTCCTTTATAGTCCTCCTCCGCCAATCCCAACTCGGCTGAGTACGCTGCTCTCCAATCAGGAGCAAGTCCTACAGTTAATTGGTTGAACTGGAGGCAGCTGTGCGGAAGCTGTTTACTTCTCTCCCAGCGCCATATTGTGGGAGAGCAGATGCATAGAATAAGTCCTAATTCGAGTAACTTAGTCTAGTCCAGATTGCTCCCCACAAGAGCCCTCTACAGAACCCCTCATTTGATAGAATCAGGTGCCTGGCCATTTTGAACCAATCATCAGCAAGGGAAAATTTATTATCTTTAGAATAATTAGGGCAAATGTTGGATGTAGCACCAGCTTTCTGTGAAGGGAAAGGACAATTTCTGTTAGGACAGAAAATAGTGATAGAGAAAACTGAGAATGAAAGCAACCAACAGTGTCCATCCCGACATTTAATGATGATTTGCTAATTTAAGCCAAATATTTATCACTGAGTTCCCAAATCTAGGATGGTTCCCAGAACATAGTGGCCAACAATAAGTAGTTTCTGGATGAATTAATGATTTGCAGTATTCTTAGCCAGAAAATACACAGCTTTTAGGGTTGGTACACAGAGTATATGAGGAAAAAATAAAAAGCAGCTCATCAAAAAACAGCAGGAAACCATGTATCCCATATTTTTGGAACACTTCCAGTTCCTTGTAATTTATTCTTTTAAGTAGAGGCTATTCATTAAACACATAACTACAAATGATTGAACCTTATGGCTTTTTAAGATGCTTCAATTAAATAAATTCCCAGACTGAAAACATGTGCGAGTTGGGGCATTGAAAAATACAATCTTCTTCCATATAGAAGACATTCCCAAACTCCCAAATAGACTCTCAGTGTTGTAAAATTTTACTTTCACCAATATGTGTCACTTAATGTGCTCCCACTGAAACAAATAAATATCTCCAAGAGAGGAGGTTCTTCACCTTTTATCTCTGTAATATCATTATGGGAGATACACTAATAACATCATGAGTGTCCAAGGAGTCAGTTCCCCTATTACCTGAATGGGATAGAACTGACACCATCCAGAATCCACCCCCTTGCTCTCAGGAAGCACAACCTCCTGTCATATCTCACGATTGCTCTTTCTCCTACTATCCTATCAGTGGACTCTCAATCACCATTATAGCTGTCTCTGGCAGAGAGCTAAAAGCTGGTCCAGAGAATCTACATGCTGCAGGCAAGTCAGAGGTTGATGTTTCCAGCAGTGTTCTTTACATATTCAGTACAAAATTCACGACCAGAATCTTAGTTGTAGCTATCATGTGTTAATTGTAAATCCCTGGCCTATCTCCAAACTTTGGTTATCACACCTGTGCAGAACAGGTGCAAATATAGTTATATCATTTTTACTAGTTTTATTGTCAATAAAATTTACCCAAACCTTGAAGCTCTGTGTTATCATGAATTATACAAGAAAATCAGGAGATTTAAAGACCCATAAAAAGGGGAACTTTCTCACTCAAGGGTATTGAAAAAGGAATCTGATCCATCAACAGAACAACTGAAATTTCTCTGTTAGATCTAGTTCTTTACAAAGTTGCTGTGGATCCAGCTCTGTGATGACTCATTGTTCCAGTTCTCAGCACAGCTTCAGCGATTCTTTGAGATAAGTGGGTTCTATTCTTTTTAGAGCTAGACTCAGCCAACAAACCCTCAAAGCTGTACCTCTGCCAGTCATAGATCTAACTACACAGAGTTGTGGTACTCATTTACAATCACTTATCAGGGAATAATCTGCATCCAGAAGCACTGGATCACTTTTGGCTGTTTGTCTTGCGCCTCTCAGATTCAGAACCACCCATCTACATTCTTTCTAGGCTAGGCAAATGGGTTGCCTTTTCTCTTATAACTTCAATTCTAAGAAAAAAATTGGCTTACGCCTCTTCCTTCAAAGTACACTCTAGGCCTTTAGTAGGACAATTACCACCATTCTAAGAAGATCTAGGCCCGGAGACATTAAATGCATTTTCTCTTCTAAGGAAGAGATGTGATATTAAGGTGATCAAGCCTGCCCTGAATGAAAGGAGTGAGCAGCTACCTCGCATCTCTTTCATAAGGACATCAATCCCATTCATAAGGAGCCCACCCTCATTATTTAATCACCTACAAGATGCCTCCCCTTAATACCATCACATTATGTTTAAGAGTTAACATTATGATTATAGAGTGGATTGAAATTATATCTTTGCAAAAATTAAGGACAAAAAGGAAAAGATGGGGGAAGGGGTTGAGGGAAGGATAGGGGAAGGGAAGGAAGTACAGGGGGGGAAAAGTCAACGTGAATTTTTTTAAGGATTTATTTATTTGAAAGGCAGAGTTATAGAGAGATCCCCATCCACTGGTTCACTCCCCAGATGCCTGCAACAGCTGGAGCTGGGCCGATCTGAAGCCAGGAGCTTCTTCCAGGTCTCACATGTGAGTTCAAGTGCCCAAGGAATTGGGCCATCTTCTACTGCTTTCCCAGGTCATAACAGAGAGCTGGATCGGAAGTAGAGCAGCCATTATTCAAACCAGCACCCATATGGGATGTTGGCACTAAGGGCAGCGGCTTTACCACCTGTGCACAGCACTGGCCCCCAACATGAATTTTGGAGGGAACACAAACAATCAAATCATAGCAAGCCCTATAGTGTAGCTAATTCTACTTGAGTACAAGGCATAACAAAACACACTGACACATACTATTTCATTTGATGCCTACCTGTGTGATAGTTATCATAATGCTTATATTTCAGGAAAAGCAATTAATATCTTTAAAAATTGACCTATTGCCAGAATTATACAACTAGAAGACAGCCAAGAGAATACTTGTACATAAGCGCCTATGCTGGCTCTTAACAGACCGTGCCCAACAGCATTTATTTCCATGCTCAGGGATCTTCTTGGTCAGTGTGAACCAGCTTATCACATATCTTACCCTGCATCTCAGGTTACCACGGACATGTCTTTCCTGTGGTGGATAATCAACGTTCAAATGAGCAAGGCCCAACCACACAAGCATGTCATGAGTTTCTCCTTTGTCTGCTGAGTCTCTGCTGGCTGGGCCCACCATCAGTGCAGAAGGGGAGCATGCTACTGTACAGTGAAATGAGGAACGACATTTGTGGAACCATAATTCAAACTATTACACAAGACCTCCCCAACCCTAGAATATGAGCTTTCATTCATCATCCTACAATGTCTCCCTCCCATTCTAGGAGAGCCCCTTTCTAACCAAAATAAAATCATTATTAAATCTCCTTTTAACTATTAATCTGCCTGGAATTTAAGGTTGTTCCTTCTATTTATTATCTATAGTCCCCTGGATAGGTTCTTCCAACAGCTGAGAGAGCTAAGCTCGGGGAAAAACGTAAAACTGAGAGACCATCATTCTACATTCATCTCAGAGGCCAGATTGCACAGCCCCAATGAGCAACCTTCTGGGTCCACAATTTGCCATGCTTTGCTCTGTTAAAACTGTACTGAGGTGCCGGCACTGGGGCATAGTGGGTAAAGTCTCCACCTGCAGTGCCAGCATCCCATATGGGTACAGATTCGAGTCCTGGTTTTTCTGCTTCTTATCCAGTTCTCTGCTATGGCCTGGGAAAGCAGTAGAAGATGGGTCAAGTCCTTAGGTCCCTGCAACCACATGGTAGACCCAGAAGAAGCTCCTGGCTCCTGGCTTCCAGTTGGCACAGCTCTGGCCATTGCAACCTTCTGGGGAATGAACCAGTGATTGGAAGACCCATATCTCTTTCTCTCTCTCTGCCTCTGCCTCTCTGTAACTCTGCCTTTCAAATAAATAAATAAATAAATAAATCTTTTTTTATTTATTTTATAGGTAGAGTTATAGACAGTGAGAGAGAGACAGAGAGAAAGGTCTTCCTTCTGTTGGTTCAACCCCCAAATGGCTGCTACAGCCGGCGCTGCATCGATCCAAAGCCAGGAACCAGGTGCTTCTTCCTGGTCTCCCATGCGGGTACAGGGACCCAGTACTTGGGCCATCCTCCACTATCTTCCTGGGCCACAGCAGAGAGCTGGACTGGAAAAGGAGCAACCAGGACTAGAACCCGCCGCTCATATAGGATGCCAGCGCCACAGGCAGAGGATTAACCAAGTGAGCCATGGTGCCAACCCCCAAATAAATAAATCTTTTAAAAAAAAAACTATACTGAGCACAGTATGGTAACCCAATTAATAGTAAGAATGACACTGGCAAGTGTCCACAGAGTGATAGACAATTATTATTTTTCCTTAATATCTTTTTTAAAATATTTATTTTACTTGAAAGTCACAGTTACACACTGAGAGAGAAGGAAAGGCATAGAGAGAGAGAGAGAAAGAGAGAGAGAGAGGTCTTCCATCCACTGGTTCACTCCCCAGATGGCCGCTACAGCTGGAGCTGTGCCGATTGGAAACCAGGAGTCAGGAGCTTCTTCTAGATCTCCCACATGGGTGCAGAGGCCCAAGGCCTTGGGCCATCTTCCACTGCTTTCCCAGGACATAGCAGAGACCTGGATCAGAAGTGGAGCAGCTGAGAATCGAACCGACGCCCAGCTGACCAAGTCCAATGGGAGCCATGTCCTTCCACAGATCTCCTTTAATCTCTGTCTTTGCCTTCCCCGCTAGCCAGGATCCCACAACATGCTCACCAGCAAAAAGCTTCACCCTTCTTCCAACAGCAGTGCAATTGCCCCACAAAGGAGCTAATCGAAAACACAAATCAGGCTGCTTGCAGGGTTTTCTGCCCATGAGTTTGTTTGTTTGTTTGTTTGCCTCCATGAATAAAAATTTGCTAACTTTTTTCTTTCTTCCTCACAGTGGTCCTCATTTTCAAAACACATACACAGATAGAAGCCCCCAAATCATCCTGAATTACAGACTAAAGAAACGTATGCAAATAAAGTCAAAATCAATAGCACGTTTTGGTTGAAATGGTTATAGGCACCTGGCCTTTCAAGGTGTCCTGGACCCCCATTGTCACTCTGGATTTTCCACCTTTACCCTAGACTTGGAACTTGTGTAATTCACAGTAGCCAAAAGTCAATGTTAATTTTACCCACAAGCAATTGGCTTGCCAACTTATGACCTTCAGAAAATAAAAATTCTATTACACACAATGTTCAATTCACAGAAGTCTTGTGATTGGCAGTTGTCACACTGTTACTTACATTGTTTTCCACCTCCCCCAGTCCTAGTAAACAGAGGTCCAGAAGAACAGGTGATGGTCCTCTGTATGAATTGTTTTAAGGTTATAGAAGTCTATGTAATCAGAAAATAGAAAATAATTGTACTCCAGAGACTGTCCCAGAGAGGAATTTCTTTCTTGTTTCGTGGGATTAGATTCTAAAAATTATCAACAAAATAGCCACCTGCATGTGAGGAGGCATACTTTTTGAAGTGCTGCAGCATCTCCCATCCTCCTGCCTGTCCCCACTACTTATCTCCAGTGAAGTAGTTCACATAGAACAGGCTTCCCATTGTCACTGGTCATAGTACAACTGAAACTGTTTTCAAGCCAGACTCCCATGTCCTCATGTCTATCTTTGGAGTGAATGCTAAAGTCCACAATTACTTAATTGTGGGCTCAGTCCCATCTAAAACTGATGATAAACTGGTAACACATCTCCATAAATGCTTTATCTAGGTCTTCATGATCAGCAGTCAGTCCATGATGTGCATACAGAGCCAGGGTCCCAGGCAAAAATAAATAATCCCACTAAATAATCCATCTTGATTCTGAATTTGTTATTTATAATTTCTGTCGTGTGTGTAAGATTGCTGGGATCTGGCTTCTTTGGAAAGTGCTTTTTAATTATTTCTTTGGCACTAACAATCTTCTAGCCATTGACTTTGTTTCTTCCCTGGATCAACTTCTTCAGCAGACAGTCACAGAAGCTACCAACTCTGGCTCAAGAATTAAGACAGCACTGGAGTAGAGAAGCCACTGCTGGTATCAGTTAATGTGGGCATCAGTCCATCATTCTTCCCAGAGAGAAAATGCATGGGCTTTGCAACTTTCTTGACAGTCCCCTTAAATTTCTTGTCTCCAGTGAAGTAAGAGAGCTCTCTGAACTCCAACTGAATTCTGACACCTCTGACACTATATGTTTATGAATGATAAGATTAAATCAGAGTGTGGAATGTTGGGAGGAGTTCTGAAAGCAGGCATTAACATCCGTTCAGTATCTTTAGCATTGCTTACACAGAAGCTATCTCAGAAGTCCACTCAAGATATGAGTAGTGGTCTCAAAGTGCTTTACCTCCACTTTGAAAATTTAATTCAACACTCATCACTTGACATCTTCAAACTCTTTTTTTTTTGCTTTGTTTTTTTTTCACCCAGAAAACTTTTGTTTAAGGAATACAAACTTCATACATTTCATAATTACAACTTCAGGAACATGATAATTCTTCCCATTGTGTCACACTCCCAGCACTCTTCCTCCTCCCTCTCTTATTCTCATTCTTATTTTTTACTAAGATATATATTCTCAATTAATTTTATATGCATATGATTAACTCTATGTTAAGTAAGGAGTTCAACAAATAGTATGAAAAAAAAACTGTTCCTCAACAGTCGAGACAAAGGTTGTTCAAAGTCATCACTTCTCAAAGTTAATTACACTTTTACAGCATTTTAGGTGCTCTATTAGTTATCAAAGTATCAAAGGTCAGAAAGAACATATGGTATTTGTCCTTTGGGACTGGCTTATTTCACTAAGTATGATGTTTTTAAGTTTCATCTATTTTGTTGCAAATGACCAGATTTAGTTTTTTTTTTTTTCAACCACTGTGTAGTACCCCATGGTGTACATATGCCATAATTTCTTTATCCAGTCTCCAGTTGACGGGCATTTGGGTTGATTTCATGTCTTAGCTATTGTGAATTGAACTACAGTAAACATGGGGGTACAGATAACTGTTTCAGATGCTGATTTCATTTTCCTTGGGTAAATTCCCAGGAGTGGGATGGCTGGGTCATATGGTAAGTTTATATTCAGATTTCTGAGATATCTCCATATTGTCTTCCATAGCGGCTTTACCAATATACATTTCCAACAACAATGGAACATTTTTCCCCATATTCTCCATAGCATTTGTTTGTTGATTTCTGTATGAAAGCCATTCTAATGGGGGTGAGGCGAAACCTCATTATGGTTTTAATTTGGATTTCCCTGACAACTAGTGATCCTGATCACTTTTTCATGTGTCTGTTGACCATTTGGTTTTCCTCTTTTGAAAAATGCCTGTTTAAGTCCTTTGTCCTTCTCTTAACTTGGTTGTCTTGCTGTTGAGCGTGTCTTGAGCTATTTATATATTCTGGCTATTAATCCTTTATCAGTTGTATAGTTTTCAAATAATTTCTCCCATTCTGCCAGTTTCCTCTTCACTTTGCTGAGTGTTTCTTTTTCAGTAGAGAAGCTTCTCAACTTGATGTAATCCCATTTATTAGTTTGGGCTTTGATTGCCTGTGCCTCTGGGACCTTTTCCAAGAACTCTGCCTATACCAATGCCTTGCAGGGTTTCCCCAATATTCTGTAATAATTTGATGCTATCAGGTCATAGATTTAGGTCTTTAAACCATTTTGAGTGGATTTTTGTGCAAGGTGTGAGGTAGGTTCTTGCTTCATGTTTCTGCATGTGGAAATCCAGTTTTCCCAGCACCATTTGTTGAAGGGACTGTCCTTACTCCAGGGATTTATTTTAGCTCATTTGTCAAAGATATGTAGGTTGTAGATGCTTGGATTGATTTTTGGTGTTTCTATTCTATTCCATTGGCCCATCCATTTGTTTTTGTACCAGTACCAAGCTGTTTTGATTATAACTGCCCTGTAGCATGTCTTGAGGTCTGGTCTTGTGATGCCTCTGGCTTTGTTTTTGTTGTATAAGATTGCTTTAGCTATTCAGAGTCTTCTGTGTTTCCAAATAAATTTCAACACCATTTTTCCTTATCTGAGAAGAATGTCCTTGGTACTTTGATTGGTATCGCATTGAACTGCAAATTTCTTTCAGTAGTATGGACATTTTGTTGATATTGATTCTTCCAATCCATGAACATGGAAGATTTTTCCATTTTTTTGTATCTTCTATTTCCTTAATATTTGTAATTATCATAGAGAGCATTTATATCTTTGGTTAAATTTACTCAAAGGTATTTGATTTTTTTTTGTAGCTATGGTGAATGGGATTGACCTTAGAAGTTCTTTCTCAGCTGTGGCATTATCTGTGTATACCAAGGCTGCTGATTTTTGTGTGTTGATTTTATATCTTGCTACTTTACCAAACACTTCTATGAGTTCCAACAGTCTCTTAGTGGAGTCTTTTGGATCCCCTTTTGGATTATGTCATTTGCAAAGAGGGATAATTTTACTTCCTCCTTCCTGGTTTGTATCCCTTTAATTTTTTCTCCTGCCTAATGGCTCAGACTAAACTTCCAGAATTGAATAGCAATGATAAAATTGGGCATCGTTGTCTGGTTCCAGATCTCAGTGGGAATGCTTCAAACTTTTCCCCATTCAATAGGATGCTGGCCTTGGTTTTGTCATAAATTGCCTTGTTTCTGTTGAGGAATGTTCTTCTATATCCATTTTGCTTAGAGTTTTCATCATGAAAGGGTGTTGTATTTTATCAAATGCTTTCACTGCATCTGTTGAGATAATCATATTGTTTTTGTTCTTCAGTTTGATAACATGCTGTATCACATTGATTTGTGAATGTTCTCCTCTTTTTGTTAGTTGGGCCAATGGAGTATCAATTTTTTTTTTCAAAAACCAGCTCTCATTTCAGCGATCTTTTATATTTTTGTTTCAATTTTGTTTATCTCTTCTAATTTTAATTGTTTGTTTCCTCTTGGTAATTTGAGGTTTTGTTTCTTGTTTTTCTTCTAGGTCCTCAAAATGCATTGATATCTCATGTATATAGTCTCTGCCCAGTTTCTTGATAATGGCACCAATTACTATAAACTACCCTCTTATCATTGCTTTTTCTGTAACCTATAAGTTTTGATGTGATGTATTGCCATCTTCATTCATTTCCATTTATTGCCAACCTTTTGGGGAGTCATACTGCCTTCTTTATTCATGTTTTTTGTGTTTATTCACTGATTTTTGTGCATCTGCTGGGTCTCTTACCTCTGTATCCTCTGGAAGATGTGGGTTTCTTTTACTGAATGTTTTATTCATGTATATGTGTGTCTTGGGCTTGATGCAATGCTAAAAGCATGCATTTGAGTTGAAGGGATGTGTGTTAGATAGGGCCAGGGAGCACCAGCCATTGTTTGTGGTAACAGCCAGGGTCCAGAGGGACACTCAAGGTGAGTATGGTGGACTGCCTTTGGCTGCAGTCAGTGGAGTGAGGGGATGTTGATTGAAATCAATTAGTGTGTTCAGCCATTCTTTATACTTGAATTAACGAGTTTATTCACAGTCTGAAGCTGCCGCGAGCGTCTCAGGGAGTCTGGCCAGCAGACTCAACCAAGGGCCTGCAACGACAGTTTCTCGGGCGAGAAAAAAACAAATGATGTTTATCCGTCTTCAGTAGACTTTTTATTAGAGAAAGTAAACGTGACAGAGGGAGGAGGAAAGGGGAGGAGAGAAAGAGAGCTTCCTCCTTACACCCGCGGCTTATATACAAAATGCAACCAATCAGGAGCAAGCTAGAGTCCATGCATTGGGCACACCAATCCAGTCTCTGTTCACGTGAAAGGCACGCGTCGTTCGGCCAATCAGGTGAGGTGTCACGCAGCAGGCAGGCAGGCAGACTCACTGCGGGGGTCCTGCCGCCATCTTGTTGTTTACCACGACCTCGATCCCTCCGCCTCCGGAGAGCCCCGCCCGTAGGAAAGCCCCCCGGTTAAAACCGAAACTAAAAACCTCCACCTAGCGATACCGCCGCGGACTATTCCCCGACATGAAGCAAGCTCTCAGTGCCTGTGCACCTCACACACCTAGGTGGGAGCACTATCCAGAGAACCAACCCACACTGTGGTGTGTCCCCGGCACCTCTGTGAGATCCATCTCCAGCAAGAGGAGAGTTCTGAGTCTCTGCAGTCAGACTGGGTGGGTATAAGGGAACCCAGACACAACAATGGACCCTCTCATCTCCATCGTCTATGCTCAGAACTCCCACAGTGACAGAGTGAAGGGATTCTGCTCTCTGTCTTACAAGCTCTGTATGGGAAGACAAAGGAATGTTTAAAGAGTTGAAATGAAGAAGACAGAAGGACAGGCTGTGTTTTAAGATTGTGAGCAATCCTTATGAAAATCAATGACCATGGGACTGGCGCTGTGGCGCAGCAGGTTAATGCCTTGGCCTGAAGTGCCAGCATCCCATATGGGCACTGGTTCTAGTCCCGGCTGCTCCACTTCCAATCCAGCTCTCTGGTATGGCTTGGGAAAGCAGTAGAAGATGGACCAAGTCCTTGGGCCCCTGCACCTGCATGGAAGACCCAGAAGAAGCTCCTGGCTCCTGGCTTCAGATCGGAGCAGCTCCGAACATTGCAGCCAACTGGGGAGTGAACCATCGGATGGAAGACCTCTCTCTCTGCCTCTCCTCTCTCTGTGTAACTCTTCCTAATAAATGATTAAATGTTTAAAAAAAAAGAAAAGAAAATCAATGACCAATCATTGGTGTAAAAAAGATTGTATTTTTCTATATTGAAAAATAATAACCAAAACATGCTAAGTAGTGTGCTAAAGGCTATATATGCACCATCTCCTTTAACTTAATCCTAATGCTATCTATGAATAATTTCATGCTACCTATTAGGAAACATAGATTAACAAAAGTTAAAATACTTGACAAGTTTGTGTATTGCTGTGTGACAGGAGGGGTTTGGACATGCTTGCTCCCAGGGCCCAAGCTTCTATATACATTACATGCTGTCTTGAGAGAGAATAAGGAAAGCCAGCTTGTCTCCAAACAGCCAAAATTATAACTGAGAGTTAGTGATACTTTGACTGCCTAAGAGTGCTTAGAGTTGTGGGAAGTATAAATTCCATGGGAAAGATGCAGCAAAAGTGTTACTAGATATCCCGCCCTCTGGTGCATGCCCTCATCACTCTACTTAAACTCTGGTTTATATTCACACTCTTTTTCTGCTGTGAAAGGATAGAGTAGCTTTCCTATTTTCTACTATAATATTTTTCACTTAGTTCCATTTTATGATTGCCAATAACTTCCCTTTTTCCATTAAGTATATTTACCACACTTGTGTTAAATTCTCTTTCCATCTGTTCCAAAACATTTGCTTCAGTAGGTAAATGCTAATCAGTTGTGGATTATCTCCTTTTTGAGTAAATTGCCTCCTCTGGTGTCTGGTTATTTTGGCTTGTGAAATCATGCTTCCCTATAGATTTAGCCAGATTTTCTGGCCATGGAAACTGAGACAGTTTCAAAGGTCAGTTCCTTCTTTATCATTACCACAAAGATTAAAGAGCAGAAAGCTGATGAGTCTCAGGGTGGAGAACCCTGAAACTAACAGAACTACTGCTTCTTCTTCATACCATCTCACCACACAATTCCTCTTGCCAGAGTTTACTTTGTAAACCCTTATTTAGGGAGAAGCTTCATTGGGAAGAGACATATCCCCGGTTTGCAAGATACAATAATGAATCATTAGATGGGAATACATTACGAGAAATGTGTCATTGAATGATTCCCTCATATGAAAATCACAGTGTACTTATACAAACCCAAATGGCAAAGAACAATAACACAACATGATCTCTTCAAGCCATCAAGAGGTTCAATAAACATGAAATGTGTAAGACTGACACTACCTGGCTCACATTTCAAACACCATGGAAAACAGATCCATGCTGGTGTTAGTTTACAGTTTGTCCTACCTCTACTGAAGAGTCACAGCTCACCTTGGATTATGTTTAATAAGAAAGCATTTGATTTAATAAGAAAACACTGGTACCAATATGCCAGTGTTATGTTGTCTCAACAATAAACTCAAAAGTCTATCACAAATAGGTGCTCCAATGAACTGTTTATAAATACTTTAGATTAGGTGCAATTATACTGAAAGTCAAGTTTTTTTTGAATTCTTCAAAAAATGTTTCTGCTAATAATCAAATGGTGCTTGTAATAGTTTAACACTTCTATTAAATGTGTGCATTGAAATACTTGTTTGTGGGGAGCAACCCGAACTGGACTGAGTTACTGGAATTAAGACTTATTCTATGCATCTGCTCTCCCACAATATGGCGCTGGGAGAGGAGAAAACAGTTTCTACACAGCTGCCTCCAGTTCAGCCAATAAACTGTAGGACTTGCTCCTGATTGGAGGAGAGCAGCGTACTCAGCGTGTGGGCAGCCGAGTTAGGATTGGCGGAGGAGGACTATAAAGGAGGAGAGAGACAGCATGCACCAGGAACATCTAAGGGGAACATCTAAGGGAACACCTGTGCAGCCCCCGAGAGAGCCGGCCGGCGGTGTGCCGCTCCCCTGCGGAAGTGGGGAATGTGGCCAGGGGGAACCGCCTTTCCACGGAGGTGGAAGGGACAGTAGCCAACCCGGGAAGAACCAGCAGCAAACCTGGGGAGGGCCGAGCAGATAAAAGAACAGCGCAGGGTCCTGTGTCGTTCCTCCACGAAGAGGGGGAGCGACATAATGGTGCCGTGACTCGGATAGGAAACCTAGGACGGATATGAAACTTAGGAGGGAAGAAACGGGAAGAAATGGGAAAATTTCGGAGAGAGAGACTAGCAAACAGCCTAGGGAAAAGCCGGACCAAAAAGGTGCCGGAAGAAGCTATTGAAAGCCTAGGCATAGACTCAGATACGGACTACGGGGGGAAGCTGGGAGAAATCTCTAAGGTCGAAGGCGAAAGTGAAAGCTAGAACAAACAGACTCGGATGCAGACTGTGGGGAGAGGCCAGGAGAAATGAGGGAGGAGTATTGTTGGAGGAAAGCTTGGGGAAACATACCGGGTAGAGAAAAATGTTAGGGAAATTGAAGCCGCGGGGGGCAGGCCGAGGCGGAGACGAAAGCCACTTTGGGATTCTCAAGTTAGCCCGGGAATAAGGGGCGAAAAGTTGAAACCAGAAGCGGAAATGTAAGCCAGATTGGGATCCGTCTGATTAGCCCGGGGAGCAAAGGACGGGAAGCCAAATCGTGGGGCGGAGACGTGAGCTGGGTTGAATTCGCCAGGTTAGCCCGGGGAACTTAGATTGAATGCTAGTGGCGGAGACGTAAGCTACGCTGTGTGACTCGCGGAAGCCGCCGCGTGCAGAAAGAGCACGGGGCGTGAATTGGGCGGCGAGGCGCCGAGAAGCAGCCTCGGGGCGGGCGCCCACAGGGCGAGGCGCCGGGAAGCCGCGCAGAGCCGTGAAGCAGCCTCGGGGCGGGCGCCGGGAAGCCGCGGGGATAAGAGAAACAGAAGTTTGGAAGTGGAATGAGAGAAATAGGAATGTTGGCAGACAGAAGTAAAATGGGAGAGATAGGAATGCCTGGAGATAGAGAAATAGAGAAGTAAGGCCTCCCCACAGCACAGCAATGAGAGGTTTGGATTCGGTCTGCCTGATTAGTGAGGCGATGAGCACCTGTGGGCGGCTAGCAGCTTATGCACCGCAGGTCACCGAAGACGGGCACGTTATTAACATCAATAGTTTCCCCACAATACCGCAATGAGAAGGCTTGGATTCGGTCTGCCTGATTAGTAAGGCGGTAAGCACCAACAGGCGGCTCGACCAGAGTATGAGCCGCAGGTCACCGAACACAGGCACGCATCAGCACCTAAAAACCTCCTCACAACATGGCGAAGAGAGGACCCGGATTCGGTTTGCCTGATTAATAGGACTTGTAAGAACCTGTGGCAACTCTAGCAAGTAGAGCAGAGTGTGTGCCGCGGGACACCGAAGACAGGCGCGTATCAACGCCAAAAAATAAAAAGAAAGGGGGATCTGTGGGGAGCAACCCGGACTGGACTGAGTTACTGGAATTAAGACTTATTCTATGCATCTGCTCTCCCACAATATGGCGCTGGGAGAGGAGAAAACAGTTTCTACACAGCTGCCTCCAGTTCAGCCAATAAACTGTAGGACTTGCTGCTGATTGGAGGAGAGCAGCGTACTCAGCGTGTGGGCAGCCGAGTTAGGATTGGCGGAGGAGGACTATAAAGGAGGAGAGAGACGGCATGCACCAGGAACATCTAAGGGGAACATCTAAGGGAACACCTGTGCAGCCCCCGAGAGAGCCGGCCGGCGGTGTGCCGCTCCCCTGCGGAAGTGGGGAATGTGGCCAGGGGGAACCGCCTTTCCATGGAGGTGGAAGGGACAGTAGCCAACCCGGGAAGAACCAGCAGCAAACCTGGGGAGGGCCGAGCAGACGAAAGAACAGCGCAGGGTTTAGTGTCGTTCCTCCACGAAGAGGGGGAGCGACACTTGTTATCCAAGCATAGAAGCTCCTCCTTACCATTTAACATTAAAGACTTTAACTGGCCTTGTTCTTTGACTTCTACTCTTTTCTGGCTATTCTCAACAACTCTCATTGTAGTAGTTTTTCTGCCATTTCTGTCCTAACTATTTCAGTAGAAGTTGATATAGTTTGGAGTTATCCAGCCCTTTATCACCAAATGACATGGAAGAGAATAAAGTAAGGTCTCAGCGACTCAGTGACCCAAATGTAGTAAATCCTGCATCAAAAAAGAAATGCCTCCTGCAAACAATGGAAGGCCAGTGAAGGCAGAAAGCAAGCTTTGACTTGCTTCTCCTAGGGGACCCCCTCAGTTCCAAAACATTTAAATGGACCTTCAAAGATGTTGAATAAAAATGGGTCCCTTAACTAAAAATTACTCTGAAAACATCATCTAGGTTGTGGAATATGAAGCCAAACTTAAATGGACTATCAAAATGACCTCCACCTCCTCCTCCACCATTTATCCTGCTTTGCCATATTTGTCATAGATAGCCCAATTTGTAGCAACAAATATCACCTCACATGCTTCAGCTATTTGCTTGAATTTTGTCTCTGCTTCTTCTTTATTCTCAGGATTTTTATCTGGGTGCCGCTTCAGTACCAGTTTCTGATATGCCTTTTTAATATACTCAGCTGAGGCATGTCTATGCATGCCTAGACCTTCATGGTAATCCAACATCTTTTTAACAGGTTGTTGGAATAAGTCTGAGGATGAAGGTGACCTATAGAAGCAAGGAGCAGAGGCAGGGTTAGAGGGCAACTGTCCAGTCTCCTCTGAGCTAGGGCATAACCGTGCTGGTGATGGTAGTGGTGGGTCCTTGCATTTTTCTCAAATGGTTTCTGATGTGCCTAACAATTCTTTCAGAAATTAATCTTAAGAAAAATAAATTGATACATATGAAAAAATGTTTAAGGCTGTCCACTATGGTGATATTGTTAATAATTTGGAAAGAACTGAGTGATCAACAGGACATTGGAAAAATAAAGCATAATGTCCATAGTCATAAAAATTTTATATATATATATATGGGAACATAAAATATACACTCTGTGTTTGTTAAATTTCATTTGTAATATGCTTTCACTTATGCAAAATCAAAGTCAGAAATTGAAAAGAGATCTAGCCCATATATAGAAAAATATTACTAATGATTAATCTGGGTGTTGGAATTTTAAATTATTGGTTTTCTTCATTTTTGTTTTATTTACTACTTGATATGTGGACATTCATTGCTATAATCATCTTCATAAACAGAAAGAAATACAAATCTATTTTCATTTTTTTGAATTAAAAAATACTTCTATAAATATGCCCCAATCATGAAGCCACAGGCTCAACTTCCCTGATGACTTAAGTCCCATTCATATAGTGGCAGGGGTTTCAGAACAATCTGCTTCAGACTTTCAGCATCATTTGCTTGTTTCATAACTTTATAGCCACTTTAACCCAAGAGTTCAATAAAATAGGCATGCTAATTTAGAGGAGCAGAAGAAGCACTAATGATTCTGGGAAGAGAGCAGTCCTTAAGCTTTGACCCTGGTAACCCAATGTGGGACCACCAAGGGCAAAGAGGACCACCACAAGCTGATGAATTATTCATGATCTTAACAGCTTGCAGGGGCATTATTTACGCTGCTATTTCCTGTGTCTGGGCTGACCAATGAGTTGACATTAGGTAGACAGTAAGGGTTGGCAGTGAGCATAAATGTTGTCAAGGTTGAGTGATGGGAGAAGGAGCCAAAAATTAGTCAAATATCTTGCTGAGGCTTCATAGCTTTATTACCTTGAAATTCTTAAAGTCTGGAAACTAACTTTAAGTGAGCTAATGGTCTCCCCTGGAACAGAATAACTTTTGGTCTTGTTGAGAAATGAACAGATGTAGTTTCCAGAGGCACCAGGAAAGGATCAACACTACAGCCAAACACAATTATTGAAGTTTCCTAAGATGAGAAGAAAATGAATTTAGGTCAGCAGAACTTGGAGGCAGCACAGTATCAATTTATAATAAATATAAAATACATTTATGTTTTTTATAAATTTTATTAAATCTTATTTTCCACTATTAAAAAAGAAGAAGTTTAGAAAAAGGGACAAATTTACTTCACAGAGCACCTTGTATCAGGAAGCTCAAAGAAGCTGCCACAACTTGACAAATGGACTGAACAACCCAAGGAAATCATTCTGATTTCAGAGTGAATTTAATGACTAGTAACTAAACTTAGATATATTCTCCACCATCTTCCAGACACTATCTTGGAAACTTTGCATACTTTACATCATTTATTTCTCACAGAACAATATTATAGGGAAATTACTCCAATTTACAGTTAATAAGAAATGCAGATTAAAGAGCACAAATGATACCAGTTTATGATGGTACAACTTAGTATTTTTCAGCTTTGTGAATGGTACAAAGGTAATATTCATATACATTTGTTAAAACTGTACATTGAATTTTTTTATTAATTTATATTATTTAAGGAATACAACTTCATGCATTTAATACATACAGATTTGGAAACACAATGATTCTTCCCCCCACCAACCTTCCTCTCACCTATACCCCTTTCTTCATTCTCCCTCTTCTTTTCCGATTCTTATTTTTTACTGAAATCAGTTTTCAGTTAATTTTGTACTCATAAGATTAAACCTACACTAAGTAGAGAGGCCACCAAGTAGTATGAAGAAAAAAAAATAAAGAATAAAAGCAAACAAACAAGAAAATCATTGTTCCCTGGCAGTCAAGGCCAGGGCTGTTCAAAACCACTGCTTCTCAAAGGGTCAGTTTTTCTCCTCTAGATTACATTTTAAGTACTCTATTAGTTACTACAAATCAGAGAGACCATATGGTATTTGTCTTTTAGTGACTGGCTTGTTTCACTAAGTATAATGCTTTTAAGTTGCATTCATTTTGTTGCAAATGACAGGATTACACTTTTTATCATTGTGTAGTATTCCATGGTGTATACACACCATAATTTCTTTATCCATTCTATAGTTGATTGTCGCTCCCCCTCTTCACGGAGGAATGACACAGGACCCTGCATTGTTCTTTCGTCTGCTCGGCCCTTCCCGGGTTTGCTGCTGGTTCTTCCTGAGTTGGCTACCGTCCCTTCCACCTCCATGGAAGGGCGGTTCCCCCTGCCACTTTCCCCACTTCCGCGGGGGAGCGGCACACCGCCGGCCGGCTCTCTCGGGGACTGCTCAGATGTTCCTCAGGTGTTCCTTCAGATAGATGTTCCTGGTGCATGTTGTCTCTCTCCTCCTTTATAGTCCTCTTCCACCAATCCCAACTCTGCTACCCACACGCCAAGTATGCTGCTCTCCTCCAATCAGGAGCAGGTCCTGCTGTTTATTGGTTGAACTGGAGGCAGCTGTGTAGAAGCTGTTTCCCCCTCTCCCAGCGCCATATTGTGGGAGAGCAGATGCATAGAATAAGTCTTAATTCGAGTAACAGTCTAGTCCGAGTTGCTCCCCACAGTTGATGGGCATCTAAGTTGTTTCCATGTCTTAGCTATTGTAAATTGAGCTGAAATGAACATACAGATAACACTTTCATATGTTGATTTCATTTTATTAGGGTAAGTTCCCAGGAATGAGATGGCTGAGTCATATGGTAGCTCTATATTCAGCTTTCTGAGATATCTCCATACTGTCTTCCGCAGTGACTGTGCCAGTTAACATTCCCATCAATAGTGGATTAAGGTTCCTCTCTCCCCACATCTTTGGAAGCATTTGTTGTTTGTTGATTTCTGTATGATAACCATTCTAACAGGGGGTGAAGTAAAACCTCATTATGGTTTTGATTTGCATTTCCCTGACAGCTATTGATCCTGAGCATTTTTTCATGCATCTGTGTCCATTTGAATTTCCTATCTGGAAAAATGTCTGTTCAAATATTTTACCCATTTTCTAATTGGATTGTTTGTTTTATTCTTGTTGAGTTTATTGAGCTCTTTATAGATTCTGGAAATTAATCCTTTGTCAGTTGTATTCTTTGAAAAATCTTTCTCCCATTCTGTCAGTTGTCTCTTCACTTTGCTGAGTGTTTCTTTTACAGTACAGAAGCTTCTTAGTTTGATATAACCCCATATCTTAATTTTGGCTTTGATTGCCTGTGCTTCTGGGGTCTTTTTCAAGAAGTCTTTCCCTATGCCAATGTCTTGAAGGGTCTCCCCAATGTTCTCTAATAATCTGATTGTATCACATCATAGATTTAGGTCTCTAACCCATTTTGAGTGGATTTTTGTGTAAGGTGTAAGGTAAGGATCTTGTTTCATACTCCTGCATGAGGATATCTAATTTTCCCAGCACCATTTGTTGAAGAGACTGTCTTAGCTCCAGAGATGATTTTTGCTCCTTTGTCAAAGATAAGTTGATTGTAGATCTCTGGATTTATTTCTGGGGTTTTATTTTTCACTATTGATCTACACATCTGTTTTTTGCCAGTACCAGGCTGTTTTTATTATAACTTCCCTGGAGTATATCTTGAGGTCTCGTATTTGTAATGTTTCCAGCTTTGTTTTTGCTGTATTAGTTTGCTTTAGCTATTCAGGTCTCTTATGTTTCCATATGAATTTTAGCATCATTTTTTTTATCAAAGAAGAATGTTGTTGGTATTTTGAGTGGTATTGCATTGAACCTATAAATTGCTTTCAGTAGTATGGACATTTTGAAGATGTTGATTCTTCCAATTCATGAACATGGAAGACTTTCCAACTTTTTATGTCTTCTATTTCTTTATTTAATGTTTTGTAATTTTTATAATATATATATATTATATATAATAGAGATCTCTAACTTCCTTGGTTCAATTTATTCCAAGATATTTAAATTTTTTATAGTTATTGTGAACAGGATTGATTTTAGAAGTTCTTTCTCAGCTATGGAATTGCCTGTATATACAAAGACTATTGATTTTGTGTGTTGATTTTATATCCTATTATTTTACCAAATTCTTATACGAACTCTAATAGTCTCTTCCTAGAGTCTTTTGGGTTCCCAACATATAAAACCATATCATAAGCAAATAGGGATAGTTTGACTTCTTCCTTCCCTATTTGTATCCCTTTGATTGTTTTTTCTTGCCTGATGACTCTGGCTAAAACTTCCAGGGGTATATTAAATAGGAAATATGAGAATGAGCATCCTTGTCTGGTTCCAGATCTTAATTGGAATGCCTCCATTTTTTACCCATTCAGTAGCACACTGACTGTGGGTTTGTTATAATTTGCTTTGATTATATTGAGGAATTATCTTCTATATACAATTTGCTTGAGGTTTTCATCATAAAAGGGTATTGAATTTTGTCACATGCTTTATCTGCATCTATTGAGATAATTATATGGTTTTTGGTCTTCAACTTGTTAATGTGGTTAATCGCATTGATTGATTTTCAGATGTTGAACCATCCCAGCATACTAAGAATAAATCCCACTTGATTCAGGTGAATGATATTTCTAATGTGTTATTGGATTCAATTGGATGGTATTTTTTGAGGATTTTTTCTCTATGTTCATCAGGGATATTGGTCTATAGTTCTATTTCTCTGTTATATCTTTTTCTAGCTTAGGAATTAAGGTGATGCAGGCTTCATAGAAGGAGTTTGGGAGGATTCCCTCCCTTTCAATTGTTTTAAATAGCTTGAGAAGAATTGAGATTAGTTCTTTGAATGTCTTGTAAGCTTCAGCAATGAACCTGTCCAGACCTGGGCTTTTCTTTGTTGGAAGGGTCCTTATCACTGATTTAATCTCCGTCTTGGTTAATGGTCTGTTTGGGTGTTTTGTGTCTACATCACTCAATATAGGTTGGTTGCATGTGTTCAGGAATCTATCCATTTCTTCTAGGTTTCCTGATTTCTTTGCATATAATTCTTTGTAATAATTATTTACGAGTTCTTTTTATTTCTATGGTATCTTCTGTTGTTACATTTTCTTTTTCATCTCTGATTTTGTTGATTTGGGTCTTATTCTTTTTTGTTGTTGTTGTTAATTGGGCCAATGGTGTGTCAATATTATTTATTTTTTTAAAACCTGCTCTTCATTTCATTGATCTTTTGTATTGTTTTTGGTTTCAAATTTGTTTATTTATTCCTTAATTTTAATTCTTCCTTCCCGCCTACTAATTTGGGGTTTGGTTTGTTATTTTTCTTCTAGGCCCTTGAGATGCATTGATAGCTCATTTATTTGGTGACTTTCTAGTTTTTTGATGTAGGGACTAATTGCGATAAGCTTCCCCCTTACCACATCTTTCTCTGTGTCCCCTAAGTTTTATATGAAGTATTGTCATATTCATTCATTTCCAGAATTTTTTTTAATTTCTCTTTTGATTTCTTCTATGACCTACTGTTTATTTAGGAGCATACTGTTTAGTCTCCATGTGTTTGCATATTTTCTTTTTTTCAATTTTTTTTTTTTGACAGGCAGAGTGGACAGTGAGAGAGAGAGACAGAGAGAAAGGTCTTCCTTTTTCCGTTGGTTCACCCCCAATGGCCACTGTAGCTGGCGCGCTGCAGCCAGCGCACCATGCTGATCCGAAGCCAGGAGCCAAGTGCTTCTCTTGGTCTCCCATGTGGGTGCAGGGCCCAAGCACTTGGGCCATCCTCCACTGCACTCCCAGGCCACAGCAGAGAGCTGGCCTGGAAAAGGGGCAACTGAGACAGAATCCAGCACCCTGACCGGCACTAGAACCCAGTGTGCTGGCACCACAGGCAGAGGATTAGCCTTTTGAGCCATGGCGCCAGCCTGTGTTTGCATATTTTCTTGATATTTTTAAGTTGTTTGTTTCCAGCTTTAATCTATTGTGATGAGAGAAGGTACACGGTATGATTTTGATTTTTTTTTATTTGCTGAGACATGCTTTATGGCCTAGTGTATGGTCTTCCTGGAGAAAGTTCCATGCACTGTGAGATGATTGTGTATTCTGCAACTGTGGGGTGAAAAATTCTGTAGATACCAGTTGGTCCCATAATGTCAATTAGCTCTGTTATTTCTTTGTTGATTTTCTGTCTGGTTTGTCTATCCATTGATGCAAGTGGGGTGTTGAAGTTCCCTGTTTCTATTGTATTTTAGTCTATGTCTCCCTTTAGATACATTAACAGATCTTTCAAATAGCTAGGGGCCCAGTAATTGGGTGCATATATGCATATACATTTATTATAGTCACATTTTCCTGTTGTATTGATCCCTTAATCATTACACAGTATCCTTCTTTGTCTCTTTGAACAGTTGTTGTGTTAAAGTCTATTTTGTCTGATATTAGGATGGCTACACCTGCCCTTTTTTCCATTCACATGGAATATCTTTTTGTCATCCTTTCACTTTCAGTCTACATGTATATTTCTTGGTGAGGTGTGTTTCTTGTAGGCAGCAAATATATGGGTCTTATTTTTTAATCCATTTGGCCAGTCTGTATCTTTTAACTGGAGAGTTAAGGCCATTTACATTCAAAGTAACTATTGATAAGTAGCTACTTGGCCCTGTCATTTTTCTGTGAATATTCCTATCATTGACTTTGGATTTCTTTTTCACTTTTACTGGGAAATTTTCTGTCTTTGAATTCTTTCATGATGATGGGTTTCTTCCTGTGTTTCTGTGTGCAGCGGCACATCCTTTAGCATCTTTTGTAAGATGGACACATGGTGACAAATTCTTTCAAATTCTGTTTGCTATGGAAGGTCTTTATTTCACTTTCATTCATAAATGAGAGCTTGCAGGGTAAAGTATTCTGGGTTGACAATTTTTTTCTCTTAAGATTTGTATTATATCTTGCCCTTGTCGTCTAGCCTATAAGGTTTCTGAAGAGAAGTCAACTGTGAGTCTAATTGGAGAAACTCTGCAGCTAATTTGGCATTTTTTATGCACATTTTAGAATTTTTCTTTTTACTTTGCTGTGGAAAGTTTGACTATGATGTGTTATGGTGAAGATCTTTTCTGGTCATATTTGTTAGGCATTCTATGTGCTTCCTGTTCTTGGACCTCCCTTTCTTTCTCTAAATTGTGGAAATTTCATGTAATTATTTCACTAAGTAGACCTTCTATTTCCTTCTATTTTTTCCACTCCTTCAGGAACTCCTAAGACCTGTATGTAGGGTCATTTGATAGTATCCCATATACCTCCAATATTGTTTTTAAATTTTCTAATTTCTTCTTCTTGTGTTTGGTCTAACTGTAAAATTTCCAGGAATTTGTCTTCTAGCTTGGATATTCTTTCTTCTGCCTCACCACCTCTGTTGTTAAGGCTTTCCACTGCATTTTTATTTGATCTATAGAATTCTTTATTTTTAGTATTTCATTTTGATTTCCCTTAAAATCTCAATTTCATGGGCAAATTTTTCATTCATATCATATATGGTTTTCTTTATCTTGTGGATTTGCTTCTGATTGCTTTTGAGTAATCCTATGATTAATTTTTGAATTACATTTCTAGCATAATTTCTTCTTCACATTCTAATACTGAATTTTGGAGGTCATAGTGTCTTCCTTATTTTTGTTTGTTGAATTTTTGCATTTATTCTTTGGCATTTGGTAGTATGTTTCCTCCCCACTCTGGTGTTTATTTATCTTTGAGTTATGCCTTTGAGGCTTAATGTAATGTTTATGCTTTCAGTGAATACCAAGAGGTGTGTGGTGGGTGTGGCCAGGGAGTTCTGGTCAGTGCTTCAGGATGGGGCTAGTATCCAGGGTAACACCTAAGTTGGGCATGGTAGCTTTCCTCTGGTTAACTTGATGGAGAGGAGTGGTCACCTCTGTTGGTGTGGCCACTCCTTCTCCAAGCTGAGGAGTGCCCAGGGGGTAGCTCCCAGTGTGTTCAACACTCATCAGCACTGCCGTATGACCCTCACATGTGATCTGCACAGCCCCTCCTGTGAGCACCATTTCCTCTGTTATGAGCTGCTCTAGGCAACCAAGGAGCTCTGAGAGTGTGCTGCAGCACTCTGTGTGATTGCCCAGAACCCAGCTACACCTTGTCTCCTCTCATGCAATCACAGTGTTTTCTCAGTCTCAACACTCAGGGCTCTCTGAGTCAAGGAGTGCAAGTGGAACTACTACAACCCCACCAGCCCATCCTGACTGCAGTGGGACTGAGGCACTCCCAGGGCTGCTGTCCAAGTGTGTTCCAGTCTGCTGGATCAAGTCCTGTCCTCCTAAGCAGATTCAAAGTCAATGGGATATGTGGGTTTTTCTCTCTGGGAAGATCTCTGGATCACAGGGGTGCCATGCACAATACCCACCAGCCACAACCCTGCTCACTTCACTATTGTGCTAAGCGCATAGGAGAATCCCACAGGCAGCACTCCCTTCCATAGGGGTGGCTCTCCCACCCCTACTGTTGCCAGATTGATGCAGCTGGCATGGAGGAGTCCAATCCCGTCAGCTTCTCTTGCACTGCTGTGGATGCCACAGCCAACTGGGTAGAGGGCGACCCCAAAAATTTCTGTGTGTGCACAAACAAGCTGAGGCAGCCATTGCACGCCAATGTCCAGAAATGGTGCCAGCCCCCCCACCACTGGCTGCAGGTCACTGTAGTAAGAGGGAGGAGGGGTGAGAGAGAGATGCGCCACTTTATTTTCACCTCCTCTGTGTGAGCAGTCGCCCACTCTTCTGAGGAATCCTGGCCAGACTCAAAAAGGTATAGTTCACTAAGCTTTCCCTCCCTCTGTAACGGCAGTGGTGCAGGCCATGGAGTCCAATATCACCTGGGTTGCTAGAGTGGGTGCCTTCTTTCCCAGATCCAAAGCTGCTGGGTCTTCTGTTGTCTCACTGCACCTTGCTGCGTGTCTGTACTTTGAGCACAAGTTTGGGCCACTTCTACTGCTTTCACAGGGTCTCCCACTATAGTTTCCCCTGTAGCTTTACCCTGAAAGTGTACTTTCTCCACTTTTTTTATATTAATTTAGTCCTGTACAGATCAGAACACCAAGCTGCTATTGCATCATCTTTGAAGTCTGTACATTGAATTTTGAATTTTGATTTTTTTTTTCCTGGTTAGTGATATGCTATCAAATACTTTCACAGGATGTGGGCAATGGCATCCAATCTTGGCTCCCAGTCAACCATGTGACCACAGGGTAAACAACTGATAGTTTATAGTGCGCTGTGTTGCTAACCTATGATGTTTAGCAGGTTAGGTATATTAAATGCATTTTCAACTTATGATATTTTCACCTTATTATGGGTTTATCAGGACATGGCTCTATTATAAGTAGAGGAGTTTCTGTAATTATCTTAGCTAATGTTCAAAATCAGTTGAAAAGGTTCACACCCAGCTTCAAAACTCAGGTCTATGTGGCTGCAGGAATTCAATAAATGCATACTTTACTCACTTTTTGTGTTGGCTCCTAAACATCTTTCTTTGGCACAAAATGCTATAAATTAATAATCTTTAGTTCAATCTCCATAATAAGTCTCTGGTTTGAAACTCCAATGACTTGATTGAGTTTGCCTGCTAGACATGTCAAGCCATCAGCTGTGGACTACAAATTGCTAATTATCTGCCCATTGTCCATTCTTTCCTTCTTTTTTCTTGATTATACTTCCTTGGAAAAGGCTGGCTCCACTTCAAGTCCGGAGCTAAACTGTAGTTTATCCAAATCAGAGGGGATGTGATCTGAAGAGTACATTAAGGTGCATTTCCAGGTTCTTGTTTGGAATGCTGGTGTGCGATAGACCTAAAGCCTGTAACTTCTACAGTCTTTTGACCACCAGGCAGGAGGCCCAGTGTAGGATGAAGCTGACACAATAAGAAGTAGAACTTAAAATAAAAGAAGGAAGAAAAGCCCCTAAAAAAAGCATTAAACAACTGAATCAATCACACCTATCTGGATCTCCCTGTTGTGCACATCAACATTTCATTATTAATTAAACTAGTAGGAGTTCCGAAATGTTTTCTAACTAATATAGAATTTTGTGCCAGAAATAGAATGATAGAAGAAATAAACCTACAAATTTAATATTGGCTGGGTGGAGCTGAGGTGAAGGCCAGTAAGAACTCTTTGATCTTCAACTGGTGAATTCGTCATCTTTGTTGCTTGATTATGAAATAAGTAATTGTACTAGAGCCTATTAATAAGATTATCATTGAGCTTATTCCCAAAGTAGAACATACTTGAAAATGAAACCAGAAGATATTAACAACTATGCAATTATGTCAGTGTAAATATTCACTCTTTAGGTTTCAGGGTTTTTTTTTTTAAGTTTTATTTAATGGATATAAATTTCCAAAGTACAGCTTATGGATTACAATGGCTTCCCCCCCATAACTTCCCTCCCACCTGCAACCCTCCCCTCTCCCACTCCCTCTCCCCTTCCATACACATCAAGATTCATTTTCAATTCTCTTAAATACAGAAGATCAATTTAGTTTATATTAAGTAAAGATTTCAACAGTTTGTACCCACACAGAAACATAAAGTGAAAAATACTGTGTGAGTACTAGTTATAGCATTAAATCTCAATGTACAGTGCATTAAGGACAGAGATCCTACATGAGGAGTAAGTGCACAGTGACTCCTGTTGTTGACTTAACAAATTGACACTCTTGTTTATGGCATCAGTAATCAACCTAGGCTCTTGTCATGAGTTGCCAAGGCTATGGAAGCCTCTTGAGTTCACCAACTGTGATCATATTTAGACAAAGTCATAGTCAAAGTGGAAGTTCTCTCCTCCCTTCAGAGAAAAGTACCTCCTTCTTTGATGACCTGTTCTTTCCACTGGGATCTCACTCGCAGAGATCTTTCATTTAGGTCATTTTTTTTTTTTTGACAGAGTGTCTTGGCTTTCCATGCCTGAAATACTCTCATGGGCTTTTTAGCTGGATCCAAATGCCTTAAGGGCTGATTCTGAGGCCAGAGTGCTGTGTAGGACATCCACCATTCTATGAGTCTGCTGCATATCCCACTTCCCATGTAGGTTTCAGTTAACTTCAGTTTTCAGCCCTTGAAGTCCAGATACACATTTACAATATACTTGATATTTATCCAGGATATGGCAAATGCTAAATTCCTTCTCAAAGTTTTAGTAAATTTTGAAGTATATTTAAAGCATATTTTGAAGTATAAGTCATAAAAGTTCATGATGGTTGAACCCAAGTAACACATAGGATGATAAAAGAAAAATTCTGAGATGTCCCTAATAACCATAAGGGGCAGAGGATGAAGGAGAGGAAGACATGAGGAAAGTTAAACTGTTAACAGCTGTAGGCAAAACCAACAAAAAGACTCTTCTGTATTTCTAAATTTATATTGAAACCTTACCTTAAATCCTACCTTGGCCAACCACCAGGACCACTGCACCCTGTATACAAATATTTACCCCAACCAATACAAAGGCAATAATTACTCCACCTTGCATACTATACTCTAAATACAGATTCTCCCATCCCAACCCTGCTTCATCTATAGCCAAATTAAGTTCAACGCAAGCATGTACTCCTTACACAGTTTATAAAAATGCCCCTGCCTTTGGGTCTGGTAGAAGTTTTTCCAACTACTATTTAGCATTTCTGCTGGCAGTTTGTGTTAATTTTTCCCAGGGTTGGTCCTGTTTCTGGATAGCATCTATAATGGCTCAATAAATCTTTTTATTACGGAAATCCCTCCATCTCAAGAGTTTTGACTTAACAAAAGAAAAGGCAGACCAGGAGAATGAAAAATAGGCAAAATCACAATGGGCTTTTTATACTGAATGGAAAAAGTAGACTTTATCATAAAGGTGGTGGAAATCACTGTAAGACTTTCAGAAAAGTAGTCCATCAATCTTGCATTTTTTTAAAGAAAATTAATCTTTGTGGGAAGGGTGATATTTAAGGAACATGGAAGCCACATGTGAACTGTTGCTGTGAGAATAATGAGCACATTCAACTCAGGGAGAGGCAATTTGGATAGAGAAAAGAATACAAGTTTGTGAGATTGAGAAGCAAGAAGGGACTCTACCAATTCGATTGATCTGAAGCCAATTTTTATATGATACAGTGCAGTGGCTGAAAATTCTTCATACCCACAAAAATTTCAAAACTGGAAGGACCATTTTAACCTGTTTTGAAAAAGATCATATACTTTTAGGTTTCTTTTTTTCTTCTTCTTCATTGTTGGAAAGTCTTTTTTTTTTTTTTTTGACAGGCAGAGTAGACAGTGGGAGAGAGAGAGAGACAGACAGAAAGGTCCTCCTTTTCCATTGGTTCACCCCACAATGGCCACTGCGGCAGTACACCATGCTGATCCGAAGCCAGGAGCCAGGTGCTCCTCCTGGTCTCCCTTGTGGGGGCAGGGCCCAAGTCCTTGGGCCATCCTCCACTGCACTCCAGGGCCACAGCAGAGAGCTGGACTGGAAGAGGAGCAACCAGGACAGAATCCAGTGCCCCAACTGGGACTAGAACCCAGGGGGCAGGTGCCGCAGGATTAGCCTATTGAGCCATGGCGCCGTCCCATGTTGGAGAATCTTTTTTTTTTTTTTTGACAGGCAGAGTGGACAGTGAGAGAGAGAGACAGAGAGAAAGGTCTTCCTTTTGCCGTTGGTTCACCCTCCAATGGCCACCGCGGCCGGCGCACTGCGGCCGGCGCACCGCGCTGATCCGATGGCAGGAGCCAGGAGCCAGGTGCTTTTCCTAGTCTCCCATGGGGTGCAGGGCCCAAGCACCTGGGCCATCCTCCACTGCACTCCCTGGCCACAGCAGAGGGCTGGCCTGGAAGAGGGGCAACCGGGACAGAATCCGGTGCCCCAACTGGGACTAGAACCCGGTGTGCCGGCGCCGCTAGGCGGAGGATTAGCCTAATGAGCCACGGCGCCAGCCTGGAGAATCTTTTATCAATTTATCTGAGGGCATTTTACCATTTAAATGATAAAACTCCCCTGTATTGAACACATACAATGTATTTGTATATAAAACACTGGTTATAGTCCCTTTTGTGTATTCTTTTTATTTTGAGCTGTCTTTTCCAGTTATTCCTACCCTTGAGCTTTTCAAGGATTTTTGTTTAGTCTAAGGGTTCATCTGTCTGAGTTTATTACATTTGCAGAATCCCAAATATGACTCACCTGATTTATGCCTTTTGAGTATTCTTGCTTTGTTCTTGCTAGATATATATGTGTGTTTTGCATCTTCAGAGCACTAAATCAAGCAAATTTGGTCATACCTGATATTTCCCCATATTTAGCTAACTATGGTCTTTAATATTTAGCACTCAAAAATACAATGGATATTTTAAAACTATGTTGAGCTCCACTGAATTTCAATTTTTATAAAATATACTGGATCACAAAAACCTAAAATAAAATCTACCATGGATATCCCACGTTATAAAGAACTGCATGCTGGTAACATAAACATCCCTGTAGTGTAAGCTCAGTGTGGCATGGCTGGTTTAATGAGTCTAGGACTTGAAGTCAGACAGACTTGTAATTACATACTAGCCATGGCTATTCTGAGCTGTACGACCATGACTAGGTTATTGAACTTTTGTGGTTCCTAATTTCCTTCATCTGGAAAGGGTATTAAGATGTGTGTCATATGTTTTTGTAAGAATTAAATAAAATAATGTATAAAGCACTCAGCACATGTTTGCCTAGGAAGAACTTTAAAAATATTAGTTACTGGGGCAGGCACGGTGGCACACTAGGTTAATCCTCTGCCTGCGGCACCGGCACCCCATTTGGGGGCTGGGTTCTAGTCCCGGCTGCTCCTCTTCCAGTCCAGCTCTCTGTTATGGCCTAGGAGGGCAGTGGAGGATGGGCCAAGTGCTTGGGCCCCTGCACCTGCATGGGAGACCAGGAGGAAGCACTTGGCTTCTGGCTTCAGATCGTCGGAGCTCCGGCCATAGCAGCCATTTGGGGAGTGAATTAACGGAAGGAAGACCTTTCTCTCCGTCTCTCTCTCTCGCTGTCTGTAACTCTACCTGTTAAATAAATAAATAAACTCTTTAAAAAATATTAGCTATTGTCATGGTTATCCAGATACCTCTGCCTCCAGTAAACTTGATAGAAAACTAGCAGTATGATTTGCAGTTTCTTCAAATGCAATCTTAGAGGCTTCTGCTTTCGTATCTGGAAAATGGGATAGCACTACCACCTACCTTGGGGAGTGAGAGTGAGAATTAAGTGACATAATGTATGTGAACATCTGGCATTGTGACTGGCACATACTGGACACTCATTATGCTGATCTACAAAGCTGAAAGAGCATTTTACCCATTTCAAATGCACCTCTTCTGACATTCAGTAAAAGGTAACTATAGAAACAGCACACTATAAGTGAAAAGCTGATGACCAGCATCTGAGTTTCTGTGACAGCACCAGAACTTCATTTTCATCTTGGGGCCAGACAAAGGGTTAACTTTTTAAGAGCCTGTGTTTCCAGAAAGCTGGCTGATAGACTGAAGCTATGGAATTGGAACATGTTATGGTTAACATTTCATTCACTCTCTGAAATGGCCTGTGGAAGCCTTTACACATACAAATGGACCTAGCATTATGAAGACCCTAGAAATGATAATCCCAAGAACATATCAGACCAGTTAACCAACAATAAAAAGCCGTTTTCAAAACATTTTTTGAGATAATAAAATGTGCAAGTCACTCATGACTGTAGCCTTTTAAAGCAATGCACTGATAGAATGTTGCATTCATTATGATACGGGTTCAGTTGTTGAGATCCAAAGTTTGGTCTCAAAGTTTATGTCTCTCTCATTTAATAATCTGCATTAACATCAGCAGTCCATAGTACCCTTCAATGTCAGAGACCCAAGTACTTTCTGTGTTTTTCACCCACAGTTCACTGTCATCTTAATTGCAAAATGGCCCAACACAGTATCGTCACTCCAGCAAAAGAGTTAAAGGGAAAGAGGATCATGTCCTTTACATCCAAGGGTGTGACCTCAAATTTGCATTTGTCACTTCCATTCATATCCTATTAACCAGAACTTAGCCTTATGGACACTGAACTAAAGAGGAGCTAAGAACTATTGCCTTTTGGGGGGATATCAGCATGTCCAGCTAATTCGTGGGGTTCTGTTATTATGGAAATTGACAACTTATAATAAGCAGCTAGCATTATCTTCCCAAAAAGCAGTTTATATTGTTAGCTAAGGACAGAGGCCTGGGAGGCTGAGTTTGAGTCTTGAAATAATATTGAAGAGGCTGGAGTAACTATAAATTCTCTAAGTGAACTTGGCAAAGATATTCACTTCATTAACTATAGTTTCCTCATACATAGTACCTATTTCACAGAAATAATAAGATTAGTAAAAGTGCTAATCCCATTAAATTTCCCTGCATAGTTTTTAGCACTCAGTAAGTTCTCAGTAATTACTATTATTAGTAGCAATTAAGACATTAATTTCTCATTAGGGCATCCTTCTAGGAAGGATGCTAAACACCTTGAGGGCAAGGACAGTCTATTGAACTTTCTCTTGGAGAAGAGGTGAGTGCATTTCTCATACAGAGTATGCATGGACAGGAAAAGATGTCTTTCCTGATAGATGCTTTGTGAGTGATCTCAGTATTCCATGTGGTGGGTATTAAAGAAAATGTGCCAGGCTTTCAAGAATATACAATGACTTTCACAAATTGTTCTGGGCTTAGCTTCTTTAAAATGACCCTTACAAAATTTGTAGATTCCTGAGCATCACATAGTCAGAATCTCCAGGAGTATAATACAAAGATATATAATTTTAATAAGTTCTCTGATACAATGCAAGTATGTCACTGGATGTTGGAACCATTACTGAGTAACAATGCTAACGTTGATAAAAGTTTCCGTAGTTATTAATAATGACAACTACATTTATGTAACCTCACCATGTGCCTGGCACTGCTCTAAGCACTTGATATATATAAATTGATTCACTCTTCACAGCAACCCTATGACTCATTGCTATTGGTAATTTAATTTTACTGATCAATAAAGTGAAACATAAAAACCTTAAGCAAGTTATCCTAACCAGGGAGTAAGTAAATAGATGAAACATGGTTTAAATACAGCCTTGTTCAGAGTCTACACACTTAACCACACTACTCTGCCTCCACTTGTATTGGAATGGAAATGATGAGTGGAGCCTATTGGCAGCAGCCTGAAACCCCAAGGAGCTCCCCATGCATGTCCCTCCCACTCACCCTCGCTCACTAAGACACACCATTAAAAGCTAGAGTAGCGGCTGGTACTGGCTTAGAGTATAAGATACTGCTTGGGATCCCCACATCCTGTTTCTGGGTGGCAGAGTTCAAATTGCCACTCCACTTCCAAGTCCAGCTCCCTGCTAATACATACCCTGGAAGGCAGTAAGTAATGGGTCATGTTGTTGGATCTCTGCTACCCACATGGGTGAACCAAACTGAGTTCTCTGCTGCCAGTTTGGACTGGGCCATCCCTGGCTGCTGTCCTAGGCATTTGAAGAGTGAACCTGCTGATAAGAGAACTTTCTCTCTTTCTCTTTCTCTTTCTCTTTCTCTTTCTCTTTCTCTTTCTCTTTCTCTTTCTCTTTCTCTTTCCACGTGTGTGTGTGTGTGTGTGCCTTCCAAACAAATAAAATAATTAATTTTTAAAACTGGGCTAAACAACCTCAACCTCATGAAGAGTAGCACTGTGTAAGGAACATTCTTCCCAAAATAAGATGGTTTGGTGTAAAGCTGTTAAACACCCAAAGTAGAAACCACAAGGAACCAAGCTTGGAATTTTCCAGCCATAAAGTTGATTTGGCATTTCCTGGAGAGATGCCCAGCTGGGCTTCTTGCTATGCAGCTGCTCTAGGCTTCTCAGGGGGCAGAGTGTGGTGCAATGATACAGGGGTAACCCAAAATCTTCCTCAGAAAGAATGAAGGGTGGAGCCAGTTCAAGTCCCAGGGAATCCACTTCCAATCCAGCTCCCTGCTAATTTTTTCTTGGAAGGCAATAGAAGACGGCCTAGGAACTTGGATCCCTACCACCCACAGGGAAACCTGGATGGAGTTTCAGTCTCCTGGCTTTGGCCTGGTCATGACCCAACTTTTGTGGCCATTTGGGAAGTGAACCGTCAGATGAAAGATGTATCTTTCTCACACTCTGCCAGTCAAATTAAAAAAAAAAAGGCTGGGAAAAAATAATAAACAAATGGTTCAAAGGGATGCATTACTACCGTCACAGGAGCCTCTCCCCAGTGAGTCTCCCCAGTGTTCAGGCAGTCCTAAGGCCTGTACCAGCCCCTCTCCCAAGTAAATCTCATGCACTTGAGTGAAATCTCAAGCTCTTTGCTGCCTACAGCATTTTGGAGGCTAGTGCAATGGGCAACCTCCATATTTGTAAACGAGTCTCAAAATGAATTGTCCTTTATGTTTGCATATCCCTCTTCCTCAGCAGATTGAGTGACCTAGATGAGAATATATGTGGTAGACTGCAAAATTGGCTACAAATACCTTGCCTACAATTGATAGGCAGAATCTATTTTTTTTTGACAGGCAGAGTGGACAGTGAGAGAGAGAGAGAGAGAGACAGAGAGAAGGGTCTTCCTTTTGCAGTTGGTTCACCCTCCAATGGCCGCCGCAGCATGCGCATCGCACTGATCCAAAGCCAGGAGCCAGGTGCTTATCCTGGTCTCCCATGGGGTGCAGGGCCCAAGCACTTGGGCCATCCTCCTCTGCACTCCCAGGCCACAGCAGAGAGCTTGCCTGGAAAAGGGGCAACCAGGACAGAATCCGGCACCCCGACCGGGGCTAGAACCCGGTGTGCCGGCGCCGCAAGGCAGAGGATTAGCCTATTGAGCCACGGTGCCGTCCTGATAGGTAGAATCTAATTCTCCAGCCCTCAATCTGGTTGACCATACAATTTGCTTTAACCAGTAGAACATTGGTGAGCAGGGACAGAAAGGTGGTAGGGTAACCAGAAACTTTAAAATTAATGGTACATCAGGATTCTCTTGTAGTGTTTAGATCTCTGAGATATCAAGTGAACAAGCCCAGACTAACTGCTAGAGGATGAGAGTTGGGTAAAGAGCCAGGGCTCCCCAACCAAGGTGGCCACTCACCTTCAGATATGTAACTGGGGTCACCCTAGAGCATCCAGTTCCCAGCAACCCCAGAGGGCAGACACATGAGAGGGCATGGTAGAAATCAGCTGTATGACCCAGACCAGAAAAGCCTTCCAGCTAGTATACAACATTATGAGCTAAAGAAAATACTGTTTTAAGTCTCTAACAAGAAGGTAGATTATTAAAAGCAGAGTCTTTGAATTCAAATACGCTTGGGCTTAAATCTCAGCTTTTCTTATTAAACATGTGATTCTGGATGACTAAATTGACTACTTTAACTCCAAATTCCTTTATCTATAAGATTAGAAAAATAAACAAATCATTGTCTGCTTTTTCTTGAGGAGTAAATGAGGTTTACATGAATGATATAGCTGCTGTTTTTGTTGTTGTTGTTACAGAATGCTTGTTGCTTTGAACTGAACTATATGTTAGACAAGAGCTCATAGACTTGCCAGGTTCCAGAGATAAAGAAATGAATCTAACAAGATCTTGGCTTCAGTAAAGGTCAATAAATAAATTTCTACAGACATGAACTGCATCATATAACAAATGTTCACTGACTAAGGACTTCGGGGACTGCACAGGGTTGGTCATCACTGGAAAAGTTCATCAAGGTCCCTCCTGTTCTCAGATTTTGAGGAGAGGATGAGACAGAGGGCATGAAGCAACAGCAAGAAATGGAAAGGGGAGCATCCGGTTGTCACAGAGTAGGCTCAGGGTTTCCTAGAGATTGGGGGTAGGAAGAGGAGACATTTGAATAGGGTCACCCAAGAGGAAGCCCCACTGGACCTCTTCAGTCTACTTATGAAATAGAAGCAAGAATCAAATATCCAGGAGCAACCTGACATCATGAGAACAACACAAATTCTGTAGTCAGGAAGATTTGTTCAAATCTCATCAGACTTAGTTTGCTCATATGTAAGTTGAGACTGTGGTACCAACATGGTTCATATGGTAGTTGTGATAATTTGAAAAAATACTAATACTAAATGTACTTAGCATATGATAGGTGATCAATCAAGATAGTCCTTTCCCCATTTCTTCCATATCAATAATGCCACCTTTGTTCTCTCTCCTATAAAGGGAGGATACAGCAGCATCTAAAGGCCAGCATCTTGACCATAAATGCTATTTCTGGCTTTGTGACCTTGTACCAATCATTTAGCCTCTCTGTTTATCAGTTTCTCACTGGTGAAATGAGGATAATACTTTCTGTCCCTGACGTAGTTCTCAAGGATAACAGTATGATTCATTCAATTTTGAAACTTAACTTGGAGCTTGATGATTCTGAATAGAAAATAAATAAAATGCAAAGGGAAAGTCAAATGACTAATACTTAGAGTCCCAAGGCATACTCAATGATGCTTTCATCACTGCTAATTCCTTTTTCTCTCTCCAGCTTTGTCCTAGACCCTTGCACAGACAGATGCCCTCCTGAACCTGACTGACTGCCTCTCTCTTTTACCCCTTCTCCCCACCCTAAACCCATAGTTCCTCAATATGCATATGTAGTCCAAACTCAGGGATTGAATTTCCAAGCAGAACAAAGAATTAAAATCAGACCTGAGGAAATAATGAAACGATAGTATATTGTGCTGTTCATCCATGCTAAATACTCTGCTACGTACTCTACATGTGCTATGTCATCTAATACTAACATTTCAATCATGGCAATGCAATTCTAATCTTAGCAAGGTTCGACAATTAGACAAGATCATACGGTCAATAGTAATGGCAGAGGTGACATTTAAATCTAAGCTGGCTGACCCCAAAGCTCTAAACCTTTTTTAATTTTTTTAATTTTTATTAATAAAAGAGAACGAATTTCATGCATTTCATAGGTACAGTTCTAATAAGATAACCATGCTTCCTTCTCTGCCCCCAACTCTCCTTCTTTTCTTCCTTCTTTGCTTTGTACTAATTCTTGCAAAAGCATAATTTTAATCTGCTCTGTAATCAAAGGCTTAATTCACCACTTTACAGTAAAATGGGCATTTGGGATAAGTAAGGAATAGTGGCTGGAACCATTGGCTCTTCGATATGCCCTTTTGAAGTGCTATTTCTTCTGCTTTCTCTAGCCTTGGTGCCTACAGCAGTCTATGAGGCACAAATCAAGTTTTCCCCACAATGCTCACCATGCTCCTCTCTGGCACATTGGTAGCAACAGGAGATCTACAAGTTTCTTCAGCTCAGCAAGCATATCACTAGACAGATGCTGAGATGTGAGAGAAGCAAGACTGCACATATCGACAACCCCAACCTCCATATGTGGTTGTCCTCTTTTGACTCCAACTGCTGTGATGGGGAGAGGATGTGCTTCACTTCACAAACTCCCTTCTATGAAGACACTGTTGCTGTGGCAGCAGTGAAATCCCTTGTATCCCTTTTGTCAGCTCATCCCCCAATTTCTACAATACTTTGCTGTTAATACTAACACTTGCAACCTTCCAAAGATCGCCCTTGGGTACCAACATCTACAAGCAGGCAGGCCCCTGATGGGAATAAGTACATAAGCTCAGAGCCTTTGCCTCAAGGCGGAGCAAAGGTTGAAGTGCCATTTATGCACCAAGTCCTACAGAGATCAGCCTGGCCTGGGGGCTCCACCTGAAATAGTACCTCATTTGGGTCTTCTTCTCTGGCTGGCTCCTATCCCTGGCTGCAGTCTCCTGTGACTATTTCCCTTAACAAATTACTTTGTTTGAAGATCTGCTTCTGGGAAAACCCAACGAAAAAGAAGTTCTGTTTCATTTTACTATAATGAATCTCTAGGCTTTTTTAAATGCCCTTGTCAAGAGAGATGGGCATTGGTGGCTGTTTCTTGGCAAGTCTGGCTGAGAGGTGATTGACAACTTGCTTTATGGTGGGTATGATCATTTATCAGCCAGCATCCTCAGCTGGGGGCCTCAGCTAAAGCTGCAGAAAGAGGAGGATATTTTCCATTAAACATCCCATTGAGTGATCTTTTGTTCCCCTCAGTATTGTCCAGACTCCATGATAAGAGCAAGGCTCTGTTCTCCCTTTTCCAGCTGTTTTAGAGTAGAGCTTTTTCTTCTGCTCTGACATATTCACTGTGGCTCTTGCACCTCACCTGCCACAGAGATGAACTTGGCTCCCTTTGGAGAACTGACAGGCATGAAAAATGTTTATAAAACAAAACTCAAAATCAAGACACCTGACTGCCACCAGAGAGCCTGACATTGCCATGTGAAGACTTTTTCCTCCACTGGTTCTAGCCAGTATTCCTCATGCTAACAGACTGCAAGTCAGTTTGCTCCATTCCTCTCTTAGATTAATTTCCCAGAAGCCAGCAAAATCTATCTCTGCGGGCTGAATCATTTCCCAGGAGACTATGGCACTGCTCTCCAGCCTTTGAGTCACAGCAAACACAGTTGTTATGGTTTGGATAATAGTTTGGGTGTCCCCTAGAGGCCCTTGTGTTGGGGGGTAGGCCTCCAAGTTTAATGTTATTGGTTAATAGATTAATGTTAATTGCTAATGGATTAAGAAGAGACTTGATCTAATCATGGTGTTTGGGAGGTGAGCAGAATGAGAGGTCCTTAGGTCATTGGGGCATGCCCTCATAAGGTAGTTATGAAAGGCTTGGTGATTAAGCTGTTTCAATCTGTGTTTACTTTCTGCTTCCCAGCTCACCTTGCAATTCTTTCTCTATACACCTTCGACTATCTAAAAGCAGAATGTGTACCAGATACTGGACCAATGGTATCACTCAATCTTAGTCTGTGAACCTCCAAAACTATGAACCAAAATTAATGTTCTTCCTTTATAAGTAACCCTTCTTAGGTCTTTTTCATAGTGATTGAAAGATGACAAACACAGGGATACATGAATGAGACTGCTAAGAAGTGGAGATGACCTTCCCAAGGTCTTCTGCTGCTCCAAGCCCTCCCATAAGTATGTTTGAGTGGAGGGTGGATGAATACTTCAGCAATTTATAATCCAATCACAGTGACCTTGCTATGAGGTTCTCTGGTCTAGGGAATGAGGAAAGGTGAGAAAAGCATTTTGTGGTCCAAGTATACCCAGAGCAGATTTGTGTGATGTCTCTGACTTTGTGCCAGTGACATCAGTGTCCAGAAAAGTAATACAGAGAGAAATCAGGGTATAGTGCCATTCAGGGGCTAGGAGGGTAGGTTGAAGTCACACAGATCTGAAGTCAAATCCCCTCATTGTGTTAGCCAGGTTAGTATCCTGGACAAGTTACATAACGTGTTAAACCTTTGTTTCTCCACCTGTAAAATGGAACTCCGCCTTAGAAAGCACTTTGAAGATAAGTGAAATAAGGTATGTACAATAATCTCTTTCTTTCAAGCTCAAAAAAGCACTTTTTATTTGAGACAAAGTAAGTCTAGCTGAAAGGATTAGAGTTCTAAGCACTCAAAACTCAACTGTTGGCGGTACTATATTGACTTCGTAGATTTTGCTTCTCCTGCGTCAGAAACGAGTATCCAAACTGTATTTTCCAAGCTGGACAAAAAGGAAGGCAAAGGAAACACTGGCAGTGACTTCTAATCTACTGATAATGCTGCTCACTCCCAAATCCCACTGAGCAGGCCCTTGCTGGCTAGACTGTGCCAACCCATTACCAAGAACTCAAAAGTAAGGAAAAGAGGGAACACATGATGTGGGGAAGAGCAGGCATCCACAGCTTCAAAACTCGCTATGGAAGGGGTAATCCTTGTGAGTGGCACAACTCACCATGGTACAGAGCCACCAGTTCCTGTTGTGGCTAAGTAAGGGAAACATAGCCTCACTGCTCAGTTCAAAGTCAAAGACCTGAAAGTTCTCAGCAGTCCCTGTTGGCATCACACATGGGAATAACAACAAATACCTCAGTGTGGGGAACTGGATCAGAACCTGGGCTGTGGTTTTGTTGTGCTTGTCAGCAATTGCCTTGATCCTGGGTTCTTCCAAGAGGGAAGGCTCCTCGGTCTTGGCCCAGGCCTGTAGGGACAGCCAAGGGGACTGTAAGCAGTCACCATGATGCCTTTGGAATGGCAGTACTGGATTAATTTCTCCTCAGTTAGGTACAGGTGGCATCGATCGGCTTAACTGCCATCTTGTATTTTCAGCCAGGCTTAAGAGCTTCCTGATCTGCAAATGGTTGAAACTGGAGATGACAGTAGACTTTATCAGCACTTTATCCACCAGCTCCTCCATGGCAGCCCCCCTGTCCAAAAAATCAGTGTTGGTGCCAGCCCTAAGGTGTAGCAGGTAAAACTGCCCCTGCATTGTCAGCAACCCATATGAGCGCCAGTTCAATTCCCAGCTGTTCCACTTCCAATCCAGCTCTCTGCTATGGTCTAGGAGAGCAGTAGAGGATGGCTGAAGTCCTTAGGATCCTGTACCCATGTGGGAGACCTGGAAGAAGCTTCTGGCTCCTGGCTTCAGATTGGCACAGCTCCAGATGTGATGGCCATTTATGGAGTGAACCAATGTATGGAAGACCTCTCTTTCTCTCTCTCTCTCTCTCTCTCTCTCTCTCTCTCTCTCTCTCTCTCCCCCTCTCCCTCCAGTAACTCTGCCTTTAAAAAAAAATCTTAAAAAAGATCAGTGTCTCTGGGAATCACATTGGCCACCACATCCAAAGGGAAATACTTCCAGCCAGTTGGCCAGTGGGTAAGACAGAGGTCCTGGTAGTCCAGCTTCAGGGAGCTGAGTGTCTTCTGGCAGCTCCTTTTACCAGGCTCTTGTCATGGAAAGTGCACCACAGCTGGCTGATGAGGAGGAGCTCCTCACACTTCACCACCTGTTCATTGAGCTCTTGCAGAGCCACCCCTACCTAGCTCTTGTTCGGGTACACGTGGGCACAGTCAATGTGGCAGTACCCAAGGTCGATCACTGTCTTCATGGCCTCTGTCACCTGGCTCAGAGACGACTTCTAGGTGCCCAGCCCCAGGACTGGCATCTTGGTGCCACTGAAGAGCACAAGGTGCATTGCCATGGCTGCCTGTCGCAGACCCCAGCCCAGAATCATTGTCCACAATTACTTTTGTTAAAGATTTTTTTTTATTTATTTGAGAGGCAGAGTTACAGAGAGAGAGAGAGGGAGAGACAGAGAGAGAGAGGACTTCCATCCACTGGTTTGCTCCCCAAATGACCACAATGGCTGGAGCAGGGCCTATCTGAAGCAGCCAGGAGCTGCTTCTGTGTCTCCCACGTGGGTAGAGGGGCCCAAGTACTTGGACCATCTTTCCCAGGCCGTTAGCCAAGATCTAGATTAGAAGAGGAGCAGCTAGAACACAAACTGGCACCCGAATGGGATGCCAGCACAGGTAGAGGCTTAACCTACTATGCTAAACCTACTACACCACACTGCTAGGCCCTATACAATAATTTCTTTTCTTTTTTTAAACCCTTGTGTTGAGGGCTGGCTTTCAATAGACAGAAGCAAGGTAGCTGCTCTGCTACACAAGAAACCCCGACCCAGAAGCAGGTCATCTATGAATGGTTTAGCACCAGGTTCCCCTCGAACATACATTGCCTGATAGGCAAGAGAGCACTCCCCTTCCCGGCCACACCCCATTTCTCAGGAGAAAGGGCTCTCCACACCAGACCCTGGTCCTGAGGGCAGCCGAGGGGAGCACTTGGTGCGGGCCACTGAGGGAATGGTGGAGGCACAATAATTTCTAAGAGAGTAAAACAGTGATATCCAGAGACAGGGGAATGGAGGAAATGTGGAGCTATTGGGTCAAAGGTCACAAAATATCAGCTAGGCAAATGAGAAAGTTCTGAACAATGTACAGGATGTTGACTACAATTATTGTTGAATTATGGGGCCGGGACTGTGGCATAGTGGGTAAAGCCACCGCCTGCAGTGCCAGCATCCCATATGAGTGCCTGTTCAAGTCCCGGCAGCTCCACTTCCAATCCAGATCTCTGATATGGCCTGGGAAAGCAGTGGAACATGGCCCAAGTCCTTGGGCCCTTGCACCTGCATGGGAGACCCAGCAGAAGCTCCTGGCTCCTGGCTCCTGGCTTCTGGCTTCAGATCAGCACAGCTCCGGCCATTGTGGCCAACTGGGGAGTGAACCAGGGGATGGAAAACCTCTCTCTCTCTCTTTCTCTGCCTCTCCTTCTCTCTCTGTGTAACTCTGAGTTTCAGATAAATGAATATTTTGAATAATAATAATATTGAATTACGTACTTGATATTTGTTCAGAGTAGATCTGAGCACACACACGGTAACTATGTGAGGTGATGAATATGGGTTAACTAGCTTGATTATGGCAATAATTTCACTATGTATACATATATCCAAACATAACATTATATAACTTGAGTTTATGCAATTTTTATTTGTCAATTAGGTGACAGATTAAAAAAATACAAATAATTCCCCCAGAATATGTGTTTTTTGCTGTCAATTTAGCCAAGCTAGAACCACATTTCCCAGAATTTCCTGTCCTGCATGCTCTTGTCTTACAGTCAGACCAAAAAACAAAACAAAAAAAAAAGTCCTCAAGTTAGGAAGCAAAAGGAAAGTAACAGAGCAACTGACCACTGAAGGTCCATGCAGGGTGTCAGCCGCCACTGCAGCTCCCCCCTGTGGTGGCTGATGGTTGGTGCGCCCCATAGCAACAGAGACTGATGCTGTCTTCCATTGAGCTTCTCTGCTCCCAATTTAAAACCCAATCCCAGTAATAAACAGATAAGTTTCCACGAAAGGAAATGGTGATGTAAGCTCTGTGCAGATGGGTGTTAACAGTACCATTCTGGTACCAGTCCAAGCTCCCTCTTAGACAATTCATTTAGTCCTTCTGAGACTCAGTTTCCTCGGCTATAAAGGGATAGTAGTGTGATCTGTCTCACGGGACTATGTAAATAGTTAGTGAGATTCAGCAGAAAAATACAGTTCCTAGATTTAAAAAGCATTAAAGAGGGGCTGCATTGTGGTGCAGCAGGTTAAGCCACCTCCTGTGATGTCAGCATCCCATATGAGCGCTGATATGAGTCCTGGCTGCTCTGCGTCTGATCCAGCTCCCTCTAATGTGCCTGAAGAGCAGAGGAAGATGTCCCAAATCCTTGGGGTCCCCTGCATCCACATGGGAGACCCAGATGGAGTTCCAGGCTCCTGGCTTCAGCCTGGCCCAACCCTGGCCATGTGCCCATTTGGGGAGTGAACCAGAGATGTAAGATTCTCTCTCTCTCTCTCTCTCTCTCTCTCGACTCTGTCTTTCAAATTTTTTAAACTTTTTTTAAAAAATAAAATAGAAGCATTGGAGGGAAAAGCCTTCATTTCCTATCCTAATTCTAGGATTTCAGATTTGTAAATCCCTTATCAATAGAGAAAACCTAATCTTTCAAACTCTATGTCAGTAATGAAAGTATTTCACCCCCTAGCTATTATATGTTATTTATCATTTGGTTTAGAATGTATCCATGAAAGAGTATGCTTCTTATTGGACATCTCCAAAGACCTCCGCTAACCCTAACTCCATCAACTGTTAGGATTCAATAAGTGATAATGATAAGTTTTGCTTTTGGAAGGGCCTAAGAGGAGCTCTTAAGCATTAGCTCATATGCTTGCCACAAGGCATCAGTACAGACAGCATTAAACAGCTGGGCACCACAGACATTGCCTCAGAACTCAAAAGTCCTGTGTTTCCATCCTGACTCTCAACAAGCATTGATCTCACATCTGTGGGTGCCTGCTCCCTCATTTACACAGGGAAAAGATACAATCCACAACATCCTTGAAACCCAAACATACCATAAGCCTCTTATTTTCATTTTGTCTACAGGGAAAAAAGGATGATTCAAGAAATGGAGTGGTTTAATTCAGTTATTTCCTAAATATGGTCCCTGGACCAGCAACAGCAACAGTAACTTACCAGAAATGCAGATTATCAGAAACTCTGGAAGGAAGACCCAGGAACTGGTGATTGAACAAGCCCTCCAAGTGACCCCAAGTCATGCTTAAGTTTGACAACCACTGGTTTAATCAATATCATGGTGGGAAGAATGCAGCTGAGCTAGGACTTAAAGCCAAGGCTATGACATCTTTCCTTCTGTCCTGTGGGTCTGATGAGAAGGACCTGGTAAGCACAAACAAATTCAAAGACAAAGCAAGTCTGCAAGAGCAGAACTAAATCCTGAGAAATATTCTAAAATTCTCAGTGTTTAACTTCTGAGAATCTTTATTCCCTGACACTAGACTGGACTGAAGCCAGCATTTATGCCCTCTTTGACAAAGCCATTGGAATTTTTCCCTGCATTCTTCCACTTCACTGGAGCAGTTCTCAGATGACAACCAAGAAGCCTGTAACTTGTAGACATGCACCATGCAATGTGGGGGCGGGCACTAACTTCAAATTCATCATCTACTTTATTCAGTTCTTTTAACATATAATATGTGTTTTAAAATGCATAAGAAAGATCAATTCATGTAAGCGATATGTGTTTTCAGTTTCATCTTTTGCCTTTTCCCTTTCTTTCCTGATTGCTTCCTCCTTTCTCCTCTCTTATTCAGATAATGTGTGTTATTGACTTAGTACTCATATTTGTCTATATTTTCTCCATGTTTATATATAAGCAAGTACAAATATACACACTCTTAGACACATATCTTGTTTTTCTTATACTTCAAGGAAATTCATTCATATAAAGAGACATAGTACTCCCAATCCTGCTTCTCAAAAGCTATGTAATAGTCTCTCATATGAACCTACAATAATTTATATGACTAGTCCACAAATAATGGGCATTCACTTGATTTCCAACTTTTTGCCACAGAAAGTGTTGCAATAAATAATCTTGCAGATATGTGCTTGTGTAGTGATAATTTTAGAGTACAAGATAGATGTCCAAGTGTGGAGTATTGGGTTCAAAGCCCATAGCAGAGAGCTGGACTGGAAGTAGAGCAGCTGGGCCTGGAACCAGTGTCCATATGGGATTGCCATCATGGCAGGTGAGGGCCTCACCCACTGTGCCACAGCACCAGCCCCTTGTGTTCACATTCTAATATTGAAGTGTTGTTGTGTTCCTTTTGGGGAGTCATGCTGTCTTCTTTTTTCTTGTTTCCTTTTTTTCTTCATTTATTTTTAGTCATTTGTGGAAACAATTTTTGGTTTTCTCTCCTGATGAGCCTTATTTTGAACTATGCCTCTGTGGCTTAGTGGAGTGTCTGCTCCTTCAGTGGATATCTAGATGTGTGTATTGGGTGGGATCACAGAGCTCTGGTCAGTGCTCAAAGGCAGAGCAACAGACAAGGGTGATACCCATGTTGGGTGTAGTAGATCTCCTTTATTGTCAACAAGGGGAGGATATGATCATGCCTATTGGTGTAATGACAACCTCATCTCCTCTCTTGCAAAGGGTGCAATGCCCATAGTGCAACCCCCACCCTGCAGGTGCATGAACTGCACAAAGTATCTGCCCAGTTCTCAGTGTGAGCACAGGACTCTCACCCACCCCAGGCAGTCAGGGTACTCTGAGCCTCTGAAGCCAGAGTTCCAGCTACAACCCCAACCGTTCGTACAGTCATGAATTCCTACAGTCACAGAGGGCAAGGATCCAGTCTCAGCCCCATGAGGCTATCCCATTCATGGAGAAAAGATGTTCTCAGAGCCAACTATTTGTGGTTGCTCCACGTTTACAGTTTGAGTCCCAATGCCTGTGTTAGTTGGAGGGTATAGGAGCACCCCTGGTAAAATACCTTGGTCATGTACACACAAGGGCCACTACAGCTTCCACTGGTGTCCAGATGGTACCTTCTACCTGCCAGACACCAGGCACCCTTCTGGGGAGATGGGGAGAAAAAATGTGCTTTTCCTTCACTACATACAGTGAGTAGTACCCTGCTCCCTGCTAGCATTTCAGGTGGGACTCAAAGTCAGTTTGATCCACAAGATTCTTCCTCAGGCAATGTCACCAGTGACATAGGCTGCCACAGTCTGCTCTCTCCTTGCTCTCAGAAGTTGACATCTCCTCCAGCACCTGGCTACAGAGTCGCAGACAACAGCAGAGGATGGCCAAAGTCCTTGGGCCCCAGCACCCACATGGGAGACCCAGAGGAGACTCCTGGCTCCTGGTTTGGCCTGGCCCAGTCCCAGCCATTGCAACCATTAGAGGAGTGAACCAGCAGATAGAAGATCTCTCTCTCTCTCTCTCTCTGTCTCCCCCCTGACTTTCAAATACAGAGATGCATAAAGTTAGGCTTTGTAGACCACACAATCTATTGTAACTGTTCAATTCTAGCACCATGGAACAAAAGCATATACACTTTGTAAATAAATGTATATATTTGTGTCTCATGAGAATTTATAGACAATTTTGAATTTTATATAATTTTCACATATTTCGTAATTATTTATCATTTTTTGAAATATCTTTAAATTTTTTCTTGTTTCTTTGTATTTGTTTGAAATGCAGAGAGACAAAGAAAAGAGATTGACAGAAGACAGATAGAGATCTTCCATTCACTTCACTCACCAAATGCCTACAACAGCAAGGTCTAGGCCAGGTCAAAGTCAGGAGCCTGGAATTCCATCCAAGTCTCCCACATGTGTGGCAGGGATTCAAGTACTTGATCCATCACTTTCTGCCTCCCAGGCTGCACATTATGAGAAAATGGGAATCAGAAGCAGAACCCGAGGTCAAATCCCAGTACTCAGAGTTGGGATGTGGGTCTCCCAAGCAGCATTTTAACTGCTGTACCAAATGCCCACCCCACAAAATGTTATTTTTTCAATTATTTTTCAATTCTTTAAAATGTAAAAGCTATTCTTGGGTTGGGAGTCACACAAAAACATATGATGTGCCAGATTTGCCCACAGGACTTAGCTTGCAAATTCTTACTCTGGATTTTCAAAATTTTCCCCTATGGATATGTGATATATGGTCATCTTCGCAAATCATGATGCAAAATACAACACAGTAATGTATCACTTAACAATGAAATATGTTCTCAGAATTTATCATCAGGTGGTTTCATCATTGTGCAGACAACATACAGTGTACTTACACAAATCTATACAACATAGCCTACTATACCAGCCTATAAAGGAACCACCACCAAACATTTTATGTGTTTTTGGCAAAAACATTGTTAATCCCCTTGGTATCTGTAATTATGTTGCTTTTACACATTTCTAATTTCTAGTTTTTCTAGTTTTTTCTTGCTTATTTTCCTTAATTACAATTTTAGAGATTTATTAGATTTAAATTTATCCTTTGTTATTTTTGTTTTATATTTAATAGATCTCAACATTTATCTCTAATTATTCCCTTCTCCCAAGTATTTTGGTTCATATTATTGACCGCTTTACCTATGTAAAGATGAATATCATGTTTTTGCTTTACTAAGGAAAATAGTTAGTAATAAAACTTTCTTCTAAATATAGTTTCTCATGGGTTGGATTGTGTTCACCAACACAAGACATTAAGTTCTAACTTCTGGTGGTTGTGACTGTGACTGTATTTGGAAATAGTGTCTTTGCAGATGTCATAAAGTTAAGATGAGGTTATCATTCAATATGATTCGTGTCACATAAGAAAAGGAGAAAAGACACAAATGTAAAGGGGAGATGACTATGTGAAAAGGAAATTGAAATCACACTGCCACAGCCAAAGGAAGTATGGATCTCACAGAAGCTTAAATGGACAAGGTAGGTTCCTCCCCTAGAGGCCAACACCTTCATGTTGGAAGACTTCTGGCCTCCAGAACTGTGAGAGAAAAAAAATCTTGCTTTTTTAAACTTTCTGGTTTGTGATATTTTATTGTGGTAGCCCTAGAAAACTCAATCATATTCCTTTAAAATTAAATGGCAAATGATCAATCTCTTCTATAGTGTCTTCTAAATGGGCCGCAATTTCTCTTTTATTTGATTTGATCCAATATTTACCTAAGAATATGCTTCTTAATATTCTAAGTAATTAAGATTCTTTGGTAGTATTTTCTTCTTTTTCAGTACATTAAGTCATAACTTAAAAAGGTAAACTATAAAATCGCTACACTTTTTATTTGTAGATATTTTCTTCATCTTTGAATTTATAAATTACTTTCAGAAATATATGACTAATACATATACACATCATATGCATTTGTGTAAATTGTGTTAATAAATGCTTATGTTCTTAAGTAGGTTTTGTCAAACATACCTATACAATTCTGAGTATTGAGGTCTTCCACCATTATTACGGAAATCTTCCTAATACTCCTTAACATTTTTCTTTTATGTTTAGTAGTTCTGATTTTTTTTAATATTACTGTACTTCAAAAAGTTTGTGGAAAATGGAATTAAGACATATTTTGATGCCCAAAAGTTTTATTCCATGCATGTTTTTTTTTGTAATGCATATTTTCTATGGACATTTTGAAGACTCATTGTATAAAAATATATAACTTTTGGTTGGCACTGCGGCTCAATAGGCTAATCCTCCGCCTGCGGTGCCGGCACACCGGGTTCTAGTCCCGGTCAGGGCGCCGGATTCTGTCCCGGTTGCCCTTCTTCCAGGCCAGCTCTCTGCTGTGGCCCGGGAGTGCAGTGGAGGATGGCCCAAGTGCTTGGGCCCTGCACCCCATGGGAGACCAGGAGAAGCACCTGGCTCCTGGCTTTGGATCAGCACGGTGCGCTGGCCACAGCACACCAGCCACGGCAGCCATTGGAGGGTGAACTAATGGCAAAAGGAAGACCTTTCTCTCTCTCTCTCTCTCTCTCTCTCTCTCTGTCCACTCTGCCTGTCAAAAATAAAATAAAATAAAAATAATATATATATAACTTCTACATTTCTCTACAAATCACACATATTTTTCATTACATAGAGCACCTACTATTCTCATACTGGATTTCATGACTCTGTCTCCTGAACATTTTGTGTTTTCTCTGTTATCCATATCTTTACATTTCTGTTCAGCACTTTGAAAATTTTTCTATTTGCTTTTCCATACCAGCAATTTCTTCAAAGGATGTCTACTCCTTGACACTTCAGGTGACATGGAGGCCTGGTGCACACACATACACACACACACACTCACACACACACAAGACCACCAAAATTCTTTCCAGAGTCCACAGATCTCTTTGGCTCAAGCTTGTCCCTGTGTCCATATTGTACAATCCCCACCTCAAGGCTCTCTGTCACTAGTACTCAGACATTCATCCAGCCCACACACCATTCTCTCCAATTGTACTCCCAGAGTCTATGACCTCATTTCCACCCAGCAATCTTAGACCCCAAAGACTTGTTTCAAAGAAACATACTTTAGAGTTGATTGATACTGAATAAAAAGTTTCAGAATTTCAGAGTTAGAGTCCTGTTGCTATCTTTTCAGAACCCTACTCTAGCATCAGTATTATTATCCAACTCCACATCCTATTGAACCTGTTTCTTCCACCACAAGGCAACAAGTCCTACTAAAAATTAAAACTACTACTTGAACAGTACTCTATATTTTGTGTGGCTGTGTGGGTGTAGTCTGTTGAAATCTTTACTTAGTATGTACTGAGTTGATATTCTGTATATAAAGATAATTGAAAATGAATCTTGATGAAGAATGGGAAAGGAGAGGGAGTGGGAGATGGGATGATTGCAGGTGGGAGGGAGGTCATGGGGGAAAAAGCCACAACAATTCAAAAGTTGTAATTTGTAAATTTATACTTATTAAATAAAAAAGATAATTGGTTTTGGAGTCAGAGGTATATAATCTTATTTATCCCTGAAGAGTACAACTTCATACATGCTATATAATCAACATTTTTGAGTCCCAATTCCTTATTTATAAAATGATACTAATTGTGTAAATGAAATTATGTATTTAGAGCACTTTTTCAAGTCTGTAGCACATGATAAGCCTGTGACTATAAACTGGATTAAAATTATGTCTTTGAGAAAACTGATGAAAGGAAGAGAGGGGAGGAAGGGAAGGAGATTGGGGGAAGGGAGAGGGAAGGAAGTAAGGAAGTGTGATTGTTTTCTTGGAATTGTACATATAGAATGTATGAAATCTGTTTCTTTTCCATTGATTTAAAAGCTTATCCTTTAGAAACCAAAAATTCCATAATTGCTGAGAGTTTTGGGGTATATAAGAAGACTTTCTTTATTATGTAGGATTATATATTGACATGGTTTTTGAAGGAAATTTGGCATTTCCTGGCAAAGTATAAAATATACATACCCTTTTCTGCCCTCTCTGTAACTTTGCCTTTCAAATAAATAAATAATATAAAATCTTTTAAATAAGTGATAAATACAAGAAATTGGAAAGGCACCAAATAGATGAGCTTTCAATTCACCTCAAGGATCTAGAAAACCTACAGCAAACCAGACCCAAATCTAGTAGGAGAAGAGAAATAATTAAAATCAGAGAAGAAATCAACAGGATTGAATCAAGAAAAACATTACAAAAAATCAGCCAAACGAGGAGCTGGTTTTTTGAAAAAATAAACAAAATTGACACCCCATTGGCCCAACTAACTAAAAAAAGAAGAGAAAAGACCCAAATCAATAAAATCAGAGATGAAAAAGGAAATGTAACAACAGACACCACAGAAATAAAAAGAATCATCAGAAATTACTACAAGGACTTGTATGCCAGCAAACAGGGAAACCTATCAGAAATGGATAGATTCCTGGACACATGCAACCTACCTAAATTGAACCAGGAAGACACAGAAAACCTAAACAGACCCATAACTGAGACAGAAATTGAAACAGTAATAAAGGCCCTCCCAACAAAGAAAAGCCCAGGACCAGATGGATTCACTGTTGAATTCTACCAGACGTTTAAAGAAGAACTGACTCCAATCCTTCTCAAACTATTCAGAACAATTGAAGAAGAGGGAATCCTCCCAAATTCTTTCTATGAAGCCAGCATCACCTTAATTCCTAAGCCGGAAAAAGATGCAGCACTGAAAGAGAATTACAGACCAATATCCCTGATGAACATAGATGCAAAAATCCTCAATAAAATTCTCGCCAATACAATGCAACAACACATCAGAAAGATCATCCACCCAGACAAAGTGGGATTTATCCCTGGTATGCAGGGATGGTTTAATGTGTGCAAAACAATCAATGTGATACACCACATTAACAGACTGCAGAAGAAAAACCATATGATTATCTCAATAGATGCCGAGAAAGCATTTGATAAAATACAACACCCGTTCATGATGAAAACTCTAAGCAAACTGGGTTTGGAAGGAACATTCCTCAATACAATCAAAGCAATCAATGAAAAACCCACAGCCAACATCCTATTGAATGGGGAAAAGTTGGAAGCATTTCCACTGAGATCTGGGACCAGACAGGGATGTCCACTCTCACCACTGCTATTCAATATAGTTCTGGAGGTTCTAGCCAGAGCTATTAGGCAAGAAAAAGAAATTAAAGGGATACAAATTGGGAAGGAAGAACTCAAACTATCCCTCTTTGCAGATGACATGATTCTTTATTTAGGGGACCCAAAGAACTCTACTAAGAGACTATTGGAACTCATAGAAGAGTTTGGCAAAGTAGCAGGGTATAAAATCAATGCACAAAAATCAACAGCCTTTGTATACACAGACAATGCCATGGCTGAGGAAGAACTTCTAAGATCAATCCCATTCACAATAGCTACAAAAACAATCAAATACCTTGGAATAAACTTAACCAAGGACGTTAAAGATCTCTACGATGAAAATTACAAAACCTTAAAGAAAGAAATAGAAGAGGATACCAAGAAATGGAAAAATCTTCCATGCTCATGGATTGGAAGAATCAATATCATCAAAATGTCCATTCTCCCAAAAGCAATTTATAAATTCAATGCAATACCAATCAAGATACCGAAGACCTTCTTCTCAGATCTGGAAAAATTGGTGCTGAAATTTATATGGAGGCACAAGAGACCTCGAATAGCTAAAGCAATCTTGTACAACAAAAACAAAGCCGGAGGCATCACAATACCAGATTTCAGGACATACTACAGGGCAGTTGTAATCAAAACAGCATGGTACTGGTACAGAAACAGATGGATAGACCAATGGAACAGAATAGAAACACCAGAAATCAACCCAAACATCTACAGCCAACTTATATTTGATCAAGGATCTAAAACTAATTCCTGGAGCAAGGACAGTCTATTCAATAAATGGTGCTGGGAAAATTGGATTTCCACGTGCAGAATCATGAAGCAAGACCCCTACCCTACACCTTACACAAAAATCCACTCAACATGGATTAAAGACCTAAATCTACGACCTGACACCATCAAGTTATTAGAGAACATTGGAGAAACCCTTCAAGATATTGGCACAGGCAAAGAGTTTCTGGAAAAGACCCGGGAGGCACAGGCAGTCAAAGCCAAAATTAACTATTGGGATTGCATCAAATTGAGAAGTTTCTGTACTGCAAAAGAAACAGTCAGGAGAGTGAAGAGACAACCGACAGAATGGGAAAAAATATTTGCAAACTATGCAACAGATAAAGGGTTAATAACCAGAATCTACAAAGAGATCAAGAAACTCCACAAAAACAAAACCAACAACCCACTTAAGAGATGGGCCAAGGACCTCAATAGACATTTTTCAAAAGAGGAAATCCAAATGGCCAACAGGCACATGAAAAAATGTTCAAGGTCATTAGCAATCAGGGAAATGCAAATCAAAACCACAATGAGGTTCCACCTCACCCCGGTTAGAATGGCTCACATTCAGAAATCTACCAACAACAGATGCTGGCGAGGATGTGGGGAAAAAGGGACACTAACCCACTGTTGGTGGGAATGCAAACTGGTCAAGCCACTATGGAAGTCAGTCTGGAGATTGCTCAGAAATCTGAAGATAACCCTACCGTTCGACCCAGCCATCCCACTCCTTGGAATTTACCCAAAGGAATTTAAATTGGCAAACAAAAAAGTGGTCTGCACCCTAATGTTTATTGCAGCTCAATTCACAATAGCTAAGACCTGGAACCGACCTAAATGCCCATCAACGGTAGACTGGATAAAGAAATTATGGGATATGTACTCTTTAGAATACTATACCGCAGTAAGAAACAACGAAATCCAGTCATTTGCAACAAAATGGAGGAATCTGGAACACATCATGCTGAGTGAAATAAGCCAGTCCCAAAGGGACAAATACCATATGTTCTCCCTAATTGGTGACAACTGACTGAACACCAAAAAGGAAACCTGTTGAAGTGGAATGGACACTATGGGAAACGGTGACTTGATCAGCATAGCCCTGACTGTTAATGAACAACTTAATACGTTATCCCTCTTAGTAGTTTTTTTGTCTGTTCTACTTAATATGACTGGTTTAATTCTGTAATTAATACACAGTTATTCTTAAGTGTTGAAATTTAACTGAAATGTGATCCCTGTTAAACATAAGAGTAGGAATAAGAGAGGGAAGAGATACATAATTTGGGACATGCTCAAGCTGACTTGCCCCAAATGGTAGAGTTAGAAACATACCAGGGGACTCCAATTTAATCCCATCAAGGTGGCATGTACCAATGCCATCTCACTAGTCCAAGTGATCAATTTCAGTTCACAATTGATCATAATGAAAGGACTAAGAGTCAAAGGGAGCACATAAACAAGTCTAGTACCTGCTAACACCAACCGATAGAATAAATAAAGGGGAGAGTGATCCAACATGGGAAGTGAGATACTCAGCAGACTCATAGAATGGCAGATGTCCTAAATAGCACTCTGGCCTCAGAATCAGCCCTAATGGCATTCGGATCTGGCTGAAAAGCCCATTAGAGTATTTCAGGCATGGAAAGCCAAGACACTCTGGCAAAAAAAAAAAAAAAAAAAAAAAAAAAACCTAAATGAAAGATCTCTGTGAGTGAGATCCCAGTGGAAAGACCAGGTCTTCAAAGAAGGAGGTACCTTTCTCTGAAGGGAGGAGAGAACCTCCACTTTGACTATGAGCTTGTCTAAACAAGATAAGAGTCGGAGAACTCAGAGGGCTTCCATAGCCTTGGAAACTCATGACTGGAGCATAGGGAGATTACTGATGCCATAGACAGGAGTGTCAATTGGTAAAGTCAACAACAGGAGTCACTGTGCACTTACTCCTCATGTAAGATCTCTGTCCTTAATGTGCTGTGCATTGAGATTTAATGCTATAACGAGTACTCAAACAATATATTTCACTTTGTGTTTCTATGGGGGTGCAAACTGTTGAAATCTTTACTTAATGCATACTAAACTGATCCTCTGTAAAAAAAAAAAAAAAAAAAAAAGAAAAGAAAAGAAAAGAAAAGAAAAGAAAAGAAATTATCAACTCCCAACTTGACTCTCACTGGGATTAAACATGACAATAGGTCTGATCTGATTTCATCATCGTTTAAAAAAAATCATCTATTATTTTTCACTTTATGTTTCTGTGTGGGAGCAAACTGTTGAAATCCTTACTTAATGTATACTAAGCTGATCTTCTGTATATTAAGATAATCGAAAATGAATCTTGATGTGAATGGAAGGGGAGAGGGAGTGGGAAAGGGGAGGGTTGTGGGTGGGAAGGACGGTATGGGGGGGAAGCCATTGTAAAAAAAAATAAATAAATAAATAAAATAAAATAAAAATAAATAAATAAGTGATAAATAAATCTTTTAAAAATCATAAAAGTTGGGGCCGGCACTGTGGCATAGCGGGTAAAGCCTGCAGTGCCTGCATCCCATACAGGCACCGGTTTGAGTCCCAGCTGCTCCACTTCCAATCCAGCTCTCTGCTATGGCCTAGGGAAGCAGTAGAAGATGGCCCAAGTCCTTGGGCCCCTGCACCCACGTGGGAGACCTGGAAGAAGCTCTGAGCTCCTAGCTTTGGATTGGCGCAACTCCGGCCATTGCGGCCAGTTGGGGAGTGAATCAGTGGATGGAAGACCTCTCTCTTTCTGCCTCTCCTTCTTACTCTGTAGAACTCTTTCAAATAAATAAATCTTTTAAAAAATGTTAAATTGATGTTGTTTTATAAATATATATGTATATATATATATATATTAGTCCCTTTTCTTTGTAATTTCATTTTTAAGAAAAGATGCTTAACCAGTTGGTTTTTCTCTTGGTTTGACATTTCAGCAATAACTTCTTCTAAGTCACTGGGCTTCATCATTGTTCTTACTCAGTTCATCCTCCTAAAGTATCTAAATTAATGGCCAATATTTTAGGTATCTTGAGGGGTGCAACTATGCCATATAAATTATGAAAACTAAATGTTACAAAGGGTGAGTCACCTCTGACCTTGGATGTTTATTTAGAAGCCATGCTAAACGGGAATATTCAGAAATCAGCTATGGCAACAAAGCAGAAGGCATTTAGGACATAATTACCCTTTTAAAGATGATCTTGTAATTGAATGTCTAATTTTGCCTGAATGTAGATTAATTCTCTGCTGAGATCTCTAAGAAAAAGCATTATCCCCAGAGTTTTACAGGAAAAGCCAAAAGACTGTTTAATTGCTACAAATTATATGAAAAGATTTTATCATATGAAAGGGGGAAACATGTGGCAATTCTTTTTAAGATCATTAAAGTGAAAGCTACCTCCACATAAGGCTCCCTAAAATCCATACAGTGGAGAATGTCATCAGTAGTACATTTGTGGAATATCCAACTTTCACTCTCTCTTTTACCCCAACCTGTACCTCTCACAATAGACAATGAAAATATGTTACTTTGTATATGAAATTCTGGGCAGATTGCTCTCTATGTTGTGCTAGCAACCTGAGAATTCATTGAGTGGAGCTTAGTTGACATGTTTAATCTCCTGCAGTTGGTAAGTGATAGATCCAAGTCTCAAAGCAGGCTTTCTAAGGCTTCTGACTCCCAGCCCACTTTTCTATAAGGAGAAAACAAAGCAAACCAAGCCCTTTGTAGAAATACCAAAGTTGTTTAAAAAAAAAGTGGCAAATTTGGGGGCAAAAAATCCCTTTCAAAGGCACAGAAACAGCCAAAACCATTTAAATGCACATCTTCATGAATCCACAATACATAAAACTGTGTTTTTACTATGTTAAAGACACTATAATAGTGGCGATTAAAAATGGGAAAGAGTAGAACTTTCCTTCAAAGTGTTTTCAGTGTTAAACTGGGAAAACAAGTCTCTTATTGATTTATGTTGCTGTCATTGGCCTTGAAAAGAACTATGTGTGGGACAAAGCACAACAGTGTTCCAAAGACATAAATAAGTAGTAACTACCCAAGTGAAAAAGGAGAGAAACAAATTAACTGGAGAAATATTTGTGTGTGCGTGTGTTCACTGGAGCCCACTTCCTTCCTTATGTGTGGACACACACACATTTGCTAGCTGTTTTGCTACTAAAACTGAATAGAAGGAGCAATTACGTAGGGACGTCATTTCAATGGCATCCGTGAGAGACCAATTGGAGAATTCTCTAGGCAGTGCTACCCAGAATGTAGCTGTGCCTCTGCAGCATTTGATGGCGCGGTTAGAACTTGACGCCATCAAGCCTTCCTGTGTTTCAGTAAAATGGGTCACTCATGATTCTTCAAATTATCCACGCAAACCTTCAGAAGAACGTCTATACCTGACGCTGAAAAAACTACCAAAGGAAAATCATGTGGAAGAAGAAATTCATAGATTCCTTCTTCTTCATTTTCTTAACGTATAATTTGAATTGTTGGAAGAGGTGACAAATAAAGGACTGAAAAAGTAAGCGACAAGCATGACAGACCACTGGGAGGCATCAGTTTGGAGATGGCTCGGTACATTCACAGAGAAGACATGGAATATAAAGGTAAGCGGTATTGGTCCTAAAAATAAATGCAGGGCCTGTTATGAAAACACAGCTGAGCATTAATGTTAAAAGTGCTGAAAACAGGTGGCACATCCACACCATGGGATATTGCTCAGCAACAAAAAGGGCAGAACTATGATGCGAGATGTTAAGAGAATGCATGTGTTAATCAGCTTGATTCTGGTAATTCAGAATGTAGAAAAACATCATATTGTGTACCTTAAATTTTTGCTGATTGTACCCCAACAAAGCTGAGAGAAAAAGCAGAATTCTTTCCACACACAAGGAAGTGTAAATTGCTTGAATTAAATTTATAGAAATGAAGAACAGAATAGTGGTTGCTTAGAGTGGCAGTTATGATGCCATTTAGGACCCCCACATCCCATATCAAAGTCCTGGGTTCAGGCCCCAGCTCTTCTCCTGATTTAAACTTCTTGATGATGTACACTCTGGAGGGCAGCAGATGGTGGCTCAAACGTGGGTCCCTGCCACCCATGTAGCAGACTTGGCTTCAGTTTCTGGCTCCTGCGTTCAAACTGGCCCAGCCCTGAATATTGAGGGCATCTGGGAGATGAACCAACAGATGAGAGTTCTCTGTGCATCTCTGTTCCTCTCTGTCTCTCAAATATGATTAATTAGTTAATTAATTAATTAATTATTAATTTGTTTTTAAAAAACAGAATAGCAGTTGTCAACAATTAAGAGGAGAGGGTGGAGAAAAGAGATAAATGGCTGGATGTGGCATCAAAAGGGTGACGTGAGGGTCTGTGTGGAGATGGACGTTCTGTGTTATGATTGTATCAGTTTCAAGATATTGTTTATCATATTGTGCCATCATTTTGCAAGATATTACAACTGAGGTAGTAGCATTCAGATACAGGGTACACAGAATCTCTATATTACTTCTTACAATTGCATATGAGTCAACAATAGTCTCAGAATAAGAAATATAACTTAAAATGTAAAGTCCCAAAAAATAACTAGCTAATAGAACCAAAAGTGGTTGATTCTTGGAAGCAGATGTCAAGTAGATGCAGAAAAATGGAAAAATTGAGTTTTGGTTTTCATTGAAAGCCTATAGAATCAGGTAAACTTGTTGACGTGTGTGATAAAACTAATTTTTAAAAGTAATGAGAGATGTTATTGTGATGAAAAAGACTCAAATGGAATGGATTTATAAGGTCTTATCTTTTTGTCTTTAAACGACTTTATTGATGTTAGACTGACATACAAAAATACACATATTTAATGTATAGACTTACATTTGGGGATAAGAATACAGCCGTGAAACCATCACCACTGCCTATGCCGTAACACATCCATAGCCTCCAAAGTTTCCTTCTGCCTTAATAATATTGCTATTTTTGCAAGAATGCTTAACATACAATCCACTCTCTTAGCAATGGTATTATTATCTGTATATACTGTACAATAGGTTATCATGGCTTACTCAATTTGCTTGTATCAATTGTGTTCCTTTGGCTAATACTTCTTCATTTTCCCTTCCCCCAGTCCTTGGCAACCACCATTCTACTCTGCTTCTACAAATTTGCTATTTTTTTTTGTTTTTCTGATAAGTGGTATTGTGTAGTATTTGTCCTTCTCAGGTTTATTTCACTTTGCATAATTCCTTCCAAGTTTCTATGTCATAGCAAAAGGCAGGAAAAATAATGTTAACAAAAATGGAGTACTTTTTAATTGCCAACCATTATCTTCAGCATTTTACATACACATTCTCACTGAATCTTCAAGAAAATATATGAATGAAGTGCTTTTCTGCTATCTCACTCATGTATACCTGAGGCTCAAAGAATTTGAGTAGCTTCCATAAAGTCACATAACTAGTAAGTAGAATAATCTCACCAGGCATTGGGACTTTAGGGCTCATACCACTTTCTTCTTAATTTTTTTAAAATTTGTTTTGATTATTTTGGAGAGAGAGAGAGAGACCATTCACAGTCCACTGGTCACTCCTTCAAATGTCTGCAACATCCAGGACTGAACCAGGTTAAAGGCAAATCCGTAACTCAATTCACATTCCCCACATGGGTGACAGACACCTAAGTACTTGAGCCAGGTTACATATCAGCAGGAAGCTGCAAATAGAAGCAGAGCTGGGACTTGAACCCACACACTGTGATATGGGATACAGACATCATAAGCTGAGTCTTAACTACTAACCAAATGCCTGACCCAGGGCTCATATTTTAATTTTCTTTTTATTAATATAAAGAGAACAATTTCAGGTATTTCATAGATACAATTATAAGATAAACTTGAGGAGGGAACTATTACCCGTCAAGCCTTCTTAGCATCCAGACCTACAAAAGAGATGAATCTGGGGCTTGAGCCATAGAATCAAACAGATCTAGTTTTGAGACCAAGTTCACATGTGTGGTTGTGTGACCTTGGATGAGTGACTGAACCAGTCCAAGCTTCTGCTTCTTCAGCTACAATGGAGGAATAAAACCACCATCCACCTCAGGGAATGGTTGCAAGAATCAAATGAGATAACTTTTAGTGAGTGCTCAGCACAGGTCCTGAGACATAGCTCTCAATAAGGGATAACCATGATTTCTGTAATCATTCTGATTATCACAATTTCAGGCAGGGCACTTCAATCCATACCAGAGGCTGTTGAACTTTCCTTGGAGATCACTCTGAACTTTGTTTCCCCTCTGCTGAGTGAGGAGGAAGGGCTGGCCTTCCTAAGTGACATTAGTCAGTAAACCAACAGAGATTGGGTGATTGCTGAATGTCTCTCTTTTGCTATCCAAGAGACTCAGAAGGAAAAATTCTACCTGGCTAAGTAGTTACTGTATTTTACCATGTGTTATTGTGGTGCTGGTGGTGATTTTTAATTAAATATTTCAAATATACACAAAAGGCAAAGATTTATAACCCTCAAGTTCCCATCTCCCAGCTTTAAATGATATGAGCGTGTTTTCGTATTTGCTTCATATCCTTTTTTTTTTTTTTTTTTTTTTTTTGACAGGCAGAGTTAGACAGTGAGAGAGAGAAACAGAAAGAAAGGTCTTCCTTCCATTGGTTCATGCCCCAAATGGTGGCTACAGCTGGCGTGCTGCACCAATCCAAAGCCAGGAGCCAGGTGCTTCCTCTTGGTCTCCCATGCGGGCACAGGGGCCCAAGCACTTGGGCCATCCTCCACTGCCTTCCGGGGCCACAGCAGAGAGCTGGACTGGAAGAGGAGCAACTGGGACTAGAACCTGGTGCCCAAATGGGATGCCAGCGCCGCAGGTGGAGGATTAACCAAGTGAGCCACCACGCCAGCCCCCATATCTTCCTTTTAAGAAACTAAGCATTCCAAAACAGTTGAAGACCACAGCTGTCCCCATCTCTCTCATTTTTCTGTCTCTATCTCCATCACCCTCACTCCTTCAGTTCTCAAGTGTCAACTTTTAAAAGCAGCTCTGAATGAGTTTAGCTTTCCTAGTTATGGATCAAACACCTCACCTCCCAGTCTTTTATTTTTTAATTTTTTTATTTTTTTATCTTTTTTGACAGGCAGAGTTAGACAGTGAGAGAGAGAGAGACAGAGAGAAAGGTTTTCCTTCCGTCGGTTCACCCCCAAAATGGCCACTACGGCTGGAGCTGCGCCAACCCGAAGCCAAGAGCCAGGTGCTTCCTCCTGGTCTCCCATGCGGGTGCAGGGCCCAAGGACCTGGGCCATCCTCCACTGCACTCCCGGGTCACAGCAAAGAGCTGGCCTGGAAAAGGAGCAACTGGGACAGAATCCAGCGCCCCGGTCACCTGGTCTTAACTATGTCCATCAACCAGCTAGTCTTTTTTGGGGCGTCTGCTCAAGATGAAGCATGAGACATAATTCTAACATCACCATTTTAATAAAAACTTGCCATAAAAGTGTGATGACAGAGGCAGACATTGTGGTGCAGAGGGTTAAGCTGCTACTTGGTACTCCCACATACGCTATTGGAGTGTGGGTTCAAGTCCCATCGGCTCTGCTTCTGCTCCAGTTTCTGCCAATGCACCTGGGAGGCAGCTCATGATAATCCAAGTACTTGGGTTCCTACATGGAGTCCCTAGAACCCGGCTTCGGGCAGGCTGGGATCAAGGTAGTGTAAAGTATTGCTGAGGGATTCTGTTGAGTCTCCAGATCAAGTGATGCTGGGGTTAGCTTCCTAGTTAACAGAAATGTACATTCTGTTCTTTATCTTTGTATTTTAAAATATTCCAAACAAGACACCAAAGTATAAAGAATCAAGGAGCACACATCATTTTAACACTTTTCCATATTTGTTTCATGTGTAAACATTATACACACACACACACAAATAAATTCCAATTTGTTTGAATTTAATTTCTGATTTGAATAATATCAAAAAATCCAGTAATGAACAATACAGGATATAACAGCAGGTGGGAAAACTAAGAAAAGAGAAGTTAGATACTCAGGAATACTGAGTTTTTAAAATAGTGGGTCTGGAGTCAGAGAAATCTGAGTTGGAATCCAAATTTTTAACCACTGCTGCCCAATTCAGAAAGTGAACCATCTTTTTTTTTTTTTTTTTTTTTTTTTGACAGGCAGAGTGGACAGTGAGAGAGAGACAGAGAGAAAGGTCTTCCTTTGCCGTTGGTTCACCCTCCAATGGCCGCCGCGGCCAGCGCGCTGCGGCCGGCGCACCACGCTGATCCGATGGCAGGAGCCAGGAGCCAGGTGCTTTTCCTGGTCCCCAATGGGGTGCAGGGCCCAAGCACCTGGGCCATCCTCCACTACACTCCCTGGCCATAGCAGAGAGCTGGCCTGGAAGAGGGGCAACCGGGACAGAATCCGGCACCCCGACCGGGACTAGAACCCGGTGTGCCGGCGCCGCAAGGCAGAGGATTAGCCTAGTGAGCCGCGGCGCCAGCCAGAAAGTGAACCATCTTAGGAATTCATGATAACAGAGAAAATGTGAGCCAGACTTATTATAGAAAAACGCAATTCATAAAGGGTAGGTATTGTGACTTTCACTTGACTTTAAAGGACAGGAAGCATAAATGGTAGATACAGAAATGGAAGGAGAATTCCAGAGAGGGAAAAGATGAGCAAAGGCAATAAATCAACAACAGCACTGCATTTGGAGGGAATGAATAAAGACTTTATGCTGTTCTTTTTAATTGTAAAAAAAAAAAAAAAGAAACTATAAGATTTGATATGCACCATGATACCCTAATTCCAGGAAGAGAATAAGTTTAGCCAAATTCCTGATCACATTTGAAAAGGAGGCCAAATTACCTTCTCTTCCAATCTCCCAGTTCCTCTGACCACCCAGAATTGAGGAGCATATCTTGGAAACTGGCTAATGATTAACATCTTTAGGGATCTGTGAGTTGGGTTCAAAACACAAATCTGCGGGGTTATATGACCTTAGGTGAGTTATTCAATACCACTGAAGCTGTTTCCCCATCTGTAAAATGGGGTCAAGGATTTCTAACTCACAGCATAATGTCACAGTTTAAATTAGGTCATGTACATGGGTACTTGGCAGAGTGCCCAGCATAACATAACTTCCCAATAGATAAAACTATCAGGGATACTATGCATGGCAGAATCAAGCTGCTCCTTGGTTCAAAGATCAGACCCCTTGGCTATACCATCGAAGCTATATGCCCTCTACCCCACAAGATGGGGAAAAGAGCTACCATTGCCAGTGGCAATCATCTGCTGCCTTCTCATTTCAAGATAGCCAGAGTAATTTTTCAACTGTTGAAATTATGAAGAATATGTTCAGTCTGCCGATAATTTGATTCTAATTAGAATTTCCATCCACAATGCTGGAACTGCAAGGGGGTGAGGGGAAACAGAAATGAAACAGCAATTAACCTTTGGTGCTGAGCTGATGTGTGCCTACCCCATGTTGGTCAGTTGCCATAGAGATTATATCTCTGTGATCTGAAGATGTAACCAAAGCCACCTGGAGCCTCTGAACTGGCCTCTTCTCAGTGTGACTTTGGGATAATTAAAAATCTGCTAAAAGAGCATTGAAAGTTGATCTGAAACATTAATCCAAAGCAGGCTTTGACTGGAGATGGAAGAGAAGGTGAAGAAGGCAAGGAGAATGCGGAATCCTATCTATTATATATCTATCCATATCTATATCTCTGTATAGATAGATGTTATATATTTAACAGCACACACTGATTTGCTGACTTTGAAAGACAAACCCAGTCTCTTTTATTCTCAACTTTCCAAAGTCTGACTGTAGCTTAGGAGAGCTGGTATGATGAGAAGGAAATGAGGTGTGTGAAAAGTGTGTACCTATTAGGAGAGGACCTTTCAGCTTTGCAGGTAAGTTAACAGGGGGAAGGAGTTAGCTGCAGTGAGCTTGCTATTACAGTCTCTAGCAAAGAGAGTGAGCACAAGGCAGCCAACCAGTCAGTGATGGCATGCAGTTGCTAGGACAGTTCCTGCCAGGAATAGCATGGGAATAGCTGTCTGGACCATGACATCCAGTGTGGAAGAACTCGGGACCAAGAAGCCCAGTCACTGAAATGGTATCTTTCTTCAAGAATACATTATCCATTTGCCCAGTGAATGACTTCATAACCAGGTCAAACTTGGTCTACACCCACCTCTGTTCTCCAGCTAGATCCTGATCCCTTTCATTCCTTTTGACCTAACACTGACAACATCAAGGTCAGACAGATAGTTAAGTTACTTCTCCCTCTAAACCTAAGAGCTTTTAATTACCCAAGACAGTGATAATCACTATTAAGGAACAAAATAGTGTCTGACTTAAGTGGATTCTAATTAAAACTTGAGTAGGATTTCCAAAATAAGGGACTTTGAAAGTTTTTTTTTATACATAAGATTTATGATATTAGTTTAGCAGGCACACTCCACAGGGATCCTTTTTAAATGCTACCCCCAGCCACACCTCTCTGACCACCATCTCCACAGTAGCCCCCGTCATTCTTGACCACTTCCAACCTGTTATGAATGGGTTCTTTGTATAACTTTCTGTTTTCTATAGTAAGATTGTTGACTTGTGTGCTAATATTTACTGTCAGCTTCGTAAGCAAGAGGAACACAGTCCCCTACATGTAACTGTATTTCCAGTGCTTAAAACAGTGCAAGGATAGAGAAAATATTTAACAGGCGTTTGTTGATCGAATAAGTGACTGTTATCACAGGCTTAACTGGTGTGTGTGCAGCTTACTTCTAGCCAATTTTCTTTCTACCCTTTCTTTCTTTCTCTTGAAAGTACTTCAGAATGTGTGAGTGGGACAGAATTATCAAACTATTAATTATGTCTTCCAAAAACATTCATAGAATGTTTATCACATGTGAGTCACAGTGCTAGATGCGTGTTAAAAGGCTAAAAACTTGGATAAAGCCTTTGTCTTATGGTAGTTCCATTATATGATTAAGAATAGCTGCTTCAAATTGGTATATAAATTAAAGTAAGATTCAGTCATTGACGATGGTGGTTGGTTCTGTGGAGGTGAACAAAAAGTTGCTGTGATAGAAAGTGACTGGGGACCACGAGTAGAGAGGAGGTACTTTGGCTCAGAGAGGTGGGAGGCTGAACTTATGCAGGGTTTCACAGGTAGCATTCGACACCCCCACCTTGGGAAGAACAGAGGTGCAGTAGTTTTTGGCAGAGGAGCAGAAGATGCAAACTGCCTGAAGTAGGAAAGATCTCAACTCTTTTAAGTCTTTAAAGGCTGTAGTCTAGAGGAAAAGAAGAGATTTTGACAAAGAGATGCATTTACTTCAAGCAGGATCTTAAGGATCGGGAAGGGTTTTGTATTTTTTTTAAAGATCGATTGATTGATTTAAAAGAGTTACCAGGAGGGGTAACTCCAAGGGAGGAGGTTACCGAGAGAGAGAGAGCTCTTCCATGTACTGGTTGACACCCCAAATGGCCACAATGTCAGAGAATGGCCAGGCTGCAGCCAGCTGCCAAGAACAAGAGCTTCATCCTGATTTCTCACTTGGGTGCAGGGGCCCAAGTACTTCGGCCATCTTCCACTGCTTTCCCTGGTGCATTAGCAGGAAGCTGGCTCAGAGGTACAGCAACCAGGTCTTGAACCAGCACTTCTGTGGGTTGCCAGCATTGCAGGCAGCAGTTTAACCTACTACACCACAATACTAGTCCCAGGGATTTGCATTTTTCTTGTGATTAAATGTTTAGTTACTGATTTACATCTACTTGAAAGACAGAGTGACAGAGACAGAGGGAGATCCTCCATCTTCTGGTCCATTCTCCAAATACCTGCAACAGCAATTGGTAAACATTAGTAAATTTTAAGCAGGGGACTTACATAATCTGATTTACATGTTAAGAAAATTATTCTGGGGAAGTCATTTGACATATCAGTTAAGATGCAACCCAGAATCCCTGCATCTCATACTAAAGTCCAGGGTTCAATTTCCACCTTTGTTCCCAATTCCATCTAATGTGCAACCAGAGACATGGCAGTGATGGCTCAGGTAGGTGGGACTCTGAAACCCAAGTGAGAGACCTAGATGGAGTTCCCGATTTCTGGTTTTTGCATTATCTTCCTCCAGCTATTGTGGATGTTTGGTGAATAAACCAGAGGGTGAGAGATCTGTGTGTATGTTTGTGTGCACATGTGTGCACGTATGTGTGTGTGTGTTTCTGCCTTTTAAATCAGTTTAAATTTCTTTAAACTGTAAAAAGTGATCTGAAATCATTAGGTCTATGCTAAGAAAGCAAGAAAAAGAGAGAAAGAGAAGGAAGGAAGGAAGGAAGGAAGGAAGGAAGGAAGGAAGGAAGGAAGGAAGGAAGGAAGGAGAGAGAGAGAGAGAGAGAGAGAGAGAAAGAAAGAAAGAAAGAAAGAAAGAAAGGAAGGAAGGAAGGAAGGAAGGAAGGAAGGAAGGAAGGAAGGAAGGAAGGAAGGAAGGAAGGAAGGAAGGAAGGAAGAGTAAGAAACAAAGAAAAGAGGGAGAGAGGGAGGTCAGGAGAGACAGAGGGAAGGAAGGAAAGGAAAGGAAAATTACTCCCCCTGCTGCACAGGGAATGAAAGGAAAGGCAAGAATAGATGTAAAAGAGCAGTAAGGGACCATTGCAGCTATCCATGAAGATTCATGCCTTGTCCTTGGCTGGTTGCAAAGGCAAGGAAGAAACAATAGAAATAGCCTCATCTTATCCTAATATGCATTTTTAGTAAATTTTTGAATGACTCATTTGCAAGTTTATGTGCTTAATTATAGTAAAAAAAATAAAGTATGAATCATGCTAATTAAGACACAAATATGTGGTGATGCAATGGCTGGAAACTGCTGTTCTGAAGAAAGCAGCCCTGGTTGAGAAGGTGAGACAAGGTCTAGAAGCCCAGGGGTTATGTTCAGACATTGCCTGTTCCTGTAAGTATCACTGCTTGCTGCTCCCTCCTGGCTAGATACTGGATTTGTCAGCCCTCAACATCACACATCAATCTTGGGCCTGACCTCAGCAACATCACTTTCATCGTACCCTTGAAGGGAAATGTCCTTAGCTGCTGGGTTAGTTAGAACCCTGGACCCACTTTCAACATTACCGTACAGTAACTATTGCAGGAAACTCCCTGGTGACTCATTATTGACTGGAAAAACAGTCTCATTTAGAAATGCAGGTGGGGATGGACAATGTTTCACCATCAAATTCATCTGCCTCCTAAAACTGTCCGATCCAGTGATTTTCAACCTAGCTGGACAGTGGGAATCACCAGAGGTTTTTTTTTTTGTTTTTTTTTTTTAAGTGGCAGACATAGGAATTTCTGGACAGAGAATTCAGAGATTGTTATACTTTGGAAACTGCAAAAGTGATGCCATTGGAAAACTAGTTTTGAGAACAAGCTCTATCCCACTGGTCATGTCTATCAAGTAGGACTCTGAGATCTCTCACCTCCCACTCCTCAGTTCTGTGTTGGTTTTTGACAAAGGAATACATTCCAGCATATTCTAACCAATTCTATTCAGTTTGTGTTCTCCATAAACCAGGTAAGGTGGCTAGTATCTTGACAATATATCCCATTTCATCCTCATATCCACATTCTGAAGTAGCAGAATCGATAAATGCTAAGAAAATTCTGGTTCAAAGAAGCCATTAAAATACCCACATCACATAGCTCATAATACAAGTCAGAGTTCACACCCAGGTCCTGTGATTCCACAGCTCATGTTGTTTACCATTAAACAATGGCCACAGTGTCTCTTAGAGAAAGCAAAATTTCAAATCCAGTCCTGACGCCTGAATAGCCGTGTGACTTTGAGTGAGTTATTTTGCAAAATATATATATTTATTTATATAAATATATTTATAGGGACACAGATAACCCTTTCATATGCTGATTTCATTTTCTTTGGGTAAATTCCCAGGAGTGGGGTTGCTGGGTCATATGGTATAGCAATTTTTAGCTTCCTGAGGTATCTCAGTACTGTCTTCCACAATGGTGTACTAGTTTACATTCCCACCATCGATGGATTAGGGTACCTTCTTCCCTACATCCTTACTAGCATTTATTGTTTGTTGATTTCTGTAGGAGAGCTATTCTAACTGTGGTGAGGTGAAACCTCATTGTGATTTTGATTTGTATCGCCATGATGGCTAGTGATCCTGGACATTTGAATTTCCTCTTTTGAAAAGCACCAATGCAAGTCCTTTACCCATTTCTTAAGTGTATTGTTTTGATTTTGTTGAATTTCTTGAATTCTTTAAAGATTCTGGATCTTAATCTTTTATCAGTTTCATAGTTCGCAAATATTTTCTCCCATTCTATCAGTTACCTCTTCACTTTGCTGAGTGTTTCTTCTGCAGTGCAGAAGCATCTCAGCTTGATGTAATCCCATTTGTTAACATTAGCTTTGATTGCCTGTGCTTCTAGGATGTTTTCCAAGAAATCTTGGCCTATGCCAATGTCTTGTGGTTTCCCCAATGTTCCCTAGTAATTTCATCACATCAGGTCATAGATTTAGATCCTTGATCCATTTTGAGTTGATTTTTTATAAGATGTAAGGGAAGGGTCTGTTTCATGCTTCTGCATGTGGAGATCCAATTTTCCCAGCACCATTTGTTGACGTTGTCCTTTCTCCAGGGATTTATTTTACCTCCTTTGCCATTGATTAGTTGGTCATAGATGCATGAATTTCTGGAGTTTCTATTCTGTTTCATTGGTCTACATGTCTATTTTTGTGCCAGTACCCGGCTGTTTTGATTATAATTGCCCTGTGGTATATCTTGAAACCTGGTGTTGTGATGCTTTGGCCTTGTTTTTGTTATTTAAGACTGCTTTAGCCATTTAGGATCTCTTGTGTTTCCATATGAATTTTAGCGTTGTTTACACTAAGTAAGCAATTGACAAAATAATGTCATTGCAGCTCAATTCACAATAGCTAAGGTATGGAATCAACCCAGATGTCCATCAACTGATGACTGGATAAAGAAATTATATATATGGAATAATACTCATTTGTAAAAAAGAATTAAATCCTGTCTTTTGAAACAAAATGGATGTAACTGGAAACCTTTATACTTAGTGAAACAAGCAGTCCCAAGAAGACATATACAATATGTTTTCCCTGATCTATGGTAACTAATAGAAGTGGACTTGCCAGGTCAAAATCAAAGCATTTAGTACATTTTCCCACTTTGCCCTCAAAGGGATGGTGCTCCCACACACAAGAAATTATGAGAAAGCCTTTTTCCCCATAACCTTACCAAGAAGGCTTTCAAAACTTTTGTGATGTCAAAAAAATAATTATTTTCTTTTTCCTTGAATTTATATTTCATGTATTGTTAGTGAGGGGAAATACATATTTATTGTCTATTTTTATCTGTGCTGAGGTGAAATAACTTATGTTCTTTGTATTTCCATTGAACTCTGTCTTTTCCTTATTGGTTTGTTAGTGCTCTTTATATTAAGACTATTAATATTTGTCATATATGTTGCAGAACATTTCCTCTAGTTTCCCATTTGTCTTATGTAGTTTTCAATATTTCAACTTTTACTTTATGATACCTAGGATGTATGGCATTCTTGGAAAAACCTCTTTTATTCCAAATAAACAAGAATAGTGTCTGCAAATACTAGCTGATAGAATCAAAAAGGGAGAGAACGATCCAACATGGGAAGTGAGATACATAGCAGACCCATAGAATGGCAGATGTCCTAAACAGCACTCTGGCCTCAGAATCAGCCCTTAAGGCATGCGATCCAGCTGAAAAGCCCATGAGAGTATTTCAGGCATGGAAAGCCAAGACACTCTGGGGGAAAAAAAAAAAAAAAAAAAACCTAAATGAAAGATCTCTGTGAGTGAGATCCCAGTGGAAAGAACGGGTCATCAAAGAAGGAGGTACCTTTCTCTGAAGGGAGGAGAGAACTTCCACTTTGACCATGGCCTTGTCTAAAAATTATCAGAGTCAGTGAACTCAGGGGGCTTCCATAGCCTTGGCAACTCATGACAAGAGCCTAGGTTGATTACTGATGCCATAAACAAGAGTGTCAATTTGATAAGTCAACAACAGGAGTCACTGTGCACTTACTCCTCATGTAGGATCTTTGTCCTTAGTGTGCTGTACATTGAGATTTAATGCTATAACGAGTACTCAAACAGTATTTTTCACTTTATGTTTCTGTGTGGGAAAAAACTGTTGAAATCTTTACTTAATGTATGCTAAACTGATCTTCGGTATATAAAGAGAAATGAAAATGAATCTTGATGTGAATGGAAGGGGAGAGGGAGTGGGAAAGGGGAGGGTTGCGGGTGGGAGGGACGTTATGGGGGGGAAGCCATTGTAATCCATAAGCTGTACTTTGGAAATCTATATTCATTAAATAAAAGTTAAAAAAAAAGCATTTCTTAAACAGTTTCTTTCTTGGAGTTGGATTAATTTGTTTGCACTTCTGTCTTTAATCCAATGGAAATTTATTATCAAGAAAAGACATGCCTTTTATCCCAAATTGCATAGCCAATTGTCCCAACCTATTTACTGAATAATTTATTGTCTTTATCTGGTTGACAATTCCCAGCTCGTCATTTTTTTGGGATACTTTTTATTAGATCTTTTCACACGTTTATTATTCCACATACACACAGAACCATTTGCTGTGTTCCCAGAGAATCCTGAAGGGACTATATTTAGAATAGTTTTAGAAATTAGAGAATTTGTTATTTGTCTATTACTAAGTGTTCCATTTAGGAACAGAGTGTGTTTTCTCACTTTTGAAATATTTTCATTAACTTTAATATTAACTTCCTCATTTAAAAAATGTTCATCTCAGTACTCCCTACCTTACGTTTTCTCTGCCTAGAATTATTAGTACTTAAAAACATTACATATCCCTGCTGCCTGCTTTGGTCTACATCTGTCACAATATCTGACCATGGATTCCTTCAAATCTTCACCAAGATTCCCCAGCACTGAACACACAGCTTGAACCAAAGTAAGCAGTCAGTGGCCATTGAACTATACTTGATTTGGGAATATGGGCTGTGCTCTGGCTTTCAGCCAAATACACTAAACTCCCACAGTGGCCTTTATTGAGTTTCTCTATCAGGCAACCAGTGACACTCAATGGCAACCTGCAAAAGAAAAATCACCTATGTAACCTCAATGACTTATTTAGGAGAATTAACTCTATTTGCATAACATTGCATGTGTTAGGCACTGATTTATTATATATTTACCCAAGTCAAAAAAAATAAGATGCAAATGTGGAGAACCAAAATGAGAAACTTTTCCCCAACATATAATCTAAGTATTAGAGAACAAGATGATTCTCCATCCCTCTCCTCCACCAAAGATAAAGCTGTGGCTTCCTTATTATCAAAAGGTGACCCTTATCAGCATGAAAATCAAAAATCAAGAAGCTATCAGCATCCTTTGTTCCCTTTCCTCCCCTTGAATGTCTGTGAAAGCAGAGTAAGAAACAGCCTCCCTTTTGCACTCCAAACCTCTTGCAAAGTATGAAGAAAATCTGTCCAGTTAAAGACATATGCATTAGAAAAACCAGCCATCCCTTCCATCTCAGAAGGAATTTTCATGTAAAAGATCATTGTGAGATGGCAAGTGCTTAATATGATAATTATTATTAATTACAGATTCTTGTCTTTACTCACTTAGTCATCCAAGAAACATTTACTAATCAACCTCAGAGTATCCTCATCCCTTTCACCATATTACAGGGGTTACAGGGGGGAACGTGCTGAGACCCCTGCTGATACAACTAACAACCCAAAGAGACAAAATAGCAACAAACCCTACAAGAACTTTAACTACTTTGTTATTGTTATTTCAGTTTCTTTATGTTAAAAATTGAGACTGAAATACCAGTTTCCAATGGTTAATGTAATAAAACATAATTGTCTTGGTATCGAATCTGGCACATAGTAAGTACTCAGTAAATGAGAATCATTATGACAGTCATTGTTGTAAAAGGGGCACAGTGAAGCTGCTAGGGGACCACAGAAGGTGGAACATCTAAGGGCGTGAAGGTATTCAATGGAGGATCTCAGGCACCTCTCACCAGGTGCTATGCTTCAGAGATGACAACAGCACTCATATATTACTTAACAACTCCCAAGTGCCTATTAATTTGTCATTTGGAGATCTGAACTCAAGGGTCTGTGTCTTTTCTGTCAACAGTGTCATCTGATGTCTAGCAGATCTTCACTGCCCCTGATGGGCCCTGAGGTCTTCTAAGGGGGAAAAATTGGAGAGAAATTGAGAGAATGTAATTGTTAAAATTAATTGCCTACAAATATTAGATATAAGACACCAATGCAGCCATGAAATATGAACAAAGATTTGCTGAAAGCCATTTATATTAAATTACTTTTATAGTAATATTTAACTTTTAAGCATTAAATATTTAGTGCTTCTTTTCTTGCCATTCACACAGAAGTTTCCAGCTGTTTTACAGCTGGAGGAATTCATGCTACACAACCTGTCTTGAGGACCTACAGGGCTGAACATTAGACCAACAACTCTAAGAGCTAAGACTGGCAGATGTGTCAGTGACTTGGTATTAGTCAACTGCCATTCATTCAATAAAACATGATTAGAGCATTAACTGGAATACCAAGGTAGATAAATATGTATACAAAGCGTAATCCTGCAATCCAAACAGTAACAAGAAAAGGCATAGGGGAAAGAAAAGCTCAATAATGACAAAACGTTGCCTATCTTTGAGTCCTGCACATTCATCCTCCACAGAATTACCTAATAGTTTTTTAAATGGAACCTGATCTTTCTCACTGCTATGTCTTTGCCCAGGCTTTTTGGTGTGCCTTAAACAACTCCCCTCTGCCTCCCAATTCCCCTCATGGGCTTAGTCCAGCTATAACAGGCTCATTACTTCCAGCAGACCTTCCTTTGCACCTGCAATGTGATTTATACACCTCTCCTAAGAATCCATGATTCTTCTGAGCTTGCTTGAGTCTTAACACCCATCACACTTCCCTGCACTTGTGAGTACACTTCTGAGTCTCCCTGCCAGTCTGTGAGCTACTTGCATCTAATTCATCATTGTACTTCTGATGTCCTCTGCAGTGCCTGAAACAGAGTAGGTATTCAGTTACCACTTAAGCAATTCTGAATTTGATATAATAAGTGTTACAATGAATTACTTACTTAGTGTAAGGCAAACATATAATAAGACACAACCGTCTGGCCAGTGAGTAAGAAGGAAGCTATCAGAAAATACTTAGAAGTGACAGTGATGTTCGAGGAGAATTGTGTGTCTTCATAGCTGTAAACTCTAAAAAGTAAAATTAACTATCATCATGCCCTCAAATAACTACTTTAAGTATTTTCACAACTGATTAATATTGTCTGGCTTCTAGTCTTCTCTCTATTGCAATATCCATTGCACCACCAACACTACACATGCCAACACCATCCAAACAACAGAGACTATCAGAAAAAGAGGGAAGAAGTGGTATTTTTCCCATTTCCTCCCATTTAGATTGTGTAAAGTGCCCAACTCCTAGCCCTTATGTCAAGTTATACAAAAAGAATTATACAAAAAGAATTCAAGCATTTCCCATGACTGAGCCTCAATTCTCTAACAGGAAAGTCTCTACCAGACTTAGACTTCCTATGATTCCAGTCCCTAAGCTCATTAAAACTATCCCTCTGCCTAGATCTCTTAATCTGCTGGATGCCACAGCAGAACAGGATTCACAGAGACACCAAACTGTCTCTTGACTCCATTTCAGTGCCTAGGAAAGCCTTTCAAAAGACAGTTAGATGACATCCTGGATGTTCTCGCATGGAACTAAGTAGAGTGCTATAATCATCACAGCCTAACAAAATCTCAGTTCCAGCCACCACCTAGCAAAGTTGACAATTTCTGAGATGGGCATAAAACATTGTGGCTGCTGGTAAAATCTTCTTATGTGAGAAAAGATCAGGCCAATCTCTAAACAAAGGAGAGGCATCATCCACCTTCTTTGTAACCTTAGTTCAATAAGCTGTGCACTGCCCTGGAACCTCCATTAAAAACACCCAAGAGAGGATGTCTGCCCTTTGCCTTGTGTGCAGGCCTGAGCAAGTTATTGACTTCCCTTAGAATTTCTCTGCAAATACCTTAGAATTATTCCCAAAATGTAGTTGAGACAAACCTAGTGGGTTCGCTTGAATTTTTTAAATAAAAAAGTTGGCATTCTGTGCTATTTGGAAAGCCTAATATCTGTCCATGTATGTTAGCTAAAGGTAAAATACATTTACATATGGTATACAAAATAGTAGGGCTGATAAACAGACTGTAGAGCATGTATGTAATGAATTCTTTTTTAAAAACATGTATTTTTTTTATTTGAAAGATAAAGTAATAGAGAAAGAGAATCTTCCACCAAATGGCTGCATGAGCCAGAACTGGACCAGATCAACACCAGGAGCCAGGAGCTTCTTCCAGTCTCCCATGGGGGTCCAGAGGCCCAAACTCTTGGGCCATTCTCCACTGCTTCCAGTCTCCCAGGGGGGTCCAGAGGCCCAAACTCTTAGGCCATTCTCCACTGCTTTCCCAGGAGCATTAGCAGAGAAATGGATCAGAAGTGGAGCAGCTGGGACTCGAACCAGCATCCACTATGCTAGCACTACAGGCAGTGACTTAATCAGCTACACAACAGCACCAGCCTCTGTAGTGAATTCTTATAATTTTATGTCACCTCATCATTCATTCTGACTATGTTTCATTTTCTCTTATTAGAGGCAGGACTTACCCACCCTGGACACATTTTTTTTTTGTTCTCTGCCTCCTCCCAATTCCTTCTTCAGAAGAACTGATGCAGATTTCGGCCACATAATACCACTTTCTGGTGAACACTTCCATATGGGACACATAGAAACAACTTACTTGCCTTGACCCACTGACTTCCATATTCCTCATGGACTATGTAACCAGACATGCCATAGTGACCACTTCTTGGGTACAGTGTATCTCCATAGGATTTGTGCCTGCTTGCCTTAAACAAATGCACCAATCAGAATTTCTCCTGGGAAACATGCATGGCAGCATCATTGGTCCCAATCAAAGGCTTAGGCCAGTAAGTTCCTTCCTTGCTCACTCTCTCTTGATCATTACCCATTGGGTGAGCAAGTGCATCCCAGCTCCCTCTTCTATTAGATTTGCTAGATATGTTCTTCACCCTGGGAGCTGTAAACACTAAAACTGCTTCTATTAGCTTATGAATTTTGATGGGCTGCCTCCTCTGTATCCCACTTGTTGAACACATTTGACTATAAATTCTGTCCAGGGCAGGGCTCTCCTACAGAGTGTGCAGTCTTGATGGGAAAACCTGGAGGCAAGTCAGACAGGAGTCACAGAAATGTCTTTCAGGATACACAGTTTTGCTGTGAGAGGAGTGGCCAATCACAGGTTGTACACATAGGGGTTAGGTTTTCATGCAGGATTAAGAAGCATCCCATAAAAGACACACTGTAAGCATTCACCAGCACCTCCTCTGGAGCCCCATTAGGACATGGCTACCACTGACAGCTGCTCTCCGGGGAGAGCCCTTAAGACCAAACTAGCCAAAAGTAGTAAGTGTTCTGATCTCTACAGTACTGATAGAAACTCTGCTCTCTCCCACATGTGGTTTCTATGGCCCAGGAAAACCCCCCATTACAACCAGTTACAAGGGGAAGAGTACATGGAAGTGATGCATATCACTTCTGCTCATCTCCCACTGGATAGAACTCAGACATATGGCCACATCCAACTACAATGGAGCCTGGGAAATTTAGTCTATCTGTGTGCTGTAGAAGAGGGTAACATGGACTTCAATAAGCAAATTCAAATACTCCACCTCATCCAGCTATACTCCTCTCTGGGCCTGAGAGTCCTCATGCCCAAAACAGGGGGAAAAACTAATGGATTAAGTGAGCTAATAATATATGTAAAATATAGTGCCTGGCATATTGTAGGTGTTTAATAAGTGTGGTGGTACACATGGTAGATTGCAGTTAATAACTACATTGTAAGAGATTGTTATTTTTAGTAAGGAAAACTGTTCTTACCTGTGCTAGAAAAATTAGCCACCTATTCAATTCACACTCTCCTGGCTCACCTCAGCACTGTCACCTAATAGTCCCTACTCTACCTGCACATAATCTACTTGCGTTGGATAAGAAAACACATGACCAGTCCCTACCCTAAGAGTGCTCCTATTCAACCTTTATATGCAGCCCACACAAACCACTGGTATTGTTCTGCCATTCACTGCACAGGAAACACCAACTATCCTTTGCTGATGACATCATATCCTACCCCCTTTCGGGTGCACAAATTCTCACTGGCTGGAAGGAGGTCTGATTACTCAGCAAGTCCATTTGTTCCTTGATTTAAAATGATCAATAATTTACTCAGATTTCACTGAAATGAGGAATAAAAGCAGATCTCAGAGCTTGAGCACAGGAAATTAGAGGCAGATCTCAGCAGTGGTACTGAGCAGGCAGTCATGTCAGACTTCTTAGAAGCAGAGGGGGTACCTGGTGTGACTGAACTGCATAAGGAAATCGCTGCACTGGATCCAGCTCAGATTCAACTGAAATCAGGAGCCATGCACCTTTTCAGTTCAAGGTCCTTCCTGCAGGTCCATTCTCAACTTTAGGAGCCTCCAATGCCTCATTTCAGGCACACTCTGTCAGTAACTGCTGATAAATACATATCAACAGCCTTTCACCGCATCCAGATCCTCTGACTCAGCAATTCCACCTTTGGTAATTTATCCTGATGAAATAATCCTACCGCTATATTTCAAAAGCTGTACCTATGAGATTTACATTATTAAATAAAAGCTTTCTAAAAAAAAAAGAATAAAGAAAGAATCCTGAATTTGTAAATAGCCTGATATGCAAAGTTTCTCACAACCAATACTATGATAAACAGTGAAAACAACGAATGCAATTGGAATACTATTCCCAGTTCAATAGTAAGGAACTAATCGGAGTATGAAACATCAAGACACAGAAATATGTTACTATTAATTTATGATAAACAGAAATGTGTAGACAATGTTAAGTATGAACAATAAAAAAAGTAATAGCAGTATTAGAATAGCTCTATAAAAAGTTACAGAGCTATGGTTGTATAAGAGGTTAACAATGGAGAAACCTGGGTGAAAAGTACATGGAGTTTCTCTATGCTGTTTTTGAAACATGTTATGGTCAAACTATTTCAGAATAGTTAATTTTTAAAAAGCTGAAACAATTGTGCATGAGAAAGCAGCTTGGAATAGTGACTAATAGCACATTCTTTTAAACAATAATTGTTCAAACATTTTCAATATACCTCTTTAATCAGTTAAGGGCATATTATATCTACTGAGCTTAAAACAAGTCCCTTGCTGTTTCAACGTAAAGACTGAGTGTGAGAATGTGCTACTCTTTTCTGAACTATATCATTTCAGTTGTTAAACTGGAAGAAATTTTCATGTTAAATCTAATGTGCATCAATTAAGGTATATATGGTAACAAACAACAGTAACTGACTCAGTCAAATTGAGGCAAAATGAAAATTTATTGAAAGATAACCAAATTGAAGTAACAGTTAAAATATTCAGGTATTTCAAAAAAAGAGAAAATGGCACAAGCACAGTGGGCAAAGAATCATGGCACTCAATTCAAGTTGCAGACAAAATATAACTCAAGCCAAACCCCTATAGTTTCTGCCCATTTTAACTTAATTTTACAATATATCAGTCCAGATTGGTCTAACATAGATAGATGTTTAGTGGGATGCTCAGTAAATTGAAGTAGCAGTTAAACCAGCCAGGTATTTCAAAAATGGAAGAATTGAAGCAAGTGTATCAGCAGAGAACCATGAACCTCAATTCAACTTGCAGGCAAAACATAACTCAAGGCAAACCCCCATGATCTCTGTCTCTTCTGTTTTAATTTTCTAAGACATCAGTACAGGTTGGTCTGACACAAATATGTGTTTAACTCTGTCAGTCATAGAAGCCATGTAGAGATGTACAGAGCCCCCATGGTTAAATGACTCAATTGCCTCAATTGTCCACACCGAGAGTGGGAAGGCAGGTATTCTTAAAATAAGGGAAAAACACTGGGCAGATGAAAGCAAGAACAACTACAGTCCACCTCTTGGTCCCTGTAAGTTTGTGCACACATGGGCTCAAATTCCTCTCATACACACACCCATGATTAAGGACTGAACACATGATTAATAATTTCAAGATAACCAAATATGTATAAAACAGGTGTTCCTCACACTATCATACAGTTTTAAGTTTCAATAAAAGTTAGAACTTACAAAAAGTATAACTTGAAAGCTGAGCTATTCTAATTTCCCTTCCAATATAAAGCTTTGTGCTAAATTTTAATTTTCTTGTAAATGTCACTCTGTTAGAAGGCAAAGAATAAGAAATAAAATTTAGAATTTTTTGAGAGTGCACAAAGCTAAGTAAGTATAAATGACATGCAAATAGCTAAACGTGCAAATGAAACTCTCTGAAAGTTTTTAGCTCTTATACTTCTAAAGGCATTAAGACTCAAATGGCATTATGGTGTGGGAGACACCTGTATGGACACAGATTTGATTGTCTCAGATGATTTATGACATATCCATCCTTCCTATTATGATTGTAGAAGTGTTTGTTCACCTACAAGTACACAAGCCCAGAGGAGACAAGGAATAGCTTTTAGTTGCTTTTGTTTTCATCTGTGAAGTACCTGATTTCCTTCTTCCAGTAATAATTCTGTCCCCCAGCCAGATAATGTGCAGATCAGGAAGTTAGGGGGACTGTGAGAAAAGGTCCATGCTCATTTATAGAAAACGATGCAAAAACACATATCATATGGCTGTTAAAGAACAGTGAGGGAACAAGTGGGGGTGAGTGAAGGAAAGAAGGGAGATTATAATTTATGCCATTTAAGTTCTTTATTGTTTTACTTTGTGCATCAAGCACATATTCAAAGACTATGTGGGTGAGAGGAGAAGGGGAAGTTATAACGGTGAGTGCAGGGAAGGGTAGCATCCGGTATGAGGCATGAGATTACGAGACAGGTGCTCAAGTGTACAAGAAATGAAAGGCATGATCTTGGGAAGGTGGAGGACTAGTGGAAAGAAAAGCAAGAATACCCTAAGTCTTCTGTCAATTGGGCAACCCCCTTCCTAAATCTGCCAAGTTGTCATCCGTCTTCTGCTCAAGCTGATAGCGCTGCAGATGTAAATTTTCTTCCCATAGTCCCAAAGCATCTCTCTACTACACCGTCCTCTTTTTCGCAAGGCAATCCTAGAGCTGTTTTCAGTGTGCCCTGGCCTCCTGAGCAGATTGGCAGCTGCAGGAAGATGCCTCCTCAGGAGGCAGTGTGTCCGGGGTCCCTTGGGCTCCTCATGACTCTGGATATTTTCTTCAGGGTTAGCACCACAGTTTCACAAAGGGACTTTGGAGCAGCGGCAGAGGATCTGCTACATCTATCTGTAGACCAGCCTTGGCTTGACACCGTGAAGACCATGAGGAGAGATTACAGTGCAGGGGTCATCTTCATTCCAGGCCACTGGGCCTATGTGGCTATGAGTAAACCAAAACAGAAGATAATCAATTTGATGAGGAGCTTTTCTTACTGTACTGACAAGGAGTCAGCCACTCTCAGAATTTCCTATGTGATCTTGTAAACTCAGGACACTTCCCAGATCCCATTCTGTCATTGATTTTCAGAGTATGGACCGTGAGCCATCCATATGGCCTCATTTATTGTGGCATCAATCTAGCTTTGCAAAGTCTTTGCAGTTTTGTCCATGCTTCACTCCTCTCTGCTCACTACTTACAACAAAAAGACTATTTGAGGATTCTGAAGATTCATAAAAGGATTCAAGTGACCTCCAGGAAGCAGTCAGCAATGATGCATGGCAAAAGTGACCTCCTGACCTCTAATTACACTGGATATCTTTGAGTAAAGAGCCTTCACCCCTCATTCCTGGTATATATCATGGAAAATCTCTCCAACAAGACAAAAGGAAAGAGATTCCACATTATGTGGGTCTTGGAGTGGTTGAAGTTTCTCATCCATTTCCTCCCAGGCATAAAAGTCACAAAACAGAGCTCAAGATCTTACATTCAGGGAAAAGACAGGCCCAGAATTAGCCTGCACATCCACCTTTCCTCAGGGACTTAAGCCTCTCTCTCCCTTGTCCTGCTCCTTTAGGAAAGAAGTCAGGCCAAAGACCATGCCTAGATGGGTTGCGAGTCTTATGACACCTGGTTTTTCTGGGACTGGGGAGCCCAATCTGTTCCGCTGAGCTCTAGAACAGTCTTTGCTATGGATAAGACATATTCTCCTTGTGTTGTCATCCATGCAGATGTCTTTCAAAAGGAAAACCTTCACCACAGTGGCTGTGAGCTCTGGAATGCATCACTGGTGAACTTTCCTGTTCCTGACCTCACTTCTAGCTCACAGCAGATTGAACTTGCGGGGAATGGGTCTGATTCTCTCAACTGGAGAGGTGGAGGTGACGTGGATATTGATTGCTAGTGTGTCTGAGGACATATGATCTGCATTGTAGGGTCTGTCTTCTTCTCTGTCTTTCTGAGAGGAGTGGTGGATGCCATCAAAGGGTTCCCTGATCCTCTTGGTCATTGGATGCCAGGTGTGTGCAATCAAGACCAGTCCTCTGGCTGTCTAGAGAGGATGGAGTTGCCTCAGTAGAGTAGGGCTGCTGCTCTTTCTCCTTTTCAGGATCTGGAAATGGTTTGTCTATTTGATTCCAACTTTTCTTCATGCAAAAATATTTTTCTTGAGGCCAACATTATGGCACAGCAGATTAAGCCTCCACCTATAACACTAGCATCGCATTTCAGAACACCAATTCAAATCCCAGTTGCTCTGCTTCTGATACAGCTTCCTGCTAATGTACCTGGAAAGGCAGCAGAGGATGGCCCAAGTACTTGGGCCTCTGACCCAGTGTTGGAGATCCTGATGGCATTCCTTGTTCCTGTGTTAGCTTGTCCCAGCCCCAGTTGTTTTGGCCATTTAGGGAATGACCCAGTGAATGGAAGATCTAGTTCTCTCTGTCTCTGATTTTCTCTGTGTCATGCTGGCTTTCAAATAAATAAATAAATCTTTTTAAAATTTTTTTCTTCCTTTCCACACTACCGAGCAAGTGGTTCAGAAAGTATTGTTCTTTATTCCCATAGTAACTTAAAGGGATGCTATGACAATGTCCAAAGCCCTTGATGCCTTCAAATACCTTGCAGAATAAACCCACCTAGGTGGCATCAAAGTTGACTTTCACGTGGAGCAGGACATCTACAAAAGGAAAAGTCATGGCATCTACATCATCAGTCTTAGAGGACCTGGGAGAAGTTTCTGTTGGTGACTCATGCCATTGTTGACATTCGAACTCCTGCTCATGTCAGTGTCACATCCTCCAGAAACATTGGCCAGAGGACTGTGCTGAAGTTTTCTGCTGCCACCAGAGCTACGAGAATGTTCACTAACCAGATCCATGTCTTCTGGTCTTACTGATCCCAGAGATGTCCACCAGCCTCTCACAGGGGCATCTTACATGAATTTGCCTACCATTGTTCTGTGTAACACAGCCTCTCCTCTGTGCTATGTGGACATTACCATCCCATGCAACAACAAGGGAACTAAGTTGGTCCTGATATCATGGCTGCTAGCCTAGAAAGCTCTGTTCAACCGTGGTAGCATCTTCTGTGAACACACATGGGAGGTCATGCCTGGTCTCTACTTCCATAGAAATCCTGAAGATTGAAAAGGAACAGCAGGTTGCTACTGAAAAAGTTGTGACTGAAGAGGAGTTTCAGGGTCAATGGGCTATGCCAGCTACTGCTACCACTATTCAGCCTGAGGATGCACACTCATCTGAAGGCATGCAGGTGTCTCTTATGCCTACTCAGCAGTTCCCTTCTGAAGACGGTTGCACTTAGCCCACCACTGAAGACTGATCTGCAGCTCCAGACTAATCAGTCCCTGAATTGGTAGGAAAAACCACTGAGTTGTCTTAGGCTGCTCTTCATAATATCTAAAGCAAAATGAAAATAAAGTTATGGAAACTAAGCACAAGTTTCTAAAGAAAAAAAGAAAAAGAAAAAAAAGCTTTTCCTTATTAGACCCAGATGTGATTTACTCAATTTTCTTCTTTCTCTTCCTCTTCATCTGCTCTTCTATGATCTTTGGACTTCATCGAGGCATAAGCAAGATGAAAATTGTAGCAGCTAAAGCCTTCCCTGACCCCATGCTGCACATGCTCCTTCAGGACCTCCAGGCTGGGGAAGACTCGGCAGCAGGCCATGCATTTAAAGCCACCTTCTGGGTATACCAGCCACTCAGATATCTTCTCCCTGGGTCTGTCCTCCAGGGCTGGAGGCTCTGTTTGGTTGTCAACCTCCAAATCCTCCTCTTGGGCTTCTGTGTCCAAGCTGGAATTACTCTCAGTTAGGAGCTCCTCTGTAGGCACAGAAGTGAATTTGATTTCTGAAGGGACCTCCCCAGGAAAGGTCAGTTCTTCTACTTCTGAATTCTCCCTGGACAACACCAATGTTTCCTCCATATGACGTATGACATCCATCAATTCTTCCCTTTGAACACGCATGTAGTAAACTTTCATGATCTGTTCTTTGCTCTTATGTGTCACAAGTGTACAGGGCTCATTGGCTAAATGAACATGAAAACAGAGATGACAGGTGGTAGAAGTATGCGGTTGTTCCTCTTCCTGAGGTAAAAGCATCTCAAAAGGTTGAACACAGTGATCTTCCTGCTGTGTTCGATATATTTCTAGGAAAGAAAAATTCAAGTAAAAAAATATGAATAAGTTTGTGTGGAGACTGTAGGATTTGTGATAGCCCTAAGAGTATCACTATGCATCATATGTGTGGGAGAGAGATGCTTCAGAATTCTTCATGTGTTCTGTGTTGTGTGTGGTGTGTACTTGGGATACTTTGTATGAGGCAATGAGTCCATAGTGGATGGGGTAGAGGGAATATGTGCAGTGCTGCTTATCCAGCAAGGGTTTTTGGTGTTACAATGGAATGATGGTGGGTGTACATGCACATGTGCACATGCCTGTGTTGTGTGGTATAATGGACATGTGCATATAAGTGAGTATAGACATGGTTCATGTTCTTTGCTAGTACGTGAGACAGTAGACATCGAGTGTCACAGGAACTACACATGAGCTCTCAAATCAGACAGCTCTTTGAGGCACTGAAGGTCTTGTGAACACAGAGCTATAAGAGTGAGAAAGGCTGCCTGTGAAACTGAACTCTCTCCAGAACACAGTAGTTTTCTGGAGTTTGGTCTAGCACTAGGGAGTTTAAATATGTGATCTGTGTGAAGCAGTGCAATGTATATATTGTATTAGTAACAGACTAGGTCTGAAAGACTTGTTCTGGGATGAAGGTATAAGAGGAACTTACATAAAGTGACTAGAGAATGGAAAAGAGGCATGGGGAATGAATGGAAGTGTATTTAGAGAATAAGTTAAAGTAAGGAGAAATGGGGCCATTCTTAGTGTGAATGGGTTAGAACAAGTGGGATTGTGTGAGATGAATTTGTGCAAATCTGTGTAGGAAGATTCTGATCAAGTTTCCATAGACGCGTCAGCACTGCCCATGGAAATGCTCATGTGTGGCAACACTGTGCTGAGGGGCTTTTCTTTTTTCTTAAGAACGCAATTTCTACTTGTCCATCACAAGTCCTCATTCTTAATCCCTCTTAACAAAGAAATTTTGTATTATTGAAAGGAAAGTGAGTTAGGTAGGTTTTGGGCTAGGCTGCTCAATTGCACCTCTTTCCAGGTTCAGACACTCCCTTTACATTTGTCTTAACTCTCTTCATAACCAATGGTATTTTCGCTTGGAGAGGAGACATATTCTGAGATGTAAGCATTCTCTCCTGATCCCTGACAGCAGGCTGGGACTACCACATATGGCTCAGCTGCATCCTCTTTGAAAGTCTGGAATTCTAAGTAGGATATTATTAGAAAACAGCATTGAGGTATGGCTGTTCTACATTCTGTGACCATTCTAAAAAGTCCACATGATTGGATACTTTACATTGTTAACACCCATGGGATTTGGTCTCACAAATATTCGTGTGATTTAATCATTTAAAAGTCCATCATATCAGTAAGCAACAGTTGCTAAAATTGTGTGTATGGTAGATGTCCCTAGAATTGAGTATACTGGCTATATTGTTGAGAATATATGCACAATACTGAAAGGGATGAACCAGGCCTAAAATACAATACGTAGTCATTAAAGATTTTATCTTTGTTAGCTCAATTTTCCTCAAATTATGTTTGTGAGAGCTATAGATGGCAGGTTTTACGATAATTATCCATGTTTAATAATGTGTGTGATTGTATTTGAAAGAATAAGTTAAAGGAAGAAGAAACAGGATCAGTATTGATGTGAAGGGGAAGAACATGTGGGTGTGTGTGAGCATGAGTGTGGGCCAATCTGTGTGGGGATGTTCTGATCAAGTTTCCATACACATGGGACATTGCCCATGGCCTCAACCCATTGCTGCCCCAGAGTTCACATGTTCACTGCACTTGGGGGTACATATCCTGGTTTTCCCTCAATCTTAGTCTGTTAGTCTGTCTTCACTGAAGCACTCCCTCATTTTTGAAGGGAAAGTGAAATAAATAGGAGTTGATAGGGGCAGCTCAGCTGCACTTCTTGTCTGAGTTCAGACACATCTTCTGCATTGGGCATATTGTCTTCAACAGTGATGGTGTGCTTACTTTGAAAAGAGACATATTGTGAAATAAAAGAACTCACTTGATGCCTGACCACAGTCTGGGACCACTGTATATGGCTCAGATGAATCTACTTCAGAAGTCTGGAATTCTGGGAAGGAAATCAAAAAACAACAATGATGAGTTATGGCTTCCTTTGTGTTCTGTATCCAGTTCTAGGACATGCTCATTAAATGGATATTTTGCATTGTTATCATCCGTGATACTTATAGAAAATACTTATACTCAGAAAATAAGGCGACTTAATCATTCAAAGTCCACCATATTAGCAAATAACAATTGTTAAAATTGTGTGTATGGTAGATTTCAATAGGATTGGGGAACTTCAATGTGATATTGGAGATATTTACAGAATATTGCAAAGTGTGAACCATGTCTAAAATACAACATGTAGTCATTAACAATTGATATTATCCTTGTTAGCTCAATTTTCCTCAGGAGAAATTGTACACAGACGAGAAATGCAGTGCTTTTTTCATAATAATTATTCATGTTTATTTATCAACATACTCACATATGTGTATATGATAGAGGTAAGAATATATATATAAAGAGAGAGAGGAGACATGTAGCATATTTATAAAGAATAGATATATGATAGATAAATAATCAGACAAAACAGTTTTGAAGATTTTCTAGGAACTGGACATGACACTTTTTCAAATGAAGGACTCACAAAGTTTCCCTGGTCTTCTTTTCTGGAATTTTGCTTCGACATTTTTATTGTATTCTTTTGCCTTCCTTTTTGTATCATTTAGGAGTCTCTTCCAAAGTAGACAGAAAAGTGGCTGTGGTACCTTTCTATACATTTCCATTCTTATCTTCATCTCTCTGTTGCCAGAGCTCTGCAAGACTCAATGCTTCTGAGAACCAATGAGTTCTGTGCTTGATTAGGAGGATCTAGTGGGATCTCTGGCATAGGCTCCAGGCTTCACCTCTTAGCATAAGTCATAGATCCCTTTTTAGGATCTTGCTTACTCTTCACTGGCCTGGTGAGTGATATCATTTTACTCAGTGTCCCTAGCCCAAACAAATCCTTAACTATTTTTCTTACTTGTATTCACCACACTCACAGCCTATCTTAAAATCTTCCCAATAAATAACTACATTTGAGTAGTTTTTCTTTCTTCAATAGTATGTGAATATTTTTTAGAGATTTTATTTATTTATTTGAGAGGCAGGACGACAGAAATTAAGAGACAGAGACAGAGAGAAAGGTCTCCCATCCATTGGTTCACCCCCCAAATGGCCACAACAGCTGGAGCTGAACTAATCCCAAACCAGGAACCAGGATTTTCTTCTGGGTCTCCCACATGGGTGCAGGGGCCCAAGCATTTGGGCAATCTTCCATTGCTTTCCCAGCCCATTAGCAGAGAGCTGGATCAGAGAGGAGTAGTTAAAAATCTTAATTAAATGTGTAACCAAATTTTACTTCTTTCAATGTATTCAATCTTTCTCTTAGTTCACCGTAGGGTGTCTGGTATGTCCTCTTGGTATAGAGATGGCAAAATTCAGTATATTTGGTGCACATTTTACATGCATGTCATGACTGGTAATTACAGTCTGATGTATGTACAATTTGTGTATATTTGTCATATTTTCTTGACAATTTTTTATTGCATGTGAAGGTAGCATGAATGTGACATGTTTGGGTAATACTGAAAAATAGTTTTGTATATTTACAAGCAGTTCATCTTCCATGTATTTCACAATCTACAGGTTAAGTGCTACTGAAGTATAAGCAATTCTATAATAACTATTTGCTTATATGAAGACTATGTGGGTCTTAGTAATTTTTTGAGATCAGCAGACACAAAGTTTTATAGACTGGACTATGAAATATGGAAAAGAGAAAAAGTACGTGAACTCCTAAGTTATGGAATTATAGGAGAGGATTAAGGAATTAAAACTGAGAGGTGAGAATGTAAACTGACACAGCCACTGTAAAAGACAGTATGGAGATACCTCAGAAATCTGAACAAAGACCTAACATATGACCTAGCCATCCCACTCCTGGGAATTTACCCAAAGGGAATGAAATCAGCATATGAAAGAGCTCTCTGTAGTCCCATGTTTGCTGCAACTCAATTCACAATAGCTAAGATAAGGAATCAACCAAGATGTCTGTCAACTGAAGATTGGATAAAGAAATTATAGTATATGTACACCATGGAATTAAATCCCGTCATTTGCAACAAAATGGATGCAATTAGAAAACATTATACTTAGTGAAATAAGCCAACCCCCAAAAGATAAATACCATATGTTCTCCCTGATCTATGTAACTAATAGAGTACCTAAAGGGTAATCTGTAGAAGTAAAATTGACACTTTGAGATGCAATGATTTTGAACAGACCTTGTCTCGACTATTGAGGAACAGTTTTTTTTTTTAATATATATTAGTTGTTGAACGCTTTATTTGATGTAGGGTTAATCTTATGTATATAAAGTTTATTGAAAATAGATCTTTGTAAAAAATAAGAAAAGAAATAGGAGAGGAAAGAGGAAGAAGTGTGGGAGTACAGGCGGGAATGTTCCTAAATTTGCATTTATGAAATGCATGAAGTTTGTATATCTTAAATAAAATATTTCTGGGTGAAAATAGAAAAAGAATTTTGTGATGCAGTGATTCCCCAATATTATATAGGTAGTTCCTAAATGACGTACTCATGATAAGGAGGCAAGAACATGAGAGGCAGAAGAGATGTCAGAGGTGATGCAAGAGTCTGGCATTAAAGAGACGAAAGGACTGCAAACCAAGGAGTAGGAGAAACCACTGAAGGCCAGGAACATCCTGCACCAGGGCATCTGACAGAAACCAGCCCTGCCACTATTGATCTTTAGTCCCATAAGACAGACTTCTGATCCCTCAGGAATGTAAGAGAATAATCACATGTTGTTTCAGACTACTAAATGTGTAGTAATTAGTTGATAGTAAATAAAAATACTAATAAGGCCTTAATACTAATTATGCTTTCTAGAGTTCAGAGTTGCTTTTTGGAGACAAGGGTTTTACCCTACTTTGAGCAACAGCAGGATCTTAGAATATATCAACTTAGAATATATCAACTTAGAATATATCAACTTAAAGGTATCGGACGTGCTATTTTCACCCAATACTTTAATATACTAGTTTTATCACTTTATTTGAATTAGTGGTTGTGATTTTTAATATCCAAATCCCAAAGCCCTTTTTATCTTCAATCACATATCTGCCAGCATCTTAGCTCAAGATTTGTCCCTGATCTTCATTTCCTTTGTGTTCAGTTTAATTTTTCTGCATAGATTCTCTCCACCAGTTGCTTTTTATTTTTACATTTTCTTTCCTATAAATTTCATCTTAGTAATGTCTTTATTTAACCTTTATTCTTGTGTGACTGTGACTACCCCTGCATCTTGAGCAGACCACACAGTCATTAGGTTTCTGATTGCTGTTGAACAGCTTAGTGCCCACGAGTTTGCTCACTCTCCCAGGGCCCTGATCTGCCCAGCTTTGTCTGTCCTGCCTCCCTGCTAGCACAAGTGGACAAGAGCAAAGTGGAGTGGCAGCTACAGTACTCCAGTTCATCAGACAATTCTTTTGCCTCATGGACCAAGGTCTTGGTCTCCAAAGAGTACCCAGGTTGTAGATCCCACTTGTGTAAGTCTGAGATTGATATAAAGTGGAACAAAGGTCACTGATACACATTTGGTGTTTAATTCCTTTATTTCTTCAACCCATGCATATTCTGAATGTCATGGGTGGAGTTCTGAAAACAGACATGGCCCACCAGATCATAAAGTCTATATCCTACTGAAAACCCGAGAACACATGTACTCAGAAACGTTTGTCTTATCACTGGGCATTGGAGTTTGGATTAGACATTATGCATTTGGATTATATTGCCTGCCATCTACTAAGGCTGCATTCCTGATGCTGTCAGAATTTATGTGGAACAGAACTGCTGACTTCCATTGTTTTGCCCAACTTTTTCTGAAAGCTATTCACATGGAGCCTTGATGCTCTCACACTCCAGCCCTTTGTTTCCAGCGCCCAACTCCATACACTCCCATGTATGTCACTGAGGAAGCTGTAGAGGTCCATGTGGGGGCAATAGCTTTCAGTGGAAACAGCTGCTCCCTCACTGCTAACTCTTTCCAGAGCCCACACCACCCCTCTCGACCCCAGAAGACATTTTGTCCTGCATGTGCTCTCTGGCATGGGCAGGAAGCAGGAGTATTTCAATTTTCTATGCTTTTACCTGGATCCCACTCTCAATGCTCCTAACACTCACCCACCTTAGCTAAGATTTTTGCCTTTAAGTACATTTCTCACACTTCTACCTTCAGCATCTCACATCTCAAACAATTGATAAATTTTATTTTTAAAGGCAGTAAATATTCATCATTTTATCTTGTCACTCTTTTTGTTAAATAGTAACCCAGCTTACCACTGAGAATTTAACTGTTAGGATTATCAGGATTTCTAATGCATTTGTCCTGTGTGTGTGTTATGCACACTTTGCAGTGAAATGGTGTGTGGCAAGTGCCGTGTCCATGGTGTGTAGTTATAAATTCATCACATGCTGATTCAAATTGGACAAAAGTTTAATTTGTAATTGATTTTGTTTTCACAAATGTGAAAGTGGAATGACTTTTACTTGGGTAGGATTAGAATGTGAGATTTATGTCTTTGTGTTTGTTTGGCACATATATATGATTATCAATTGCAGGTCCTGTGATTATGGATTTTTACATGTTGTTTATTGTTATGTGTTTTAACTGCATAGTGTAATTAATGGGAGTATTTTCTTTGACACTAAAGAAATTAGTGTATTTGGGTTTTGGTGTTTTTTTGTTTTTTGTTTTTTGTTTTGACAGGCAGAGTGGACAGTGAGAGAGAGAGAGACAGAGAGAAAGGTCTTCCTTTTGCCATTGGTTCACCCTCCAATGGCCGCCACGGCCGGCGTGCTGCACGCTGATCCGAAGCCAGGAGCCAGGTGCTTCTCCTGGTCTCCCATGCAGGTGCAGGGCCCAAGCACTTGGGCCATCCTCCACTGCACTCCCGGGCCACAGCAGAGAGCTGGCCTGGAAGAGGGGCAACCGGGACAGAATCCGGCGCCCTGACCAGGACTAGAACCCGGTGTGCCGGCACTGCAAGGCAGAGGTTTAGCCTATTGAGCCATGGCGCCGGCAAATTAGTGTATTTGTGAGATCTAAGGGAATAATGAAAGAACATGATAGTGTGAAAATCAAAGTGTATAAGGGGAAAAAAGCAAACAATACACTATTGTAGGAAGATCTAAAGTAGAGAAGGAATCAGGGAAAAGTGTGTAAGATTAAATGGAGAGTAATACATGGTTGCATTAGGAAACCAAAGTATGGGAGCTTATGTTTAGCCTAGCGGTTAAGATGACATGTGTCACGTTGGAATGCCTGAGTTCGATAACTTGTTCCAACTTCTGACTCCAGCTTCATGATAATTCGGACCCTGGGAGGTAGCTATGATGTAAGGCTTAGATTAACTTTCTGGCTCCTGACTCTGACCCTGTTGCAAGCATGGTCAAGCAAACAAATATTAAAATCTTACATTGACTATACTCTATATGAAATCCACTGGAATTGCGCTCTCTCCTCTCTCTCTCTCTCTCTCCCTGCTTCTCAAATAGATAATGTACTTAAAGACTTTAAATAAAAAGAGAAAACAAAAGCATCAAAGATTGAGTTCTAGACGGAGTAAGATAGAAACATAGACACTCTTGGGCTTTCGCCAAATAGGAATGCATCAATATAGCAAAAATATGCCACACGATGTTCACAGCATTACCTCTTGGTGCATCTCCATAATGAAAGCAATACAAATTCCCAGCAAAGTATAATCAACAAAGAAATTATTAATTTCATGTAATGGAATATAAGATAATGAACAAACTATAGTAACATGCAAAGTGCATGAAGTTTACAAATACAATGACTGAAAAGAGTCAGGCACAACATATGTATTGTGCTCTTCTATTTGTATAAAGTTAAGAAATACAGGGAAATGAATCTAGAATCCTCTAGTAGTTCAAATAATCATTACTCTTTAGTAAGGACCCACTTGAGTAGAGAGAATTTACACACGTGTGGAAGTTATAAGGAAGTGATAGATAAGGATAGAGAGTGCAGACAGATCTGTATAAGGAGAGATGTGAGAATGCTGACTATGAAAATATATAGATGAAATGAGATACTGAAAAAGTATCCCTATACTGTGTTTCAAGTCCATTTTTTGAGAATCCTACTGCTTTGGTCTTGCATTAAGCTGTTCGTGTTTTCATGACTTCCTGATAATATAACATTCCCTCTTCTGGATCACACTGAGATATGGTTCCTGAACCATTTAATGAAACTATGATCCCCATAATCCCTTCCCACTATTTCCTGCAGTAGAACCCAGTTGTCCACTGATCCCTTTGGGCTTGTTCTAGTCCTCTCAGATATTTTTCCTTTGCAATTTATTGCTTCCACTCCTGCTCACATTAAAATGTATGGAAGATAATTGCTTTAGTTTGAATATTATTTGAGTCTCCCCCAAGGCCATGTGTGTTGAAATTTACTGCCATCATGGGGCATTAAGTTAAAAATTGCATCCAACTGTGAGGTATAGAGTTGGGGCCTTGGGAAGTAATTAGGATGATATAAGGTCATTAGGGTGAAGGCCACGTGACTTAATTTTGTTGGTTCATGAGTTATTAAGTAGAGGAAATTTGTCCTATGGACCAACAAATATACCTTGAATTCTTTTATAAGCAAGAAATAAATTCATCCTGTGTTAGGTAATATGGCTTAGTCTCTAACTAGTGAAGTAAGGGTACAATGTGTTTTTGAGAGGCAAATAATTAAACCTGGTAATTAGTATGTAAACAATGACACTAGATGTTAATATTTATCTCCCCTTGACTAATGTATGCATGTTATATGCATATAGTCAAATAGGTATGATTTGGTGCTTTACAAGTGTCATTGTTTATACTCAATAATTTCTTTAAACATGCATTAATTTTATTGAATTTGAAATAAAGGCATCTTCACCTTCCAGACCTCTCTACACTTTGCTGGAAATATCAGATACTCCTCGGGACTATGAATCACTACTTGGAAAGCTGAGGTTACTTACCTGAGGTTGGCTCCAATCTGACCCTTCCCCACAACCTCCACCACCACTGAACAATGGTCCCGCCTCATACAAATTATTTATTTACTGCTGAATTGCATAGTAACCATATTGTCTAGTTTCCCGTATTTCCTGAAAGAGTCAAACCCATCACCTCAATTCAACAACTGTGGCTAAATAAGGATCGTGTATATTTGTGCTGTTTTATTTCTTAAACTCATATAGGAATCCCACATTTACATCTTCACAACCCAAAGCAAAACAACTTATTTTATTCCTTAGTGATTTTGTTATCTATCATGTCATACTCATCCATGCCCACTCATCCTATAAAAGCTCAAAACTTTTTTCTGATGTTTCCATAATCTCTAGAGGCCATACTTTCTTCTTTGAAAAGAGAAAGTACTAGTAGAAAATTTACATTGTTTACTTCTCCAATGCTTTCAGAAAGAAAATAAAATGAAATGCTTCTTTTTTAAGGAAAAAATAGCCTTAACTAGCCCATTACCATGTCTATAACAGAGTAACCCCCAATGACTTTGTAAAGGTAACACAAGCCTTAAGCCACACAGACAAGCATCTGAATCATCTGTACTTCTTCTGCCTTCAAGAACTGGGTCCTCAGGAAGACCCATGTATCCACACAGCTCTCCCTCTCTCTATCCCTCTTTCGCTCATAATCCCTCTCTCCCTACCTCCCTCTCGTCTTCTTCTCCACCACAACCATGAATCCCCCCTTCCTCCTTTTAAAAGGCAATTTCTGATGACCCCATGCCCAGAGAACATCCTACAACATACTTGTTGGTTTCTTTGCAGCTTGTGGGGAGTCTATGCTTTCCAGATGTTTTCTTTTCTCAGTCCGCTTCATGATTCAGTTCTTTGTAGAGTTGCTCAAATCAGGTAACCTTTCTTCTTGCAATGCTCTCTCAGAAAGCAGTTGATGGTAATCAAGAAGGTAACTTGAACACTCAAGAACGAATCAAAAAAGAGGTTCTCTCTTCACCAAGTCTCTAACCTGTCTAGTGCTCAGTATAGCATCAGGACTTATATTTCCAGTCACCACGAAGACCTCAGCATTTTATGATGTACTGACGACAGCACTCCATCCCGGCCTTAGCCAATAGTGAAAGGACTACAGGATTCTTGCAGACTGTTGCCTAGGGTGATTCCTTTTGGCCAATGGTAACTCTATCACTAACTTGAATTTTCAGATTTTGTCCCTGATACCAAAACTAGGAAATATATGACTTAAGCACAGGAAATTATCTTATGCACTTAGGACTACGGTATTACTAAATCTCCTTGAGGGTGCGCATACGTGCAAACTAGGTTTAGGCTTACAGTCATTCTTGTCTCACCAAAAACAGTAAATGCTTGATTTTATTAATAGTACTATTTAACTTAGATGCAAACACAAGTAAAATGTTTTAAGAGATAAATATATTTACCCTGATAGGACATAATATTAAGTATACATGTACCAAAATATTACATAGTGTCCTATAAATATGTATAATTTTGTCTGTTAAGTTTTTAAAGGAGAGATGTATATTGGCATGTAGGTGTGGATTTGAGAGTATCTCATATCCATGCACTCACATTTATTTAATTGCCTTTGCCACTGAATATAGTCTCATATATCCTCACAATGAGATCTGGATTTAACCTCTTTTTTGCCACTGATCATCATTTTTCCATTAGTTTGGGAAAAGACATAACCTTTGGCTTTACTGAATTAGCAGGAATTCTATTAATGTTAAACCAACATATTCACCCCGTAGATTTCTATTCCAGGCCCTAGTCTATGTCCTTGTAAAACATCTGGGTCCTGTGTAAGATTTGAACTCTAGGACTACTGCCTTCTACCTCCTACCCAGTATAGAATACACCTCATCTCTTAGGGTCAGTATGTGCGTACTCTCAGCGTCAATAATTACCATGACCTTGCTTACATTTTTTTACCTCAAATAGGCCTTGCCTCTGGATACCCCCTTACTCACCATGACCACTGAATGATAAGCACATGTGTAAAGGAATTCTTACCCTTGTTATCTATCAAAAAAATAAAACTAAAATAGGACATAAATACTATCTTGCAAATATCAAACTGGTAAAATTAGAAGGCCAAACTCTATCAAACAATTGATGAAAGGAGAAATATTCATGTACTGAAATTATGTATAAATCTAGGTAGCCATATTGCAGAGCCATTAGGCAGCACTTGATAAAATGAAATAAGCATAACATGATGTCTCTATAATTTTATGCCATAAAGAAACATTCAATTAAATGATATTTACTAGATTATTGATGCTACTCTGGCCTCAGAATCAGCCCTTATGTCATTCAGATCTGGCTAAGAAGCCCATAAGAGTTTCTCAGGCATGTGGCAATAAAAAAGACCTAAATGAAAGATCTCTGTGAGTGAGATCCCAGCAGAAAGAACGGGCCATCAAAAAAGGAAGTAACTTTCTCTGAAGGGAGGAGAGAACTTCCACTTCAATTATGGCCTTGTCTAAATAAGGTTGGAGTTTGTGAACTCAAGAGGCTTCCATAGACTTGTCAGCTCATGACAAGAGCCTTGGGTGATTACTGACATCATAAATAAGAGTGTCAATTGTTAAATCAACAACGAGGTCACTGTACACTTGCTCCCCATGTAGGATCTCCGTCCTTAATGTGTTGTACTATGTGAATTAACAGTAAAACCACTACTCAAACAGTACTTTATACTTTGTGTATCTGTGTGGGTGCAAACTGTTGAAATCTTTACTTAGTATATACCAAGTTGATCTTCTGTATATAAAGATAATTGAAAATGAATCTTGATGAAGAATGGGATGGGAGAGGGAGTAGGAGATGGGATGATTGTCAAAGTAGAGTTCAAAGATTAAAAAAATAAATTTAATGTATCTGGATCCAGGGTTGTGGTGCAGTGGGTTAAACCACCACCTGTGATGGCATCATTCCTCATGAGCACTGGTTCAAGTCCTAGCTGCTCCACTTCCAATCCAGCTCACTGCTAGTGCCCTTGTCAAAGCAGTGGAATATGGTCAGAATGTTTGGGCCCCTCCACCTATGTGGGAGACCCAAATGGAGTTCTAGGCTCCTGGCTCGGCCTGGTCCAACCCCAGCTATTGTGGCAATTTGGGGAGTGAACCAGCTGATGGAAGACCTCTATGTGTCTATTTGTGTGTGTATGTGTGTCTCCTCTCTCTATGACTCTGCCTTTCAAATAAATAGATAAAAATAAATCTTTTCAGAAAATTAAAAATTTGTTTATATATAGATATAATATCTTCTCAATATATGTTGAATAAATGAATGAACAGAGTGAAAAACAAGCATATACTATGTTCACACAAGAGAAGGGACAGGTGACAGGTGTGGTTGGCTAGGAGATGAATGTGGTACATTGAAGGTGGTTGGAAATGGACTGTTGATCTATGGCAGCATAATACATCACAAGAAAGATCCAACCAGCTTCTGCCTCAGAAGAGCAAAAAGGCCTCCTGACCAGCAGCCACCATTGAAATCAATTGGGGCAGAGTAGCAGGAAGGAAAAAATGTAGCCAAAAGTAGGACTTCTCACTGTTTAAATCAGGATTCTCAAACTGGCAGCCTTAAGCACACAGAACTGTTTGCATTTTGCCCCAAAGTTGTTTTAAAAATTGGGAATTTTCACACAAAATCCAACCCTACATTTCCTCCTGAAATCTCAGAGGATCAGACAACTCTCAACTTGGCTTCCAGCGGGCTGCAACAGCAGGTGGGGAACTACTGTCCCATTCTGAGGAAGCGTTTGTCCTCTACAGTCTGCCACAGTCCCCATCTGTCCCTGTTGCTTCCCACAGCCCACCTCTCCCAGAATATTTGCTACCTGAGTTTGCTCAGGTAATATTTGCAGCTGAGTTTGCTACCTTTGGTTTAAACAAACTGCTTGGCTTAAGGAGTTAAAACGCCTGTGAGTGCTCATTTTTTGCACCAAAGAATAAGAGAAGAAATTCCTGCAGTTCCATTCTCTCCAGTCTAGGGAGTTTAATAAAACTCAGTGAACACTGCATGGATTTAGCCCTGAGAGTGCCAGGGGCATGGCTGTGAAAGGAGAACAAGGCAGGGGGGAGGGGGCAGCGTGTAGCACAAAGAGTTGCTCTGGAAGTGTGACCCTCTGCTCCAGCAGGCAGAGATAAGCTCCTCGCCGGGACTGCTTATGTGAGGTGGCTAAGGCACTGGACACACGCCGAGGGGGGACGTACAGGCAGGACTTCCCGAGCAGTTCTGCTGGACAAGCCGCTGTCTCACGAAGCTTTAGCTCCACTCACTGGCTGGCTGTAAATTAAGCTCCAAGGAGTCAGCAAAGCTCGGCAAAGCTCTCAGGCAGTCACAAGGCACTGCTTGAGAAAGCAGCTTCAGTCCACGCTTTGACAGAGCCCCTTGAAGTGAGTCACAGCTTGTGCTAACAGGAGGTCGGTCAGCCAGGAATGGAGATACGGCAGCCCTCCTCCGCCTCCTCCCACGTCCCATGGCAGGTGTCTGGTGTCTCACTCTGCCTGCAGTCTTGTGTCACTCCTCCTTCCATCCGGGAATCCCCTCAGTCCAGAAAAGAAGGCGGCTCACTTTTGTTGAGCACCCCAAGTCTATACCACTGCAGAGATTGTCTTTTAGAAAAAGGCTATAAAATTAAGAATACAAACTAGGTTTGATGCCTTGAAAGGGAAAGTTCCCCACGTACCTTCCTTTCAGAGCACAAGGGCTGGACTAAAACTCTGACTCTGCCACTCACTGGCTGATGGACAAATAAGCTCTCTGTTCCTGCATTTCCTCCTGTGTGAAATGGGAGTAGCACTAGTACCTACCTCATGCTATTGTTAGTATTAAGGTAATACATGTAGATGCTGTTTTCTTAATAAATATGAAGTACTGTTGTACACCATTTGCTCCTCACAATAGCCTTGTAATGTAGCCATTGTTGTCCTCATTTACAGTGAGACTGGGAAGTCCCCCTCCTCCCTATCTACTGCAGGTCGTTCTCACACCTGCCCTTATTGGGTGGGAACCCAGATTTCCTGAATTGTTGTTGTTGTTGTCATTGTTGTTGTTGTTGTTGTTAGCTGCAACTGGAACTGCTTAGCTATCTGGTTCTGTATGAAGGCACAGGCTAGCTAATCTGATAACCCAACTGGATTCATCTGACAATATCACTGGATTGTGTTAAGAGGTGATAATGCCTGGTCATTGATTCCTCGTTGGTGGACATTTCAGCAGGAATCTTTACGGGAAAAAAAAAAAACCTTTACAAGAGAGATGGAAATGTCAGGGATTCTGCCAGACCGTTGAGGGAGACTGGATCTAGGAGGAAGCAAGGGTAGAATGGAAACAGCATCCAGCCTGAAGATACGATGACGACCAAGCTTGTGACCCTGTTCAGAGCAATTCACTTCTTATAATCTCTACATTCTAATTTAAAAAATATGAAGAATAAAAATAACATAGGATCATTGCATAGTTCAAATGAGGCTAATGTATTATAAAATGCCTTTGTTGTAGTAACAGTAAAAAATAAAAATTCATTTTATTGTTATTATCATTTTTTAATAAAGAGAATAACAACTCTACCAACAAACAATTTTTTAATACTTTCTCCATGCCAGACATGGTTCTGAGTGCTTTATAGACCTTTAAGATTTACACTACATCTGCCTGTATCAGTCAGTTTTTTGTTATTGCAACTAAAACATCTGAGAGGAGCTAACTTATAAAGGAAAAGGTTTATTTTCACTCACTTTTTCCAGGTCCACAATCCAAGACAAAGTGACCTCTTTGGTCTGGCATCTGATGAGGGCTGTAGAGAGTGGAATATGTGCTGTGGGCGGATGGCATGGCAAGACAGGAAGCAGAAAGACAGGGAGCCTGCTATTCCGCATCCCTGTGGCTTCTCCTATAAAACCCCAAGATTCCTTCATGGGGGCTCCACCCTAACATCCTAATCCAATCCAATCACTCCCGCGGCCCACCTTCTGACACCATAAGTGAATGAAGTTCCTCCCTTAATCCATTAATATAAAACTCTGAAGTTGGAAACTTTAACACATGGGGCTTCGGGGAACATCCAAACTATTATCCAAACTATAGTACTAACAGCTCTATCAAGTAAATATCATTGCTTAGTCATTTCATGATAAGAAGGCAGAGGCTTCTGGTATTGAATAAGTTCTCAAGATAACAGAGCTGGGATATGCTGGAACTGGGAATTTTTCCCTCCCTAAACTCCCAGAACCCTTATTCTATGGTTCACATAGCCCCTCCAAAACATGGTGAAATGTAATCATTCCTGTGACAGTATTAAAGGAGAGGGGAAGGGGACATCAAGAGGTGATTAGATCACAGGGGCTTTGTACTGATGGGTGAATTAATCTCTGTATGTCAGTCATCTCAAGAGTGGGAGAGGTGGCACAGGGATGGTTTCATGGTAGGTTCAACCCCCTCTGGCCCCATCTTTCATCCATGCCCGCTGCTTTAACATGTAATGCCTCTCACCATGTTATGATGAAGCCCAAGACCATCATCAAATGTGGACTCTCCACCTAAAATTTCCCAGCCTCCAGCACTGAGCCAAATAAGTTTCTATTGTGTGTGATTTGCCTGATTTGTGGCATTCTGTGATAGGAGTGGAAAATGGACTGAGGACATTGGTCCTGGGAAGTGCTGCTGTTGCTGTAACACTTAACCAAAAATACAAAAGCCACTTTGGAACTGCTTCATGGGTAGATGTTGGAAGAACCTGGTGGAGCAGACTAGAAAAAGCCTGCATTGCATGGTCAGAGCAGTACGGGCTGCTATAGTGAGAGCCCAGAAGAGAGCCAGAAGGAACATCTGAAACTTCTTAGTCATTGCTTGGTGGTTGTGACCGGAATGTTGGTAGAAGTAAAGGCCATTCTGATAAGATCTCAGGTGTAGGTAAGGAATACAATATTAAAACTGGGGTAAAAGCTATCCTATTATGCAGTTACAAAGACCATGGCAGAACTGCACCCATGTCCTAGGACCTTAAGGAATGCAGAACTTGATGAACAATGGTGAGGAAATCTGGCGGAAGAAATAGCTCAACAGCAAAGCATTCAAGCTACTGCATGACTGCTTTTAGCCACACACACACTGAAATATGAAAAGGGGAAATACTAGAAGGTGAAATTTGTAATTAATAGAGAATCAACATGGAATGATTTGGGAAAATGATAGCCTACACATATAAAAACTGGAAAACCATATTTAGGAGAAAATATTAAGGGTGAGCAACTGTTTGTTGAAAAGATTCATGTAGATAGAAGGAAAGAAGGTCCTATTTGAGACAGTGGGAGAAAGGACATGAATGTATCTCCATGATCTTCAAGGCTTCCACTCCAAGCAAAGGCTCAGATGTCAGGGCCTGAGAGCAGAAAGGACTCACTGCCCAAAGCCACCTAAAGTGTCTGCTCCCCAAATTTTGGCAAAGTGCCCCTCGGCCACCACAGCCACGACTCAAGTGGATTCAGATGTGTCTCATCCTGCCATTCTGAGAGGTACACCCTGTAAACCTTGGCAGAGGCTGCATGGTATTAATACTGTAGGAGCATTGCTTCCTTCCAAGATTTCAAAAGAATATTGCTGACTACCTGGAAGCCCATATAAAGGCTTGTCACAGTGAGGGAGCCACCACAGAGAGGTCCTGGGAGGGCAATGTGAAGTCAGAGAAGGAACTACTATAGGCAGTATCCACTGGGGAAATGCCTAGTACAGATATGGTAGTGGGGCCACTCCCAAGACCATAGAACTATAGAACTACTAGCATGCAAAGGCAGTCATGGAGAACTGCAGGAAAGAGACTCCAGCCAAAGTCAGGAAAATCCTGGACAGAGTCCAGCAAAGCCATAAGGACAGGGCTAACAAATGCTTTAGCTGCACAAACCACCAGTATCTCCAGAATGCAAGACATGGAATAAAAGAAGATTATTCAACAACCTTAAGACAATGATTTTTACTCTTGGGTTTTGCAAGATGGATGCAAATAAATTAGTATTATAAGGAATTCCTACTACTCACACTTCAGATTTATTCCTTTGCAAAGTTAAGTCTCATTACTTCATTTTACAGGTGAGGAAGCTGAGCCTAAGTGATGCCCAGCAGTTAACTTCTAATCACAGAGACACAAGTAGGAAGTCTAAATTTTCTACATGCTTTATTGATTTGAGAGGCACAGAGACAGACAGAAACAGAGAGAGCTCCTGCCTGCTAGTGTATTCTGCAAATACATGTAACAGCTGAGGCTAGGCCAGACTGAAGCCAGGAGCAGGGAGTGCCACCTGGGTCTCCCACATGGGTGGTCCCAACTATTTGAGCCAGTGCCTGCTGCCTTCCAGGGTGCACATTCATAGAAAGCTGGAATCAGGAGTGGAGCCAGGACTTGAACCTAGGCAATCTAATATGAGATATGGACAACTCAGGAAGCGTCTTAACCCTTATGCCAAACACCCATCCCAGAAGTCTGTATTCTTTAAAAAAATTATTTATGTATTATTTATTTATTTGAAAGGCAGAGTTACAGAGAGGCAGAGGCAGAGAGATAGAGAGGGCTTCCATCCACTGGTTCACTCATCAAATGGTTGCAATGGCCAGAACTGTACCGATTGGAAGCCAGGAGCCAGGAGCTTCTTCTGGGTCTCCCATGTGGGTGCAGGGGTCCAAGGACTTGGGCCATCTTCTACTGCTTTCCCAGGCCACAGCAGAGAGCTGGGTGGGAAGTGGAGCAGCCGAGACTTTAACCGGTGCCCAAATGGGATGCCGGAACTGCAGATGTCAACTTTACCTGCTACACCACAGCGCCAGCCCCAGAAGTCTATATTCTAACCCAGGCCTGTCTGACTCTAAAATCAATACATCATTGTCACTACTCTACCACATACGTTCTACATTTTTTAAACAGGAGTCAATTACACAAACAGCCTAGCCATGTTTGAAGATGTGAGTTTTTTGATGAAAATTACCTTATTTTAATATATATAATTACCTCATAGTAATTAAAACAAGCTTGTTCATCATGCAGATTTCTTTATTTGTAAAACATAGCACAAATGATTCAAATGAAGGTGCATCTAAACTGGAAACATTACCCCAAAGGGGCCTCTGAATGCTGATAGGCTACAGCATCAGGACCTTCCCTAACAAATGTTTGTTTTGATGCACACATTTCTAAAAAGCATACAATCAAAGAAAATTAAAATAAAACCTTATTCCCAGCAGTAGGGGTTAGCAGGGAAATTTTTAAATCTGGAAACAAAAAGAAAATGAATTCAACCTCTTACTTGCTGGGCAATCTCAGTCAAGAAATGACTTTTTCTAAGCCTTAGTTTGCTCATCTGTAAACTGAGAATAATGATAAGACCTGTGTCATCGGAGACAATGTGAAAGCTGTTTGAATAGCGTAAACCCCTATTCTGTATGAACTATCAATCACAGATACCTAAGAGAAAATCAGTTTAAGAGCCTGGAATAGTTTCCTGGTCCTAAGGGGACATGCATTTTAAATGAGAAAGCCTAGAGGAGATAATGTTAAAGAAATCGATCACATGCTAATTATATGTTATTTCAGCATTTGACCTATTCCAACAGGGCAATATCCCAGGAATGTTCCAGCATCCCTTAGATCTTACTAGAGCGATAACAACCTGAGATAGAATCTGCTTTAAGTACGTGTAGAGTCACCACCCACAGCCACTCAGCCAGAACATTGCACAAGTGCTTGAGGTACAATTCACATAAACTGTAATGCAATGGCATTTATTTATTTATTTATTTATATAAAGGGAACAGATTTCATGTATTTCGTATATACAGTTTTAAGAACATGATAATAGTTCCTACCCTACCCTCCTTAACCCCACCCTCCATTTTCCTTCCTTTCTTATTTATCTTTCAGTTTTTGCAATGACATACGTTCCATTTACTTTTCAGCAACATTTCTCAGGGCTGGGTAGTGCACAGCCTGCACAACTACTGACCACAGATCTAACTGGGTGTTAATCTTGTTAACACCCAAATAAAAAATGTATTTTTCCCCATGAATTCCAAAATGAGGAAAGTGTCATTTTCAGAGGTGGAGAAATAATATGGTCTTCTAACCCACTTGGCGTTAACTCCCCTTGTAAACAGCAGAATAAAAAGCTGATTAGAAATGGAGTTAATAATCATTGGCCTCATGGGGCTATTGTGAAAATATCAAAAATCATCAATACAAGAGAAAATCTATGCACAGATAAATAATGGGCATTAATCACCAACAGGGGAGACCTAGATGGAGTTCCAGGCTCCTGGCTTCTACTAGTCCCTGCAAAAGCCATTGCAATCATTTGGGTAGTGAAACAGCAGATGGAAGATCTCTAAGATCTCTCTCTCTCTCTCTCTCTCTTTCTCTCTCTTGATATATATATATTATATATATAAAAATCTGTATTTCAAGTGAAATTATCTCTTTAAAAAAGAAGAGAAGAATGGGACACTAATCAGATGAAAAGACACACTGAGCTGATTTGAGGGCCTCCAGTCTTACACGACAGACAGTCCACCTGGAAACTCATCCTCTCTACATTCCAAGAGCACACTATGCTACCCAACAAACAGGTGTTGATCTCACCAAGGCTGCAGCTCTCAGCCTTTCTATGCATGAGGACACCTGTGGAGCTCTGACAGAGTCCCTCCTCCAGAGATTCTAGCTTAATCCATCTGGGAATAGTCCCCAGGCATTGGTATTTTTTTTGTAAGCGCTCTAGATGATTCTAATGCCCAGATTCTAATTCATAGCTCCACTGCCCTAAAGAAGTGTTTCTCCAGTAGCTGATCCTCCACCTGAGCCATCAGCATACAAACTGGACTCATCAGAGAAGAAGCCAGAAGGCCAGCAATGAGAGCGACAGCCACAAAAAATAATATCCCAACATCTATGGAAGGCGTGTTAAAGTCATTTGCCCAGACCCAGTCTTAGCTGGTTTTCACTTAAGGGCTGGGAGTCCGATATGATTTCTGTGATCTTTTTTTCATGATTAAGGAAAGAAAGGCTCTGGAACAGATCTGGAATCCAGAGGACAGTGCTCAAAAGGCAGCCACATGTGTCTCAGGAAGAATTCAATGAGGCACTAAAACAAGTACCAGAAGTCATCAGAAGCCCTGAGTTTCTCCATGTGGCAGTTTGGTTTTAGACAAGTTGCATGCTTATTGCCGCAGCACTTGGTCTATTCATAGGACAAAGTGTCTGACCCCTGGAGCTCTGAACTCCTTTCCACTGTCTATAGTCTGAGCCCAGCTTAGTCATAAGGAAGTGTGCATCCAAAATGCTAACATCTCTGAGCCTGTAATTTTAATTCCCCACCTGTCAAATGGAGAAAGGGAAATGGATTAGAAGAGCAAGATCAGAGAGTGTAGTAAAAAAATGTATGCTTCATCACATTGGTTTTTGGCAGCCAATAAAACACTTCTTAGTTTCTTGGCAGAAACTCTGGCCGTCTACAGATTCATCGGTTTCTCTTCCTAGAAGTAGAAATGATTAACCCGGTAGATGAAATGGTAAGAGCAAACATCCAGTCATCTGCGTATCTTTAGTTAGGGGAGGTGAACATTCCACAGGTCCCTTGCCGTGACCTGCCTCTCCTAGACTCCCTGCAGCTTGGTGAGGCAGCTTCCTCTCTGCCTTCATCTGATAGTAGACTCCACCCCTCCCAAATGCAGATCCCCACATCCAGCTCCGGGAAAGTGTTGGGAAAAAAGAGGTCAGGTGAATATGAGAAATGACATTTGGACATAGATTCAAGATATGAGATCCGGCCGGCGCCATGGCTAACTAGGCTAAATCTCCGCCTGCGGCACTGGCACTCCATGTTCTAGTCCCAGTTGGAGCACCAGTTCTGTCCCAATTGTTCCTCTTCCAGTCCAGCTCTCTGGTGTGGCCCTGGAGGATGGCCCAAGTGCTTGGGCCCCTGTACCCCCATGAGAGACCAGGAGGAAGCACTGGCTCCTGGCTTCGGATCCGCACAGCACGCCAGCCGAAGCAGCCATTTGGGGGGGTGAACCAATGGAAGGAAGACCTTTCTCTCTGTCCCTCTCTCTCACTGTCTAACAAACCTTGAATTGGAATCCCTATTGTATATATTTCTCAAATGGCCCAAGATGCAAAAGCAAGAGGGATCTCCTTAACTAAATACTAAATGTCCAAATCAAATATTTATTCTTTTGTCTCCAAAGAACTGTTGTAAGGATCCACAGGAATAATGGAAGAGAAGTTCTGGCTTCCACAACACCTCTCCAGTAGCAGGAGAAAAAGGTGAGCCAATCAGGCTCCAAGGCAAAATGAAGAATATCATTTAGTCCAGAATTCTCTTACAAAGGCAACCTCATGTTTTAATCAGGAGTTTCAGTAATTGCTTAATTAGCATGGTATGTTTGACTTCCTGATGCCACTGCTGTGTGCCAGGATTCTAATGAGAATTTCTGCTCTGGCCAAGTTCATTCCTAGTGGTCCAAGAAGAAGCTCAAAATGGGGCAGGTACTTGGTGCAGAAGTTAAGATACAGCTTGGGATGCCCACATCTCATATTGAAGTCCCTGGGTTTTATTCCTAGCTCTGTTTGCAATTTCAGCTTCCTGCTAAAGAGCACTCTGGAATGCAAAAGCTGATGGTGATGGCTCAAATAGTTGGATCCTCTGCCACCCATGTGGGAGATACGTAAAGAGTTCCAGGCTCCTGGCTTCAGCCTGGCCTAGCCCTAGCTATTGCAGGTGTTCGGAAAATGGATGGGAGATCTCTCTGTCTGTTCTTCCTCTCTCTCTCTCTCTCTCTCTCTCTCTCTCTGTCTCTCTCTCTGCTTTCCAGCCAGTATAAGTAAATTAATTAACAAATAAATAAATAAATAAAAAGTAGTTTAAAATGGTTTTGTCATTCACTCTATTGAGGAGGGGGCGCAACATGAGAGTGAGGTGCAGGAGAAACCCATCAAGTGTGGAAATCAGAAGTGGAGTGAAACTACAGACTGTACCACAAGGGCAAAATGATGGGTAATAGTGGTTAAAGAGTATCAGCTTTGGAACCAAGAAGCCTGGTCCAGAAGCTTCCCTAACCCAACTGACTGAATGTCTGTGGGCTGTTTGTTTAACTTTCCTGAGCTTCTGTTTTCTTGGCCATGAAATGGAGATAACAGTAGTCCCTTCCACAATGTTTATAGAAAATCCATAAGTAAGTATTGTGTACTGAACATCCAGCAGAGCACCTAGAACTTGCTACCATTTCAATTTCCAATTAGCCACTTGCCAATAATTGGGCAATAAGCCTGTCCCTTCTCTGCTTCAATTTCCCTCTTGAAAACCAGAGATAATAAAATACCCACATTGAAGGGTTGTCATGAGAACTGGAAAGAGACCAACATTATATCTAACACTTAGAAGGTGCTTGAAATATATGGCTATAATTAAAATGATCATAAAACTTTGGGGAAATTGAACATAAGTCTTTACCAGGAAGCATTTTAGAATGGACTTTTCACAAAAGCCTATTTGACAACAAGCTACTCATAAGAAGAAACTGTCTCTCTCTTCACTCTGTACTCCCAGTGCCTGATACCTACAGCACAATCAGTACTTGTAGCATTTTATGTGGGAAAATTGAGCAAAATCTATAGCCCCTTCTTCAAGCTTGACTTTATGGGCCAACTATCCCAAAACTTCAGCTAACAAAGACTCACTCATTAAGTTATTAGTTCTGGATAAGTTGAGGGAGTCCTCCAAGATGGCAGAATAGGGAGGGAGCACACTGATAGTCCAGGAAAAGATAGTTTAATAAAAGTGGAGATACTGTAGTTTCAGGGAAAAGTTAGGGAAAATTCTGGAGAGGAAACTCTTCCAGAACTAGTGGGACATGGTGGACCTACGTGGAGGACACAGGCACCCATGGCTCGGGACCCCAGCTGCCGAGTCTATGCACAAGCGCTGGAAAGGGAGGTGAGGCGAAACCGCAGTAACCCGAGACACTGGCAGGGAGGCGGCAGGAAGAGCCTAGAGGGGACGAGGCTTGAAGCCCCGTGGGGGAAAGCTCACCAGGCTAACTAGAGGAGAGGAAAAAATAAATAAATAAATGAATGAATAAATAAGTAAATGGGACCGGTACAGACATGATTCTCTATCTCCTTTCACCTTACAAAGGTGAAGGCGAGCAAACACAGAGAGGTGCCATTTTGGACATATATAAAAGCTGCTCCCGCCATCAGCCAAGCAGAAAAATCTGACTCTGGTGGAGAGAAATAACAGGAGGTTAGGACCTAGTTAATGTGTGGAACTAGTGAACTGAGACTGTGAAAAAAAAAAAAAAAGACCTAAAGTGTGTGAGAGGACTCATGGAGTACTGGAGAAGTGAGTACTCTCTGGAGACGCCACAATCTGGGTAACCTTGGCAACCCAGTGGGGGAGTACAGAGGAATTTGAGCTTACACTGAAGACTGCACAGATCCTTTGTGTGGTCCTTGGGACAGAGCAGACAAATATTATACCCACAGAGGCCAGAGATGAGAGCTCAGAGCTCAGTACTGCCTTCAACTCTGCTCAGCTGTGCAGATTTACTTCCCTTCTGAATAAAAAAAAGAAGAGAGAGAGAGAGATTTACCACGCCTAACCTGGGTGTGTCACCTTTGGCACACCCTTAACCCTGAAAAGCTGAACAGAGCTCGTTGGCCACACCCATCACAAGCATCTAAGGATCCATCCAAAGCAGACAGTCCACTTAATCTAGGGACATAGTATACTGAGAAAACCCACCACAGTGAGGGAAAAAAAAGAAAAAAGAAGAAACCAAAGAATATCTCCATAATGCCAAGCAACAAATGCAGAAAGCGAGGAAACAAGACCAATGAAGATATTATGATGCTCCCAAATGAACT